>NC_141543.1:76570000-76917916 GCF_021556685.1 Rattus norvegicus
AAGAACACACGTGGCCTTCCCCCTTGGGTCTAATTTTCTCATCTCCTATTAGGAGCAAAACAGGAAATATGGGAGCACTTGCTTCCCCTCATGATGTGCACACCCTGGACACTGCACACAGTAGTCTGTACCAACCTTACTCTAAACAGGGGGACGGACTTAAGGACTCCTATGCTGGAGACTCCACCTGCTATGGCAGTATCCTCTCATCAAGGTCTGCCTGGTTCTGAGAGTCTTCCCTTCAGCTTCTGACTTCTGAAGCAAGAGAGGAAACACTTGAAATAACTTTTTTAAAGGAATTAAGGCAGGCACTAAAGGGGCTAGGGATGAGCTCACTATAGAGTGCTGGTCTACAGCACACAGGGTTCTGAGTTCAGTCTCCAAGGAAAACATTTCTCAAATAGGAGTGTCTAGTTCCGACCACCTTGCCAGTCTCACCTCCTCAGAATGTGACCTGCTTTTTATTCCAAACAGGGGCTCCTACAGAGGAAGAGAACTGTTCCCCAGGGAGGCTGAGGTCATGTCCCTACTTAGAAAATGCCAGCTGACTTCATAGCCTGACCCAGGCTTTTGCCACATTTTTCCCAATGTCTTATGGCCTTTCCTGCCTTCTGCTCCTGCCTGACCCGCCTTATCTGTCCCACTTCAGATCCTGCCACCTCCTCTTGTTCACATGTGACATCAGCTTCCAACCCTGCCAGCATGCCAGTCCTCCCTGAAGTAGGCCACCCACTTGGCATGGTCATTTCCTTGCCCACATGTGTGTCCCTGAGCCTGCTGCATTTAGGATGCTTGGCCCTAGGCAAGGATCTTACTGGCTTCCATTAACAAGCCATGGCTGACATTCTACTTGGCACTTAGGAAAGGCCTAGCTCTGTGGGTCCTTCAGCTCCTCCCTTATCCATAGCCATGAGTGCATCTTGACCCAATTCTTGTTCCTTGGACCTAACCTGATTCATCTTTGTTACCTTTAACCACCGGTTCTCTTTACCCAGCATCCAGCCCTGGGATGAACGCCAAGCTGAGCCTCAGTTAATGTTTGTCGAATGACTGATTGGGTTTTTGTGGCCTCTGAGAAGTAAATGAAAGGCAGCCAGAGCCATGGGAGTAATTATCATGCTTAGAAGACATACGTCTTAGTTCCAGGCCAAGTCTTAGATCTGACTCCAGCCAGGTTGCTTTCTCTGCCCCCTCCTCTACCCACTCTGGAGCTGTACCCAGAGAAGAACTGCAGCAGAAGTCCAGGGCTTGTGCGTTTTTCTCCACATGTGTCCTGCTTGCCTGTGGCATAGCATGCTGATTCTTGTCCACAAAGAGGAAGTGCCAGTGTGTCCTCCTTGGTGACTCTGGCATACCCTTTCCACATGCTGCCCCAAGTCAAGCAACCGTGGAGCATGTGCAAGCTTGGGCAAAGGGTGGGGGCTGCAGGACAGTTGCCAGGGGCCTTCCCTGGACCATTACAGTGGGTAAATGGTTAACCCAAGGGAGGATTCTTCTTGGTACCTCCTCCTCTGCCAGATTTCACCTTCAATCACCGGCCCTTGTGTAAGGTCCCGGCAAGGTAAGCATCACCACAAGGGTTAGGTGCCCAGCTTCTCTTCTGCCCCAGCTTCTCAGAGGGCAAGAAGCCATGGGCTAGGAAAAGGTAAACCCACAGAAAAGGAAGGTTAGAGATGGATCCTGGTTGCATTAAATATGAGACATTTTGGATTGCCCATAGCAAAGACAGCAGGATGGGTCTCCAGCCTTGGCTGATTTTGTTGCTGCTTGATCTTCCTGTACGACCCCTGGCCTCAGGAACATGCAGGCCCCACTGCCTGAGACAATTTTAAGTTTGTTGACTGAATCCTCCAGCCATTCTCATAGCTGTTCCCTTCCCCATCCCTACATATGTCTTCTAATTGTGGCTAAGTAGCTTACAGTTCACCCCTCTGCATTTAATCAAGTTTGGGGAGGCTGGCCTTCCAGCTGCCTCACTTATTCAGGGTATCTTTTTCCATTCTCTACCCTCACCTCCCCATGCCTGTTATATTGGCACACCCCTGTGTCTCCAGACCCCACTATCCGGACCCACATGTCATCTCCACTTGATGTGTGACTGTGTGGTGTTGGCCTTAGGGTGGCTGGGGACTGTGAACCAAGCCTCTGAGGCCACACCTCCATGAAGCTTGAACTGGTCCTTAAAAGACTGAGAGCTTCTTTGTTTATTCATCCATAAGCCACTAAGAACTGACTTTAGGGATATCAGGCTAGCTCTGCGCATGTCTCCACAGCCTTCCCAAAGCAGCCCAGCATGCTGTCAAGCAGCTTTGGACATCAGGGGTCTAAATCCATAGAACCATGGAAGGGAATTCAAGGAGCTACCCCAAAGCCTGAGCCCATCCTTCCCTACCCACCACCAACAGGCAGAAATAGAGGAACTCAATCCTTGGAGACCGGGGAAGGAAGAGATGGAGATTGCTAGCTTTGGCTAATAACAAATCTAGATGTGCTGGACCTTGGAACACACCCCCGAGTACCCCCCTGCAAATATCAGTGGTCAAACCGGATTTGATATCTACTCAGTTTGATCTCAGCTCTTGTTGGACTCTTAGAAGGTCCTTGTATGATGCTCTTTAAAGAACTATTTTATATTTCCGATGCAGACACAGCCCTTGACGTAGCAGTCAAAAACAGCACCCCCGAGAGACACATGGCTGTGAAGTGCTTGGGTATGTAACTTCCTGTCTTTGCCTACACAGAAGGCTTGGTCCCACTGCTTTTTACTTCCCTCACATGGGTGTCTTCCCTCCCCCCAGAGCTCAGGCTTCAGAAAGCACTGGAGGTCAGCTAGGACAGGAGGTCTCTTCTGCAGGGGGCTGGGATGGTAGTGGCAGCCATCTTTCACCCAACAAGAGTTTCTTTGAGAGTGCCACTCCCTGCCCCCCACTCTGAAGATGCAAGTCAAATTTTGGGACTCTGCTGTGCAGAGCAGAGAGGTCACTGGGCTCTAATGCATTTACCATTGACTGCCCCTCTTGTAGTGCGTATTAGTGAGTAATTTGATTTGTACCTATTCATTTGCAGTCCCTGCAGGAGCCTGGAGCTGGCCCCTGGTATAATTGGTGCTGTCTCTATTTTTACATCATTAGATTAGCCCCGACTCCTGGCCACTTGTTGTCTGCGCTTGTCTGTCCATTTATACAACCTAATGTAACACAAAATTCATTACTGATCACATTACTTTCAACTCTGAAGCCAGCCTTGTGATAAACATTTGGTTAACCCCTTCCTAGCCACGCGAGGGCTGGCAGAACAAATGCACTTCTGCTCGACAGGCAAATCAATATCTTAATACACCAAAGTGGAATTGCATTTCTAGATTTGTTATCCCTCCTGGAGGAGCAAATGGAAAAGCTCATCCGAGCCAGCTGAATTGAATAATGAATAGGGCCCGGCACCAGCAGCCTGTCTGTGAGACCAGCACAAAGGCAGAGAGAGAGCCATGTCAGCCCAACCTGGGCTGCAGTCAGGGAGGGTGGCACCACGGCAGTTAAGTGAGACCCTCCTCTCCCACCCCACCCCCGTGCACCATGGCACCAGAGCACAGACCCTACAGTGCAGCTTGAGATCCTAACAGAGGCCACAGCGGCCTCATCCTGATACATCCCTTTTGTCAGACTTAGCATAGCTGACAGGGAATTGGGTCAGTTTCCTTAAAACTTTATTCACCAATGAAAAGGCTAGCAAACAATGGCCCTAACCTAAATGCCACCAAAAAGTTAAATTGACTCTCACAACCCACTGAGATGGACAGGTTCCTACCTGTGTTTGTGTAGACTGCCCTTCAGGTGAGTGCTGTCCCACCCACCCATGTGTGCCTGTTCGTGGTTCCAGTTGCTTGTGACTACTTAGACTTTAAAGGACCTCAACACAGCTTTGTTTTTAAATCTAGACATTTCTGCATGATCTGACCATATCCTCTCCCCAACTCCCGATTGTCTCTGGGTTGTACCCACAAGTCATTAACTCACAGGACAGTTTGTTTCAAAGGGGAAACAAAATACCTCCACTTATTAAGAAACGCTCATAAAGCCCGCACCATAATGATTCGGAATATCAGCATGGAGGAAATAGAATGGAACCCATTACCATGAAAGCCATAAATCCCCAAGTAAAAAGACGCCGTAAACTGAAGATGCTCGGGTGGGAAAGGAGGCAGGGGAAATAGCCATCCCAGCAGCCTTCTGTTTGGCTATGGGGAGGTCCTGAGTGGGAGTCTGGAAAGGAAGTTGCCTGAGGCTGTGGAAGGGAGCAGGGCCGTCTTCTGCAGACTCTGCTGCCCCTGCTGTTCTTCACTCTTAGGCTTCCCTTTCAGGACACCACCCTTTGCCTCATCTGCAGATGGATGCCTCCCTGCTGAGGGCAGAAAGAGCTGGGGAAGGGCAGGCACCCACTCACCGTGTAGTAGTCCTGAGGGACAGAGTGAGGGGTAGGAAGTGTATGAGGTAGCTTACTCACCCTGCTCTGGGCTCCAGGGCCAGGACCAGGATAGGGAGAGTCTCTTGTTCAGCCCCTCCAGAATTGCCCTTCTCAGTCAATATCTGTCATTAGTATTCCCTTAGCACAGTCTTATAGGACACCCAGATGTCCCAGATGAGCATCACTGAAGTAAGCTAGCCTTAGAGGGTCTGCCTCCTCAGGCCTAGGAAAGAGCCTCTCAAGAGGAATGGTGATAGCAACTTCCCCCACCACCAGCCCCAGTGGACACTTTCTTAGTCTCGGTCTCTGGTTTAGTCCTCTTAGGTGGGTATGGGGGTGGAGCAGGAAGGCCGTGTGAATCATGTACTAAAGCTGGCCCCAGCCTGTCCATTCTAGAGAGCAGATAAGAGCACATACCTGTAGTTCAAGCTACTCAAGAGGCCAAGGCGAGAGAATCCCATAAATGCAGCAGTTCAAGACCAGCCTTTTTAACACAGTGAGAGCCTGTGCCACAGGAAGGAAGAGAGGGAGGGAAGACAGAGAACGAAGGAAGAATAGAGACAGACAGACAGGGGGGTGGGGGGGGTGGAGTAGGCCTTTGCCCTCCGTTTAGGGCAGGCCAGTGGCAGGAAAGAGGGTGAGTCTTCTGGTGGAACAAGAACTGTGATTTCTTAGTCCTCATGGAAAAGGGGTAAGCCACATCTTAGAAACTCTTCCGCTGCATCGTAGAGAATTTAATTATGCTTGGACATTTGAATGAGAACCAGATGTGGCTCCAGCCCCCACCGGTCAATAGCATTTCTCCTGTGGTCTGCAGGCTCTGCTATCTCCGAAGGCTGGGGACCAGCTTGTGAAGTGCCCTGACTAGGAGCTTAAGACGATAGCTTTTCCAGCCCTATGTCCTCTAGGTCTGTGTGGAATGGGACACACGTGCCCAGCTCATAAGACTCTCCTAGCCCCTCTCTGGGGCCTGCATAAAGAGGTCGTGCCTAGCACTGGGTCTGGCATTCACCAACTCCAAAGAGATGTCTGCCATGCTGCACGACTCTGAGTCAGCCTTAAACGGCACCAGGACCTACTGCTAGAAAGAACATTTCTGCTCCCCCATGAGCTGTCTGCCCCAGATCCTTCAACCCACTGAAGTTGCCAGGCAGCTAAGGGGTACTCTCTGATGTAGGCCCCTAGCACCCTATCCCCTGACAGCCTTAAAAACCATAGCCCATGCATCGCCAGAGCACACCCTCCCCTCATGGTCTACAGGTACAAATGACGCGCCCAGGGTATTGAGCACTCTCTGATGGTACTAAGGGCAGAGTGATGTCCCTCTCATAACCCTCTTTTATCTCATGGCTCTCTGTAGGGAGCTCAGTCAGGACCAACTAAAACTTGGTTTTAGCCAATCACCAAACACCTCAGAGAGAAAGTGTGAGCTAGGTCAGCTCCACTTTTTCTGTCCCTTCATAGATTTCCATGACTGGATGGATTTGGCCTTGGTCAAGACTTAGCATTATTTTAATATAGTGGGTGCTGGGAGGGTCACCAAGTATTGAGTGATGTAGCATGTTGCTGGTCCTTCTGTCTTACCCTTGGAAGCTAAGACTTAGAGGTGGTTCTGATGGTGTGGATTTCCTGGGACTGGGGTACTGATGGCCCATACTTGATAGTTCAAGACTTTCACTGTCCGGGTGGGTGGGCTTCAGCCCCCAGATCGACCAGCGGTTCTCATGAGCAGACCCCACCCACCAACTTGCTGCTGCTCTTCAGCACTTCAAGGGCCTTGTAGGAGATGAGGGGCCATGCTGTAATCAGCCCTGCCTAGAGCTTGAGTGCCCTCCCCCCACACACACAAGGGTACACGTGTGCATGCACAAGCACATTTAGTCAGCTCTAGCAGAGAGGCTAGAGACCATGTGGCCATGGGACAGGACCCTCCAAGAGGTCTGCTCCTGAGAACCCCTTCTCTCCCAAGCTTCTCTCCTCCTCTTCACGCTCCTGCTTTTATTCTTCTACCTCTGATTTCCCATGTCCATGTCTCCTGTCACCATGTGCCCCTCTCACATAGACAGGCCCACCAGGGAGGGCTTCAGCTGTCTGGTCTTCCTCAGACCCCATGCGGTGGTGTTGGTTCCTGGCCTGTTGTTGAGAACCAAGTTCCCAGGGGCTCTGTGCTAGGTGTTTGGGCTGAAGGTAAAGCCCAGCTCTGCTGCTCCCTCCGTCTCCCTGAGTATGGCCCCTTCCTGGTACTGACCACCACTCGCAAGGCCTAAGTACATATGCAGAAGCATTTGAGTTCTTCTAGGCCTGGGTCTCAGTGGTGGCTGAGGCTCTTAGTCACCATGCATGGCCCTGTGGCCAAGGCTCCCTGAGCTGAAAACACCTGAGATCTGCCTTCACCACTGGCAGCTGGGGGCACAGGATAGGCCCTAGAAGAATAACCTCATTCCCTCATGGTGGTCTGTGTCCCTTTGTGTATCTAAATGGGGACAGAAGCTGAGCAGAGAGAAGGGCAAGTGTGGTCATGGGAGTCCGGAGGACTGACCTGTCCAGGAAGGAGACTTCTGTTGCCCCAGGCGGCTGCACTCTGAAAGCACTCAGGGCACCAGGCTGTGTGTGTAGTATAAGACACGAGAAGACTGGCGTCAGCCAGCCAGTGATCTGAGTTCAGACATAGGTGTTAAGCCCCAGAGATAAGAGCTGGCCAGAGCTAGCCCTGCTTTTCATCTCCAAACCAGGATTCCTGTGATCTGAATGGGTGGAGCCTTTTCAGCCTTAGCCTTGCAGCTTCTAGAAGGTGCCCCTGGCAAGGTCCCAGAGACCCTGCTGGAGGAGCGAGGGGACTCCAGTCTCTGTCTCTGCTAGCGTCCAGACCTTCCCAGGACAGAAAGCCCTTTGACTGCCGGCATCTTAGGGAAGGTGTAGAGGAGCCTGGCAGCCAGCCTTTGAGCTGGGAGGTACTAAATGCAAAAGAAAGCGGCACCACCCCCACTCAGGCTGCTTTCTTTAACTGCACTTTTACTCTCCTAAGGAAGGGCCCTGGGGGCTGAGGCTGGCTCCAGCCCAGAGCGTGGTCTCTGATGATCGTCACAGTCTCAGCAATCTCAGCCAACACCATCTATGTCCCCACTGAACAAGCCTCCTCAGCCACACTCAGGGAATGGCTCATACAGGCCCTGACCTGAATAAGACAAACAACCTCTCACCATGTCTGCCAGGTCCAGCCATCTCCCAGGTGACATCCGGCCCAGCTGCCCAGGTCTCAGCCCCAGGAAGCACTCAGGCCTGTCCTCTACCCCTGTATCGTCTGTCTTTGTCTCTCTGTCTTTGCTTCTGTGTGTGTGTGTGTGTCTGTTTCTTTCTGATTCCCTTCCCTCTGACTCCCTCCCCCTCTCTGTACTGTCTTGCCCAGTTAGTTCAAGCCCCAGTGTACAAGCTTCTTGCTAACAAAATGACTTGCTTGGGACAGACCCCATCTGAACCAATTTGCTGAACATTTAACTGTCCTGTGGTCATCTGGTCTTCTCATTATTTATCCCATCAAGGGAAAATGCTGGTCACTCTGACTTCTTATTGAGAGTACCCCCCTCCCCAATATCCCAACTCAACACATACCTGTCTCTCCACCCAAGAATCCTCAAGCAGAAAGGAACTGAAAGCGGTTTTATTTTTTACAGATCTTCCCTATGTCAGGCACTGGGCAAGCTAGAGCATTTGTCTGGCTTCTCTATCCATTCACTGCCCTGCGCTCCCACCAAGCCCACCCCAAGCAAGAAGGACTAGGAGGGAGATGCAGGAGAGAAATCAATGCCTGTCAGCAGGGTTGGGGATTTACTCTCCATCTGTGAGAGGGAAGGAAGAAATGAAAAGCTGGGAGCATGTATCTGCCTTCCGCCTCCCTGGGCCATTTCTTGATTAAAAAGAAGCAATCTTTGCCCAAGCTCCAATGGAGGCAGAGCTGGTAGGGGCCTGGGTGGCAGGGCCACCTGCTGGGGAGGAGGCTGGAGAGGGCCCCTGAAGTCCTGGGGATAATCACAGTGACTAATTCGATTGCAACAATAATAGTAGCTCACATTTGCTGACTGGAAGCTTTAAGCACTTCGTGATGGGCTCCCCATGCATTATTTAATTTCATTCCTACAGCTAGGCTATGAAACAGACATTGTTATCCTCGTGCTCAGGAACCCAAGGCACCTGCCCAAAGTCACCCAGGAAGCAGGTGGCCAGAGCCTGTGCTCTTAGCAGCTTGCCTAGACTGCTTGCCCCATCCTGAGTTGATCAGCCTACCTACTGGTCTTCTCAGGCTGAAATTCTGAGTCAAACAGTTAGGGAAAGCTTACCCACCCACCCCCCTTCACCACAGGAAGTGGCCAGCGCCTCAGCAGGGGCAGACTCCTCCTCCCACCAGGTCTAATCCTAGGCCTACTGAGCTGCATGGGTGGTTAGTTTAGGAGTAGGATATGCTGCTACAGCCAGGACCTAATAAAATGCTCTGCTAATCCCTTTAATGAGCAGCATCGTGGCACTCATGCACACAGCAAGGTTGGCTGGGGCAGGCTGTAGAAGTAACGTATTAGTGGTGGCAGAAGTCCCAGGGCTGTCCCAAAACTGAGCCTGGGCCCCAGGTACCCTCTTCCAAACACACATAGCATTACCTTGGCAGGTCCCTGGGGGTCCTTCTGGAAACTTGGGATCTCCACAGTGTTGTACTGCCCTGGAACCCTCTGATGGTCTCAGACTAGACAGACCTGAAACTACTCAGTCCAAAGCAGAATTCACTTTGACCTTCTGCTGAACCTTCTAAGGCCTCCACAGCGGTCCCAGGTCTCACTTAAGGCCTGGTGTCCTCAGTGTCTCCCTTCCCCAGAGAATGGAGAACCAGACCTCATGCTTAATACAGTAGTTGATCCATGAAGTCATGCCATCACCACCGGACACCCACTCCCACCCAGAGCTCCCAAGAGCTATGCACGGCAACTCATGCTTGACCAAGGAGCTGTCCCCACTGTAGGATGGGGAACAGGGGCCGCCGTGCCTATCTCCTCATAGATGGACTCTGGCTCTTCTTCTTGTTCCTCCCACATGTTCCCAAGTAACCAGAGTCGTCCTGAGAGGCTCGCCACCTCTCTTTGTTCCCTCATATGCCTTAGGAGTTTGACAGGCCCAGTGTGGAATGGGGGTAACATGCAGACAAAGCCTCCTCTGCTTCAGGCTTACTTCATGAAAGCGGAGGTCTCACCCTTCTCATTGCTGGCCCTGCTGTCCTCTCCTGTCCCCTGTGGCCTACTCATCCTAGCCTGTGCCACTAGGGATCAGCTATGGTGACATACCTGTCGTCTAGTAAGACCAGTATGGAGTGGGGGACATGGGTGGTAGTAGGCCTGCCCTCCGACCAGTTCTCCCTCAGGTGAGCCCAGGGTCTGTGGCTTCCTCTTTGTCCTTGGTGTTGCTGTCTGCCTTCCAGGGTCACCAAGGCCCTGGAGAATATGAGGGCACAACCTGAGTCTGAGTACTTGCTTGAGGTTCCTCCTTATGTGCTGCCCTGTTGTGGGGAGGGTTGGGAGGTGGGTGTAGGAGAACAAGCTTTCTTAAAGCAACTGCCCCACGGGCCAGACTCCATGTTGCTGGGAGAACCTCCCTGGTTGACTGGCCCTAGCTTGTTCTACTAGGCTTCATCTGGAATCTGTTTTACTACAGTAAAACTACTGAGAATTAGGGATGGTGGGGAAGGTGGGGTGTGGGGCAAAGTTGAACCAAATCAGGCTACCACTTTAAAATGCCCTGGGTTCCCTCAGAAAACTCATCAGCCTGCCTCCTTCCTCTTCCTCTTCCTCTCCCAGCCATCCACCTGCATGGGGTCCCGTCTGTCACTGCATGGGCCATAGGTCCCTGTGTGTCCCCCTCTAGACACTGTTGTTTTATGCTTACTGTGTGACTCCTCTTCCCTACTCCCATACTGAAAGATTCGCCACACTTCTACCTCTGGGCCTGCCCCTCCATGACCGGTCAGTGTCCCGATGCCTCTCATGCATGTCAGTGTCCTGGACAGCAGAGCGTCGCTGCAAGACCACCCTTTGCCCGTGTGTCACTCCTGCACCCCCCTCCACCTTCTCCTGCTTGTGGAGATCCGTGTACTTCTGGATCGTTGTCCATATCTCTCAAAGAAAAAAAAGAAAAAGATTCCTCAATGCTTTTCTTTTCAAAAGGGAAAAAAAAAGGAAAAAAAAAACAATGCCAACAGCCCAGCGTGCGTGAACAGCCCAACAGTAACAAAGCGTGCGTTCGCGATGGAGGAAGGTAAGGCCACGTGGTTCCACTCGCCGCTTGCTCCAGGGCTGGGGGGTGACTCAAAGATGGGGTCCCATGTGCATCCACCCCTCCTCCATGTTCACGTCCCCCACACTTTCACTCTTGTGTCTTTGGAGGAACAGAAAAAGATTGAGTTTGATAGGAGTCATGTAGTAAAGCACTAAACAGACAGTCCCAGGACCAGCCAAGCCCCTGGTCCTCTCACTGACTAGTTCATGCTGGAGAAAGGTCCCTTGTCTCCCACTACATCATTCATTCATTCATTCCAAATTATTTTTCAGGGCAAGCTACTTTTTAAGCCTGGGGATTGTGACTGAAAAAGCAGAGATGAGGCACACGTCCCCACCAGGGCCTGTCTCCTGAGGGATAATGGACTTGGAAGCATCTAAGGAGCGTAACTAGGAGTCAAAATGAGGGGTTCTGCAGTGGACCCCAGGGTTCGCAGAAGAGCGGACACTCACGGAAAGCTCAGGCAGATAAGCAGGCAGGTTGGGGCCCAGTGGCCAAAAGCTGTCCATAGCAAGCTCCTCATTCAAACAGGAAACACCAGTGAGGCCAGACAGGGTGGCAGGCTGTGATCAGCAGTTCGGTGATGCCAGGGAATTTATACCTGGGGACCATAAGGAGTGAATGAATGTCATTAGAGGAATAACAAGAGGAGGTTTGTGGTGTCCTGGCTCTGAGTGAGAATATGGAGATGTTGGGACCCAGTAGCCAGTTCAGACTAACCAGAGCAATGTTTGAAGGAGACAGCAAAATCTCAGGTATCCTGAGATGTGGGGGCACTGAACAATCCTGTCCCACCCCATCTCTCTCAGACCTAAGCACAAAGAGCAAGCATGGGCCTTGGCAACTGTCACCTGATGGGTGGGGTGCGTCCACTCAGACTCATGTGGCGGGGTCACCAAGATGGCTGGGGATATTGCTGGGGCCTATGCAGAGGAACATGGGGTGCGGAGCTTGGGCCTGGGCTGTGGATTCCTTAGCGTCCTTGGCAGTGTGGACATGTTGCATTTTGTATCAAAACTGTGGGCTCTACCTCTGCTCAGCAAAGGAGCCCCTCTCCCTTCCTGACAGCCTCTCCTGCTCCTTTACCTTGGGCGGTCTTCCTTGGGCCTGGATCCATCCCATCTGTATCCCTCAGGAGGCCCTGCTTTTCTTGCTACTGCCTGCTCCTCTCCTGCCCTTCTAGCCTGCTGTCAGCGCCCCCTAGTGCTAGGATGGCTGCGAGGGAGGGCATGGCCTCTGAAAGCCACTCCGGTCCTTGGGTCTCTGGGACATTCCTGGGCTTGCTTGTGGGAAAAGGAGGAGAGAAAAGGGACTCTCTTGGAGGTTCCTCCTGAGAAGCCCGTTCTGCTCACTGATGCTCAGGGCCTCCCTTTGCTCTCTAGCCCTTTCCCTCAAGTGGAACAATGATCCTGTCTGCAGATGACGGTGGACCTGAAACCAAGCTGGAGGAAAAGATCTGAGCAGCCGCCTGCCTCATCGTTCTGTCCACACACAGTTATCCATGGCTTTCCCAGGGCCAAGGCCCTGCAGGAAGCCAGTGTCTCTTGGGGTTCAGGCCCCACAGCCAGTCCCTCAGTCTGTATCCATGGTCCTTCTCCTCCTCACACCACTCAACCTGCTGTTGAGAGTCTGTATATAGTACTGTGTGCTCATCTAGCCTGGCTCAGCCCAGATGTGACTGACATTTCCTACCCCACTCCGTGGCTGCCGCCACCACCGCCACTGCTGCTGCTGCTGCTGCTGCTGCTGCTGCTGCTGCTGCTGGGCAGCCCAGCTTGGGCTATAGTGTGGCCACCAGAGGTGGGAGTCGCTGGCTGGCGATGCCCGGCCAGCCTGGTGGAGGCCATGACCCTCACTCCCTAACCAAAGCCAGCTGTGCCGCATGTGTTTGGCAGCAGGGGCCTGGAGCTGGAGACTGAGCTCAGAGCCAGGCCAGATGAGTGTATTGCTGGATGTACCTTGATGTTTCGAGTAACTTCTTTAAGGTCCTATGTTCCCGAGATAGGCAAGAAAAGCCTATAAAACACAGACAGGCAGACCGCAGAGGAAGAAACTAAGCCATAGGGCACATCTGAGTTTGGAGAAGATGCCAGAAGTGGTCTGTGCATGTGCTTGCCCACTTCTTAGAGCTAACAGCTAAAAGCAAAGAGGGAACAGGAATTGACCCCCCCCCCTTAGAAAACCAGTGAAGGGATCCAGCAAGCAGGGACTCCTATTCCCAGCCCTCTGCCTGCCCCAGTTGGTTGAAGAGCTGACGAGTCAGTTAAGGCTATCATAGCTAAACAGGTCTTTCTGTCATATCTAAAATAGCGGTGTGGAGGCACAGGGACCAGGGCAGCAGGCCTTGTTACTCTACAGATCAACTCAGCATATTCATTCTCTGTGTCCCCAGGAAAGTTGACTGGGGTGGGGTGGGGCTAAGGGGAAATATTGAGGCAAGTAGGGGACCCTCTCTTCAGTGGAATAGGCTCCCACAGACACAGGATCCCATTACACGGGGAAGCCATACACATTCTACAAGGCACGAGCTCAACCTAGCTAGCAGGTAGGATTTGTGGTGAGAGTAAGGGTGCTGTGGAGGTGAGCTGGGAGGACTCCAGGGATGTCAGCTGCAAGAGCATTAGGACAGACGAGGCAGGCAGGCTGTGTCTCCCCTCTGTCCTGGCTTCTGCCCACCTACTGATCCTAGAGAGCACGCACTAAGGAATTGAGGCAGAATGCTACGGTGGAGTGTGTGAGCAGGTGCTAGCCTGCACCCCATGAGAAGCAGTGCCATCACACAGGGCATTGTGCTTCTGGCCTGAAGGCTTCTTCTCCCCTGACTGAACCCTCGTGTGACCTGAGCTGCCACTTGGTACATATGGAGAGCAGATAGGGGATGAGCCTCCTACGAAAGAGTATGAATGGACCCACAATGGGGCCTCATGGTGAGCTGCCAAGTCCAGGGTGTGCCCCCATCTCCAGCCGACTCTGACCAAACCTGGCCCTCTCCTCTGTTTTGCAGAACTTCAGCGAGAGGGAAGCATCGAGACTCTGAGTAACAGCTCAGGCTCCACCAGTGGCAGCATCCCAAGAAACTTTGATGGCTACCGATCTCCGCTCCCGACCAACGAGAGCCAGCCGCTCAGCCTCTTCCCCACTGGCTTCCCATAGACACCAGCCACCTGCTTCTGACTGGCTGGCCTGCTCACCCCCTAGAGGGACTGACAGGGGTGGAGAGAAATGCCCCTATCTCCCTACACCCCCACCCCCATAAACCTCTGGTCCCACCCTTTTCAGTCTCCTCAACCCCACCTTCCCGGAGCTTAGTGACAGCAGCCGCTCATCCCTAACTGGACTGAAGACACCTTCGGAACACCTCAGTACACCCTGACTTCTCCCACTCCTGTCAGTGGGGGCTGTGGCCTGAAGAGACTGCAGAACTCAGTCCCTTCTCTCTTTGCACATAATGTCCTGCATTGGATCCGCTTTTGTATTTTCTAACTACCCACAGGGGACTGGAACAGTGGCCAGATCTTAGGGCCTTGGGTAGGGAAGAGTTGAAAGGTCCAGCCAGGCATTTTGGTGGACATCAGCCCTAGCCCAGTTGAGGCTGTGATGCACACTGCCCCCAGGTATCAGTTCTTTCTAAAAAAGGGGTTAACTGAGGCCTAGAGTGATAGGGAAAAAGGAAAGACCTCCCCTTGCCCCTGCTTCCCTGTTGGCTCATGGGGAGATTTGTCTGTCTTATCTTTAAACCCTTGTACCCTGGTCCTGTGCTGTTCAGTGAAGGAAACTGAAGTTACTGAGGCCGTGTCAGAAGTGCACGTCTTGTCCAATAAATCTTGCTGCAATTGGTGTTCATTCCTGAGTTGCTCGGGTCAGGGTCCTATCCAAACACTGAGCAAAGTCCTGTAGGTCTGACCGTGGGCACCCGCTCCCAACACCCACACCTCCATTATATACAAGTGTCGGAGGAATCCGTCTTGGGAAGAAAAGGGAGGGAAATCTTCCCACTGGAATTTAGGTGTTACTTCACTGAAGTCAAATCTCTAAGATTCTTGCTTGTTACCAGAGCCTCTGACTTCTGGAGGGGCCAAGCTTGAAACTCCTTTTAAGTCCTGACCCTGCTATGTGAAGGGAGCTTGACCTTGCCTGTGGCCCTGTCTTGGGAGCCTCTCATGCTCAGAAGACAGAGAGCCTATTGACTAAAGTTGAGTAACTTCTGAAAGTTGGAACACCTCTGATAGCATTTCTTGGGTTTGGTTTGGTTCTGCTTCTGAGACTGGGTTTCGGGTAGTTCAGGCTAACCTCTTAACTCACTATGTAGCCAAGGATAACCCTGAACTCCTGATCTCGCTACCTCCTGTGCTGGCATCATCCCTCGAGGGCTGACACTTGAGGAATATGTCACCATGTGCCTAAATTCTTGCTTTTCTCCCCTCCCTCCTCTTGTGGAGCTGAGAGGTGACAGAGACAGCTGATAACAGAAAAGCATGGTGCTCAGGGAAGAGGCTAATGCGGTTCTGGCCCCTCCTCCTTCACCCGCACCTCCCAGAGACCCCAGAGAAGTTATACAAGGACTGAGGGAGACAGGCTGAGCCAAGTGTGCCTTAAGGTGGGGTTTTTAATGGAAGGGTTAAGTTCCCAGACAAGCAGTCTTCCCACCCAACAACCGTTGTCTGCTCAGAGCTGGGCCAGCGTCTGGGCCCCTGTCCTCTCCATAGCCCACATCCAACCCCCAGTACCTGAAGAGAAATTTAATATTTAGACTCCTTCACCAGATCAATCGAGCATATGGGGAACCGAACTGAATCGCACACACTCTGCTCCTGCCTGGGCTCCTGGGAGCTGAGAAACCCTGTATCAGAAGAAAGCTTGGGAGATGGCAGGAATGGCAACACAAGGCCTAGGCCCAGCAAGCTGGGACTCCACAGGAGAGCAGCTTTTCCCCATTTGGGCAGCAGTCAACATAGATCTGTCTGGCACAGCCCCCATCCCCAGCTGGAGTAGCATTTTGGTCAACAGAGGACAGAAGGAGGGTGCCACAGGCTGCTTTGTGCACACAGCTGGTGGCTTGGCTGACCAGGGATGGTACAGAAGCTGTAGAAAGCATGACCTCTGCACCCACCCTTGAGCACAGAGATGGGACAAAGACATGGCTGCCAGGGTCTCTCTCAGCCCTGCAGGGGACCTACCGACCCCAGCCCAGCCCTTCCTTTACAGTGGGGAGAAAACAGATGTGGCCTCCTCCAGTCAGGGAAAGTAGTGGGTGTAGTGCTGGACTTGGCTGGTGAGCACGCAGGACAATCTGCTTATTCATCTGCTTGTAGTCAGGGCAATTCTAAGTAAATGGGGGAAGGGTGAGGATCAGAGAGCTTAGATAAGCCGGCCCCATAGCGGCTGGCTGCCGGTTGGAGTTCAGGTTATCTGAAAGGCCCTGGGCCTGGCCTCCAGCTAATTGGGAAGGTTAGGGACCCAGCCATAGTCTGTAATCAGCTGAAGGTGAGAGCTAGACCAGGGACCTTACTGCCACTAGCCCTAGAGGGGCCGCCTCTTACCCTCTACAGATAACATCCGAAACAACCTCAGCCTCCCCCCTCTACCCTCAGACCTCATGATACCATCACTCAGAAAGCCATCAGAACATGAATCTAATTGTGACTGAGCCAGGTGACCTTGAGGAAGGCAAGTGACCTCCTAATTCTCACAGTACTACCTACTTATTGGGCTCCCTTTCAATCTGGATGGAAGAAAATACCTTCATCATCTGCAAAGAGGCTGCTGGGAACTGGCCACCGCACTGTCTGGTGGGAGTGATTCAGTAAAGAGCCCGGTGGTCCAAGGGCAAAAAAATCATACAGACACAGACATGAGGACAGGCTCTGTCAGAAGCATACAAAACAGCCACTGGGCTGTAACAGGATAATTTCCCAATACTGGTTTCTAAGTTCTAAAAATCCGACTAATAAACCCACTCATTCCACCCTCCTTTTGTTGATGACAAGTCTGAGCCCCAAGAAGGGCAGAGACTTTCCCAAGGTCATGGAGTCACAGCTAGTCAGCTGACTCCTGTCTGCACCTTGCTGCTCCATGGGCTCCGTCCTGTTTCTGTACGGCCACCTGAATCCCAGCTGATCTATCTGATGCCCCGCAGACAGTCCCAGACTCCTCTCACTCGGAAGTGCTCCCTGTAAACCCTCCCGCAGACCTGGTCTGCAAAGTCAGATCCCTGTGGAGGTTCTGAATGCCAGCGTGGCTTTGTGCTCTGAGCAGAACAGCAATACCACCACCTCTTTTCTAAGGAGTGGGTTTGGGATTCCGTTCTAGTTTCTCCACCTGGAGCCATGTGACCTTAGGCAAATTAACTTCAGCTCTAGCTGGGCTTCAGGATTCTCCTCTATAAGGAGAGGGACTATGAAGAGCGCTGCAGAGATGGCATGGCGGAGGAAAAGGGACCACTGTGGTCAGAAAGGTGCTCGAAGGCTACAGCCCTAGTAGTTCATTGGTAGGAGTGGAACTGCGGGAGACCCGCAAATTGTCACCGTGCTGTTCCCCAGGTACTCAGTGCCCGCAGACCAGCCCCGACCCACTATTGTAGGTGGGCCTATCTGGGGACCTTTCTCAAGCCGGTTCGCTCTTTTGAGATCCCAAACACGCACCATGTCCAGGCTCACGTTCAAGACTGGCGCCTCACTTTTCCTACCCGTTGTGTACCAAGAGCGACAGCTGCACTTGGCGGAACCAACGCTCAGGGTAGCGAGTATCTAGCAGTTTGGAGGAGTTACAGGATTCCTAAAGCTCTGGAGAAAGTCTCCCCAAATCAACAAGAACATAACCTATGTTCCTAACCGCGTGATGTCTCAATACGCAAAGAGATGCCCGCCCACCGGAGCAACTCTGTCCCTGGCAGAGACAGCTTAGCTGGGCCTCGCCTTCGCCTTCGTATCAATCTGGAAAGCAGGCA
Source organism: Rattus norvegicus (assembly GCF_021556685.1). Classification (NCBI taxonomy): domain Eukaryota; kingdom Metazoa; phylum Chordata; class Mammalia; order Rodentia; family Muridae; genus Rattus; species Rattus norvegicus. The sequence continues at coordinate 76,587,720 of NC_141543.1, forward strand.
GGCAGTGGGCCACACAGGAGGTAACAGTTCCAATGCTTCCCAGAGGCTGACAAGGAAGTGGCCCCGCGGCTGGTCCTGGCACCAGACTAGGGCCACACCGTGACCAGAAGGAAGGTCCGGCAGCCCACTCTTCCCGCGTTGCCTGCCACACCCCAGCTTGTTGGCCAGACCCTGCGCTGGGTAATTGGGACGAGAGAGGCGACCGGCGAGCTGCGGCTCCAAGGAGACTGCGCGCCTGTCAGCCGCAATTTGTTTAAGTGGACGGGATAGGCTGGGCCGCCGGGGGCTGGGGTCACCGAGGCCGCGGCCCCCAGCCTGGCCAGACCCAGGACCGCGGGGGAGCCCAGCCCTACTGCTTAACCGGGCTAGCTGGCGCCAAGGCTCCAAGAGGCGCGGGTCCGGTGGAGAAGCCATGGATGGAAACAACGAATGCGCCTAGTGTCTTCTACCGACCACTTGTCCGACGCATAGGGCCACTCATGTCACCCCAGCTTTTTCCAGACACATTCATATGTCAAGGCGTGCTTAGTGCCCAGTTTTTGGCGCTCACGTGCCCCTCATTCAACTCTGCCACAGGACCACACATCCCCCAGCATTCCCGCATCCACTCCACGCGGGTCATGCGTGCAGATACCTACAGGGACCTATGCGAGACCATTCTCGATGTAACCCGGCCAAAAGATGAACCCGGCAGCCCTGCCAGGCTTGGGAACGCAGTCCCCTCTGGCCCGGGCTACTGGTGCTCGGTTTGGTTGCGGGAAGCTAAGACTAAGAACCACGTGAAAGGGGCCTGGAACCGCGAAGCCAGCGCCTGCCCGACGCCCCGGCCCAGGACTGCCTGGGAGAGGGAGGGGCGGCAGAGCGCGCGTCCCCCACCCGTCTGCGGGTCCCGGCCGATGCGAAGTGACAGGGGCCGGAGCTTTGTTGTGGAGCCTCGGCCGCCTGGCGCCAGGCGCCCTCGCCCGTGCCCTCCCCCTCCAGCCCCGGGCGGCCCGCGAGGCGCCCCCCGGGGCCTCTTAAAGAGACACGCACACTCTGCCCGGGGGACTCCCCCAGGGGCGCCTGTTCCTGAGAAGGGGAGAGGAGTGGGGGGTAGACCCAGGCGGGGGTAGGGCGGAGCAGGAGCTGCGGGCCGCAAGGCGCCGCTCAAGAGGCTGCTTGGGCCGCCCCAGCGCCAGTTTTCGATGATCCAAGGATATTCTAAGAAAGTTTGGGGATGGGTCGATAAAGAATCTTAAGAGTGGCTAAGGCAGGTTCTCCAGGTGACTGTGTGGTGGTGGGCTGGAGCGGTTGGTGGAATCCCAACCTGCCGGGGAGGCAGGGAAAAAGTGTCTGACCAGTCGCAGGTCAGGTCCTTAACTTAAGTGGGATTCAGATCCCCTAATGTAGCCACTGGGCGACAGCTGCCCGGTTTCGAGGACCAATAATTCAGACCTTCGTGTTTCAAATCTCGGGCCTAAACGGGTAGACCAGCTACAGTATGCTATCCAGGAAAAATGTCCAAAAATACATACATACTTCAATACATACACATTTTTACAAGGTACTAAAGTGCCTGATCCCACACACACAACTAATTCGGAAAGCTGACCTGACTTTGTTGTTGTTGTTGTTGTTGTTGTTCGCCTCACTAACTGCCTAAGTGTGTTGTTCAGACACCTATCTCCTGGAGGAGCCACATCCTGTCTAAATTGGAACCAATGCAAAGCTGCCATGGATCTCACACCAGCTGCGAACTAGAGCTGAAGATTCATTATGGGCAGAGAAAAAAATGAGAAAAAGCGACCTAGCCAAGAGTAAGGTCCTGAAGAAAAACCTAGTGGGGCAGGCGCGCACAGGGCTATGAAGAATTACAAGCTCCTGGTGGTTGGCTCAGATGTATAGGAAAAAAGGTCGTGGAGGCCAAACGACTCCTGCTGGTTTCAACCCCGTACTGCCGGGGGCGACTAGCTTTTAAACGCCTTTCTGGGCGGTCAGCTACCAAGTGCCCGGAGACCTGGTGTACGTAGCAGAGGGGCGAGCTGCCTGGGCCACTGATGAGCGAGCACAGGGCACCCACCATGCGAGCACAGGGCAGAATTTGCTTATACTGGTTGGGTGGGTGGGAGGGTCCACTGTGGCTAGTGCATACCCTGCCTCCCCTCCCCAACAAGCACAAGGGTCGGAGCACCAGCCATAAATGGGCAAGTGTATGATCTTTTTACTCTGGACACACCTGATTATGGCTCTCAATGTGTACGGAGGGCACCACACTGGACACAAAATACACACACACACACACACACACACACACACACACACACACACACACACACACGAAGATGCATTGGGGCCGTTGCCAGAGAGCAAACGAAGACTGATTGTCGAAAGGGGTGTTCACACATGCTGGCAGACACCTCGATTCCCACCCGCATTACTCAGCATTCCTGAACTAGGGGGCCTTGAGCTTCCAAAAGACGGAAACAAACTCTAGAGAAGTAACTGGAGGTGAAGGAAAGATGCCAGTGTTTAGGAAGAGATAAGCTTGCATCTCCAATACCGGATGCGGCGAAAATTCGTTCTGGCGCGTGTGGAGAATCTGAGTTCTAGGATCGGCTAGCGCGGTACCGCCTTGGGCTCTGTAGAAGGTGCGCTCACCTATCTGGCCCCAAGGATCCATTCCCCAACTCGCCAGAAGGTTTTGACTTAGGACCTGACACATACCTACTTTAGGCTAAATGCCGGCCTGCCTGTAACCCCAGTTCCTGAGTCTATGAGGGGAGGAGCAGGTGAGGAGGGGGGGGTCCCTTCATTTCTCCAGTGCAAGGCCGCGTCCCGCTCCCGCCCGTGCCGGCCCCATCAGGGTTCTGCCGTGGCTCCCCACTCACCGGCTCCGGCCACCTGATTTCGGCTCCGGGACCTCGGTCGCCCGAGCCTCCTGACTTGCCCGCCCACCGGCCTCGCTTTCCAGTGCCCGCAGCCTCCCTCCGAAGTGCATGGACCCGGGGCGGTGACCGGGAGTGGGGTGGGAGGCCAGGCTGGGGCGCAGGCCAAAGCGGCCGGGACTCCCGGCGCGGGAGGGAAAGGGCGCCCCCTCTCCTCTCCCGAACGTGTCAATGCTTTGCACTTGGGGCCGGCATGCGGCTAGGGGTCCTTCCCCAAGGCCCTGGGATCCGGGCGCCCCCTGCCTCAGGCCCTTTCGGCGGGTCAGATCGGCCCTCTGCGCTTTCCAGCCCTCGCCCAGGCAGCGGCCGGCGCGGACGACGAGGTGGGGGCCAGGCCAGGGGGAGGGGTCTCGGGGCCCGCCGGCCCGTCATTGGTTAATATTTTATTCTGTTGACATGTTTTCTTACTGCTGAGGCTTCCGACACCTTCTCCCTGGCCCCCCCTCCCGTCCAGAGCTTGGCCTGAGCTGTCAAAACCCCGCCCCCGGAGACCCACAATTGGTCCAAAAAGCGTAAAATCAGCAATCAAGGGGGGCCTGGCTCGTTAGCGCAGGGGATCCGAACAGGGCAGGACATGTGAGATAGTCACAGTTTTCCAGAGATCAGGACAAGATCTAACCAGTCGCGCGTGGTCCCCGGCGCCGGAGTCGGCCAGCCCAGCCCAGCCCCGCGCAGAGCCCCCTCCGCCCCCGCGTCCAGAGCCCCGCGCCCCTTGAGGTGCGCGGGACGGGGAGCCGGGAGAAGCCGCTGCCGCGCCCGCCGCCCGGGCCGTCTGTCCTCCGCGCGCGCCGCCGCCCGGGCCGGGGGTCCGAGGCGCGCGCCCCCGGCCCCGGCCCCGGCTCCCGGGTGCCTGGGCCGGATGTCCCGATGAGAGAGCCGGCGCTGGCAGCCAGCGCCATGGCTTACCATCCGTTCCACGCGCCACGGCCCGCCGACTTCCCCATGTCCGCCTTCCTGGCGGCAGCGCAGCCCTCCTTCTTCCCGGCGCTAGCGCTGCCGCCCGGCGCGCTGGCCAAGCCTCTGCCCGACCCGGGCCTGGCGGGGGCGGCGGCCGCGGCTGCAGCGGCGGCGGCGGCAGCCGAGGCGGGGCTGCACGTCTCGGCACTCGGCCCGCACCCGCCCGCCGCGCATCTGCGCTCGCTCAAGAGCCTGGAACCCGAGGACGAGGTGGAGGACGACCCCAAGGTGACGCTGGAGGCCAAGGAGCTGTGGGACCAGTTCCACAAGCTGGGCACCGAGATGGTCATCACCAAGTCCGGGAGGTAGGGTGGCCGGGAGACCGGCGGGCGGGAGGGCTCGGGGATCGGACAGCACCCACCAGCACTGGGCCGATGCACTCTAGGCTCTCCACGCTCCGGCCCTGGCGCCACGCTCTTCTCCACAGACAAGCAAACTGACTTTTTTTTTTTCGTTTGACTCCGGAGCGAATTAAAAAAGAAAAAGAAAAGCAAACACCTCTCGATTGAAATAAAACGAAAACACTCTCCTAAAGAATATTCCTAACCTTTCTGAGTCTCAAAGCCTCTGTGGCTCGACTCTGGAGGGGCTCCTCCGCCCCTTGCGGTCTCGCTTTTCTGTATCCCGGTCGGTCTCCGAGTTCCTAAGAGAAGGAACCTTACCCGGATTCTCCACCGATCACCGGAGTCCATAATGTGACTAGCATCCCGACTCCTGCTAGCTCCAGACCGACCACTTGATTCTGGCAGAGAGTTGTTGAGCCCACAGCTAGGCCTTGGAGAGAATCTTGCTTGTCCTTGGAGCTTGGAGCTCTGGACCAGTCACCTCTTGAGGCCTTAAAGCCAGGAGAAAAACACAATCCCCAATCCTCCCAGCACTGAAAGTCCAGGCCTCGGGTTCACCCTGTTCCCCCGAAATTCTAGGCTAAGGTTCCCTGATTAAGGTTCTAAATCGTTTCCCCAGACAAAGACCTTGCTAGTTTATTTCTTTGAGCCTGTCCCAATAGTTTATTTCCTCTCTACGAATCTCTGGGCCATTCAGAAAAACCCAGGGTATCTCTAAAGGGCCTAGTTTCCTTTCCTGGGCATCAACCCTCATCTCGGATCAGAGTGGAGGAAAGGTTCCCAGATCTGAGTGCAAAACTAATCCAAGACTTTACAAAACAGGGTCTGGCCGGCAGAAAGGAGATGTTTCGGGAGTAACAAACACAGGTCGGGTCTTCCTGGTAGCACTAGGAGCACAGCACAAGTAGAGGACATAGATGGGGAACATAGATGGGGAGACTTCAGGCAGGGTGTCACACCACGGGGAAGGCAAAGGGGCCAAGAAGACCCGGGTCCCAATGGCATATCCCCCTTCCCTCCCTCCGAGGCGGATGTTCCCCCCCTTCAAGGTGCGAGTCAGCGGCCTGGACAAGAAGGCCAAGTACATCCTGCTGATGGACATTGTGGCTGCCGATGACTGCCGATATAAGTTTCACAACTCGAGATGGATGGTGGCAGGCAAAGCCGACCCCGAGATGCCTAAACGCATGTACATCCACCCGGACAGTCCGGCCACGGGGGAGCAGTGGATGGCCAAGCCCGTGGCCTTCCACAAACTGAAGCTAACCAACAACATTTCTGACAAGCATGGCTTCGTGAGTGTGGGCAGGTTGGGAAGACAGTGAGAACCCGGGTGCAGTTGAGTGGGTAGAAGGAGGCTAGAGGATTTCAGGAGGGAATCATCGGTTGAACCCCTGGAGCGGCCCTGTCTGAGTCACTGCTCTGTGGCCCAGGTAAGCTGGGCCTAGGCTTCCAGAGTCCTGTTCTGCAAGCCTGAGGAAAAGTATGTAGACAGTTTGTGGAAAGCTCCAGGCTGCTCTCAACCTCAGTTAATTTCTGACAGAATTTTGAGAGCCCCTCCTAGAGTCAAGAGGCAAGTGTTAATGGGTCAAGCTGCCCTGGGTCCTGTGGAGGTCACCCTGCTGAGGATGTGTAGACCCAGGGTTTGGACAACCTGCCATGGCTTCCTCCTGTAGCTAACCTTTACTACCATTAGGAAATCCAGAAATTAAATCTGCCCTCATCCAGCCTTCGGGAGATCTTCCCTCCATTAAGGCGGATGCCCAGGCATGGAAAATAAGGAGGGACTCCCCATTTCTGACTGAGCCAAGGTCCTAGCAAGTGCTAGGGAGTTCCTTGGGCAAAGAGAATCTCCTAGTGCATTATAGCTAGCCCTTAAGCACCCCTACACACACACACACACACACACACACACACACACACACACACACCACAATACACACACAATACACACCACACACACACACACACACACACACACACACACACACACACACACTTTCTTTCCTTAGTATCTCAGGACCCAGTAATGCCAGGGAAAAGTGAGGTCAACGAATGGGGATGGATTTTATTTGTTTGTTTCTGTTTTGTTTCATTTCTTTTTCCAACTGGGAGTTGTAAGAGAAAGAAAGAGTAGCTGTGAAAAGGGGGGGGGGGAGCATGAGAAAATATAAAATGAAGTGCAGGTGAACAAATGAACAAAAAAAAAAACAAGAGAGAGAGAGAGAGAGAGAGAGAGAGAGAGAGAGAGAGAGAGAGATCAGTCCAATAGCAGAAAGCTTTAGGCCTAGGGCAGGGAACTGCAGGCTGAACCTCTTGCTCCTCACAGACCATCCTGAACTCCATGCACAAGTACCAGCCGCGCTTCCACATCGTGCGAGCCAACGACATCTTGAAGCTCCCATACAGTACCTTTCGCACCTATGTCTTCCCAGAGACTGACTTCATCGCTGTCACTGCCTACCAGAATGACAAGGTGTGCTGGGGGTAGGGGGGAGTGGACTTGGCCCCTGCATCCATCTACATCCCCCCCCCAATATTTACAGTCTCCAACCCTCCCTTCAAACCCACCTGGTAGCAGCAGCATCGCAGAGAGCTTCAAGTACTCACCGCCCACTCAGATTCAGAAGAGCAGCACCCACATAAATCCCCCGGGCTCCCCCTCATACCCACACAGACACACTCCCCTGAGGCACTCAAACAGCTGGGCCGGAGTTGGAGTGGAGATGTTTACTTAGCAATTAGTAGAGACTCAGGCTCCCGCTGACATTTTTACATTTTATTCCTTCATTTCTTGGCTCAGGACTGGGAATCTAAATGAAAAGAGGGCGCCTGGGGCAATCTGCCCAAGCTCTACAGATGCTAGGAACTCAGGGTCCAATTTTTACTCTCCAAGGGAGCCAAAGAGTGGGACAGGTGGCACAGCCCCTGGCGAGCTCCTCTAAGCCACTTGTCTGAGTCCATCCAGGCCCTAGGTCCTTTGGGAGAGGCTGGGAGAATTCTCCTTAGCTGAAATGGCCCTCATAGATCGCCTTGGATTAAATGAGAAGGTCCCAGTGTCTTTGGTTGTGTCTTTATAAACTAGGTGTCTGCCTGGCCAGGTACATTGTATAGAGTGTCTTAGCTCTGTGTGGAAACAAGTGAATTCGTTAGATTCTATATGCGCTCGTTTGTTTATTTTTATTCTTTTGTGAACTTGCCCTTATGGGCCTGTGAGTGCGATGACTTGACTTTGTCTGGACCTGCGGACTTGGGTGTGCGGGCACTGTGTTTTTCTATGCTCAGGTGCCGAATAGCTTAACCTGTGTGACTACGTGAGCCTGTTTGCTTGCTTGGGCCTGTGTGTGCGTGTCGAGGGATTATTTCTTGAATAAGACTGTTGGAGATGCAGAGATCCCGTCATTTTCCTAGATGCTTGTCTGCCGGCCTCACCTCTCTGCGTACTACCCCAGGCCGGTGGCACAACCCCACCCCCAAACCCCGCTCTCTACTGTGTAGTACCAGTAGCCGCTGACCTCGGGGTGCCCCCGGCCAGCCTAGAAGAGCCAGGTCTTGACTTAGTACCGCTTCCTCGGTCCTGCAGATTACACAACTGAAGATCGACAACAACCCTTTTGCCAAGGGCTTCCGGGACACCGGGAACGGCCGTCGGGAGAAAAGGTGAGAGACCTGCCGATGGCCTGTTGCACGTACCCCGGGTCGCAGAAAACAGGGAGGATACAATGGCGGCTGACCGCTCCCTCTGCTCGCCCCCAGGAAGCAGCTAACGCTGCCCACTCTCCGTTTGTATGAGGAGCACTGTAAACCGGAGCGTGACGGCGCTGAATCCGATGCCTCGTCCTGCGACCCTCCGCCTGCGCGCGAACCACCGCCCTCCCCCAGCGCAGCGCCCAGCCCTCTACGCCTGCACCGGGCCCGAGGTGAGCGGCATAGTTGATCCGAGTCTGGAGGGAAAGACCAAGAAATGTCCCCTTAGTTGTCCCTTAAAGTCGGTCTTTTGCTCAGTGATCGGCTAATCTTAAAGGCCTGAATAAAAATTACCGGAATGTGGCTAGAACTTCCAATTTGGTACTCTCATATAAGGACTGTCCCTGGCAACCAGGACATTTGGTAGAATTTGGAGCTGGACCTTTTCTAGGATGTGTGGTTGGAAGTAAGCTATCTCCTCCGGGGCTCGTTTTCTTCCAGTGTTAGAATGGGTCTTGATTTATGTGACCTGCAGCTGCCCCTAGAAGCTCTCCCAACTTGACCTTCCCAACAGCTGGTCTGTCTAAAGTGTCGGTGACCAGGTCCAGGTTCCGGGGAACTGGGCGCCACGTCGGTCTCCGGCTGCGTCGGGGTAACCCGTGCTCCCTCCCTCCCCGTAGCCGAGGAGAAGCCGTGCGCAGCCGACAGCGACCCTGAGCCGGAGCGGTCGGGCGAGGAGCGCGCCGCAGCGCCCCTGGGCCGCAGCTCTTCGCGGGACGCCAGCCCCGCTCGCCTGACCGAACCCGAACGCTCCCGGGAGCGGCGCAGCCCGGAGAGGGGCAGCAAGGAACCGACGGAGGGCGGTGGGGACGGCCCATTTAGTCTGCGGAGCCTGGAGAAGGAGCGCGCGGAGGCCCGGAGGAAGGATGAGGGGCGCAAGGACGTGGGCGAAGGCAAGGAGCCCAGCCTGGCGCCTCTGGTGGTGCAGACAGACAGTGCGTCCCCCCTGGGTGCGGGCCATCTGCCCGGCTTGGCCTTCTCCAGCCACCTGCACGGGCAGCAGTTCTTTGGGCCGTTGGGAGCTGGCCAGCCCCTCTTCCTGCACCCAGGACAATTTGCCATGGGCCCCGGAGCCTTCTCCGCCATGGGCATGGGTCATCTGCTAGCCTCGGTGGCAGGCGGCGGTGGCAATAGCGGGGGCGCTGCGCCCGGAACCGCGGCGGGGCTGGACGCAGGCGGGCTGGGTCCCGCAGCCAGCGCAGCAAGCACCGCGACTCCCTTCCCGTTCCACCTCTCCCAGCACATGCTGGCATCTCAGGTAAGGCCTGTGATCTGCAGGCAGCCGGAGGGTGGCACAGCAGCTTGTTGGTGGCTGAGGTGGGCAGAGAACTTGAGAGATGCTATAGGTACTCAGATCCTCCGAGAAACCAAAAGCTATCTACAGGAAAGCCATTTAAGTCCTAAAAGATTAAAACCGACCATGAGCTAACCAGGACATTGCTTCTGAACCCTATGTGACCTTAGGAATGTCCCTGGTCCTCTCTGGACCTGTTTGCCCCTCTATAACCCCAGCGAGGAGTGAGAGAACACAGTTCAAAATTCTTCTGAATGATCAACTAGGGTGCTCCTGGGTTTTATGGGGTCCACTTTTCTGGCCCTAGGAAATGTTTGAGAAAGAAAATCTTTACCTCATGATTGGCTCTGAAAAATTGTAGGCTGGACGAACGAAGGAGGGAATTTTGCGTTATTTTCTAGACAGTTGACTCCCCAAATGACTCACCTCCAGATATTCCTGGCCCCTTTAAGGTCTTCTAGTAAGTCGCCAGTCCTGACAAGTGACAAGACTGGTCTTTGCCCTACTCTTGAGTCCCTAACTCTCCTGTCGCATCCAGGGAAGGGGGCTTAGCTCCCCCACAACCTCCTACTGAAATTCTAAATTCCCAGGGGAGAGTTTATGAAAATGTGGCCAGAGGCGTAATACGGAGATCGGATGCGCAGAGCAAGCTCTTTAGTTACTTGGGTGGAATATTCCCTGCGGAAAGATTTGGAATCCCTTCATTCGGTTTCTTCCCTCTGAGGTTTCTGGCAAATTGAACCCTTGAGATCATATCTCCAGGGAAGGAAAACAGGAGGTTAGATTTTTGAGAAAATGGCTTTGGTTCAGAAGTGAATATGTGTAAGGGGGGTGGGTTCTGAAATGAATTTGTCTGTAATACCCGAATCCCTGTGACTCCAGACTGGAGGGTTGAGCTGCACCCCTGGCTTTCTGTGGATGAATGCCTCTTTCCTCAACAAGCCCTAATCATTACAGGGGACTGACCGTGGGGAAGCCTGGGGCTTCTGGCTATGGCCTGGTCAGTAGGTGCAAATCCAGGGAAAGAGTACCCCAGAGCTCATGAGAAGTCAGTTGTTATAATTGTTAGGTGGTAAAGCCATAGTTGTATGTCAGGTAAAGCAGAATTTTGAGAAGTTCCCTCCCCCTCCTCCCAACCTGAGGTGCTAGATCTGAAGTGCACAAGCAAGCCCTTCTATTCCTACAGACTAAGCTGCTTCTTGGTCTCCCCACCCCGTTTGAACAGGGACTTGGGCTTTCTCTGTCCCTGGCACTGTCAGAGCCCCCCCCCCCCCCCGCCTCATCACCCACTCCAGAGGCACACACTCCAGGACATAAGCCATTATCTCAAAAGGTCAGACAATCTCAAATCGGGGCCTCATGAACTGAGTGCCCTGTGTCCAAGGTTTCCTGCTCTGCTATCCACCGGCAAAGCCTGCATTCCGTCCTCAGCTGCCACAGAAGCGCTGCCAGTTCTTTGTCAAATGTTCAGGCCAGTTTATGAACTGGTTGTCACTTGTGTCCTGATCCGGGCTGAGACAGGAGACCCCTGGACAGGCAAACAGGCTCGAGACTTGGTCATCCTGCTTCCTAAGCCTGTGTTCCCACTGCAGTGTGGGACCTGCAGACAGAAGGCATGGAGGAACTGCTGTCCTACAGGAGCAGGACCTCATATGACAGTCCCAGTTGTCTTGCCACCTGGCCCCATGCCTGTCTTGGTTCTTCTCTCTAGGCCTTTGCCCATCCTAGTTCAGTCAGTTGATGCTAATTCTCTTACCCCTACAATACCAACAGCACAGAATAGGGAGACTCCAGGTCTTTGCTTCCCACCCTAGGTGATGGACACACTCACTGGGTTTGTCCCTGGCACACTGGTTCATCTCATGTGAGCCCGGGGTTTTATAGCTATGCGAATTCTGGTTTATAGCCTAAATGAGTAGGGCACAGGTTATCTAATTGTATCTAATTGTAGTATTCAGGCTACCACCTTTAAAGACGCTTCAGACAGATGTCTAACCCTTCTTGCCTTCTGTTTCTTCCAGGGAATCCCAATGCCCACTTTCGGAGGCCTCTTCCCCTACCCGTACACTTACATGGCAGCAGCGGCCGCCGCCGCCTCCGCTTTACCCGCCACCAGCGCTGCAGCTGCCGCCGCCGCCGCCGCTGGTTCTCTATCACGGAGCCCATTTCTGGGCAGTGCCCGGCCCCGCCTGCGCTTCAGCCCCTACCAGATCCCGGTCACCATCCCACCTAGCACTAGCCTCCTTACCACTGGGCTGGCGGCGGAGAGCTCCAAGGGTGGAAATAGCCGTGAGCCCAGTCCACTGCCTGAGCTGGCTCTCCGAAAAGTGGGGGGCCCATCCCGCGGGGCCCTATCGCCCAGCGGCTCAGCCAAAGAGGCGGCCAGTGAACTGCAGAGCATCCAGAGACTGGTGAGTGGACTAGAGAGCCAGCGAGCCCTCTCCCCCGGCCGGGAGTCTCCCAAGTGAGGGACCGCTTGGCTGCTGCGCTGCCACACGAGCCTGTCGGGCTGGGCTCTCTGCCTCGGCTGTTTGGGACGTGTACAGCACAGAATGGGTATTTATTTAAATAAAGAAGCAAAAGCAGGCTTCAGCGGTCAGAATAGACCCTCGCGTGGCAGGTCGGGGGTCTGGGCCGCTACCCTGGGGTCTTAGCGAGGAAATCAGTCTACCCGGAACACAGTCACTCTGGAGCCCCTGGATGTGATGCGGATTTCTGTTCGAGAGTCAACTCCCAGGGCACCTCCTTCTTTCAACACTATGGGGGTGGCCTCTTTCCGGCGGTCCCTTTGGAAGCCAAAAGGTGCATAGGGTAGAGGTGTTCACTTCGGAAAGCATCCCAGGATCCTGGCCTTAGGCCTGAATGTCGTGCGAAACTGGTGTGGACGATGCTGGAGGCAGGGAAGCCTGAACTCAGCGTAGACTTGAGCTAAGAGGAGTCCTGTCCGGTTGGTCTTCCCACCTCTATCCCACAAAAGACAGGCGCCATTCCTACTTCCACTTCTGGGTCAGCGGAGGAAGTTGCACTTCTGCTTTGAGTCCCCAGGGGGCAAAAGATATTTATGAAATAAATGGTAATTTGTGTAAATAAGTTTTAAGGTTCCCAGAAGATACAAATTCGTATTAATTTATTCGAAGGTGTACATTGCTGTGTACATATATTTAGAGATTAACTCATAGCATTTAATTTTTTTTTCATTTTACATGAGCATCTATATTGTACAGGGTCCCGGGATCCTTGGCTGCTGGGGTAGGGGGAGGCACCGAACCCCAGGGAAGGCCCACCCCGCGGGCCCCTCAGCCTCTGCGCCCCGGTTTTGCCCGCCCAGCCCACGGGCCCCACCTCAGGTTTTCACTTTTTGCTCCAGAGGGAGAACGAAGCGAGAAAATAATAAAAACGCTACCATGCGAAGTGACCCGCACTGTGCGCTCTGTGGGTCGCGCGGGGCTGGGGCTCTGTGGGCGCTGAAGAAGGAACTGAGGCGGGGACATGGGCGCCCCTATCTGGCCCGCAGCTGCACCTCGGCGACCGCGGCTTCACAGCCGGGCCGCGTGCAGAGCCGCGAGCCCCCGAGGCGCCGGCGTCGGCGCCTGGCTCAGGCCGGGCCTGGAGGCGCCGCTCCGTCCCGCAGCCCCCGACACCCAGGCCCGTGACCCTGGCTCCCTCTGCTGGCCACTCTGTGTGACCGCAGCTCCTGCCACTCCAAGGCACCTAGTCGCGGGAGTCACGCAAAGCGAAGCAGAGTGGCCTGGTCTCCCGACTCCCTTTCTAGGACACTGTGGACCCGCTCATCACCCCACTTTCAAACTTCCTGGGTACATGATCTGGGAAACTGGTCCCTGCCCTTTTCACTTTCTCTCTCTCTCTGTGTGTGTGTGTGTGTGTGTGTGTGTGTGTGTGTGTGTGTGTGTGTTGGGGAGGAGATAGTGGCCATCTTTCTTCAATATCACGGACTCCAGAATAATGTCCCATCACTTTGCCTTCTGGAATCATTCGGTGTTTGAGCTGCTGGGAAAGTCTGACTTTAAAAACCCCTCAGAGCTCATTTATCTCCTGGAGTGAGAGTGTGGGTCATTCCCCTCCTTGCCTCAACTTGCTGGCGACTTTCAAAGGAGTCCTACCGTGTCCCACTGGTCCCACTGGGCTGGTGCTTCCCTAAGACCCCCTTCTGTTAAGGAGAGCTAGGTTCTCCCATCCACTTCGCTCCAGAAGGCCATGGTGATAACCTCATCCTTCTGGCAGGTGCCTCAGTGCTCAACCAAGGCGGTCAGTAAAGGGGGAGCTGACTACTTCAACATGTCCCTGGGTTTGTGGTCGTTGAGCGCCCACCCCGTCTTCATCCCTTTACATTTAGGAGGTTTTGACATCCAACCCCAAAATGTTGCTTGTTAGGCACTGTGTACCTCTGCGGGTGTATGGCTTCCCACTCGTGCAGGGACATCGGGGATAGTGATTTGAAGAGGAGGGTGAAGATGTAGGTAGAATTGAAAGTTTCAGGAACTCCAAATGCTCAGGTCACCTTCCTGGGCTGACACACTGCAAGCAAAACACTTTGTCCATCTTTACCTGGGAGAGGGCTGCCTCGAGTTTCCCTGGGCTGAGGAGAAGAGAGTGTGGAGTGTGTGTGCCTGTGTGTGGTGTGGTGTGGTGTGGTGCGCGTGTGTGTGCGTGTGCGTGCGTGTGTGTGCGTGCGTGCGTGCGTGCGTGTGTGTGTGTGTGTGTGTGTGTGTGTGTGTGTGTGTGTAGACGATCTCACCCTAACCCTAGATGAGCTACTCTGCTCAGCTTGGACTGACTGCGGCAATGTGGTCCATGAGCCAAGCAGGAACAAGGAAAGTCCCTCCCTACTTCGCAATCTCTCCCAATCTCTGCGTTTATTCGAAGTCGCTTTTGGTTGAAAGGGCCGGTAAAATTCACAGAGCAAGGTGTGCCCTGGCTTCTTGCGGCCTCTCCTCTCGCTTTCTACCTGGAAAGAATGCTGGCTGTTTGGCTGTGGGATCCCCCTCGGCATGCGGACACCAGGGGGCAGCACATGCGGTGGTGGGCAAAGCCGCAGCAGCTCCGGCGGGGTGCTATTGCAGATCTGCAGCGCAATTTGGAGAATCCTCCCAGCCTCTTGCTTTCGGCCTTACACACACCCCTCCCGGGGTTGCCACCCCAGTGCTCCGCTGGGCCCCAGCTGCAAGGCCAAGTGCAGATTGGGGGGAGATCCTGCGGCCGATGGGCTGGGCCTTGTCCCAGACAAAGGTCTGGCCACTCCCAGGCCCAATTAAGCCACCAGCCTTCCCAGCCTTCCAGCCTTCATTGTCTCTGGGGTCGCCAATTAGCTCAGGCGCCCGCGTACCCGCTGCTCCGGTGCCCCACGGCCTTAACCCTTCGAAGGACCTGCCACCAGGGCACCTTGGATAACAAATCCGGCAGCAGAGGGACATGTGTGAGCTATGAGTGTCGAGGGGCCGTTGAGGCATGTTAAGTGGGTGACCAAGCGTGTCGCCAAGAGTCTCTATGGGGAGTGTGGGGTCTGAGAAAATTGTGTGCGCTGGTTTAGGACTGGGTGTGATTCACCGGAGAACTCGAAGATTCAGAATTTGGGGGCACGGTGAGACCCCTAGCGACTCAACTGAATGGATCCCGAGGTGTTGGACACTGCATTTCCCAGGCGGTTAATTCGAGGCTTCCGAACCCTCAAGCCATTTCTTCCCTCCAAACTTCCCGGCTGCAGCGGAGGGCTTCTGAGCCTCGGAAGTAGGCCCTGCCTTCCCGGAGGGCGTGGAACCGGGCTCAGCCTTCCCAGTGGGCTGCGGATTCACGGGCGTGGGGAGGAGCAAGCCGCGCGGGCTTCTCCGGGACTGCGGTCTCCGACTCCGAGGCTCAGGCCCCGCCCCTCCTGGGCTCAGGCCCCGCCTCTCCAGAAGAAGGCAGCCGGGGAGGGACTGGTTTGGGAGAAATTGGAGTTGCAACTCTGAGCCCTTCTTCCCACGTTGGGAACGACTCTAAAGCCAAATTTGCTTTCTTCTTCCATCCTCCCATCCTCCCTCCGCCTCTCCGCCCTTGACCGCGAAGTTTGGAACACTGTCCCGGTAGGCTAAGTCCAGCCAAGGGTGAAGAGTCTCGGCTGTAAGCCTTAGGCGTCAGTGGCGAGAGCAACCCCGAGCATTGGAAGGGGCTGGGCGCTCCGGGTGACCTCAGAGCATTGCGCTGCGTCCTCCGGAAAGCAGGCAGGTTGCCCCACAGGGGAAGTGTTGGTGCCTGGAAACTGTTTTTCCCTCCGAGTTTCTTTTGGGCCCCCTTGGGGCGAGTGTCTGTCTATCGGGTTTGTTGGGGCCAAAGACCTCGAACTAACGCCCCTTTGCCTTGGCTGTTCCGGATCCCAGAGCCTTCCCAGGTCCCAGGCCGCAGAAACTTCCCCACATGTCCACGAGATGGCGCTCCAGGCCAGGGGCCGGTCTGCAGCCGGTCAGCACGCCCTGCCAGAGCTTGAGGTGCACTGAATCCAGGGAAATGGGCACCGGGAGGAGCCTTAGACCCATTGTAGGTCCAGGCCCAGAGACTTGAGAGGGGCTACCGACTTTGGGCACCGATTAGAGAGCTCAAAGCTTGATGCGGGGTCTTCTCGGAGCTGCCCTGCAGTGCCAGCGCCCAGAAGCAATGACCTTCTATGTGCCTGGCTGGGCTCGGATCCTTCTTGAGACAGGGAAGGTGCCTCTGTCCTTCCTGGCCTCTCTGAAACAGTCAGGGCTGGGATCTATGGGCACTGGAAAACATGCCTCTGGCCCTTTTGGTGTAAGGCTCCACTGGACCATGCAAGCTTGGGTGTAAGGGTTGGTTAAGACATTCCTCAGCTCCTACCGCCACCTCCTCAGCCTCACCCAGCTCCTCAAGGTCACACAAGAGACTGTTCCATATACACCAGGGACCGGTGTACTTGAGGACCAAGGGTATAATCTTTCAAGACCACCAAAGGTCCTGGAGGGGCTTTGGGTCTCCAGTTGTTCCCTCTAAAGGAGGTGCTGAATAAGAACGGCGTAGGGGGTGAGCAACCAGAAGTTGAGTCCGGTTTCAGCTGGATACTCCACACGGGTAAAGAGGGGAGGCCTGGTAGCTAAGAAATGGCACATTCAGGGCTGGAGAGATGGCTCAGCGGTTAAGAGCACTGACTGATCCTCCAGAGGTCCTGCAACCACATGGTGGCTCACAACCATCTGTAATGAGATCTGATGCCCTCTTCTGGTGTGTCTGAAAAAAGAAATGGCACACTCAGAGTGGGGGAGATTCTTGGAAGCTAAGTACCAGAGGTTCCAGCAGCTCGACATCCAGGCAGAATAAGTCTACACACACTTTTTTAAGAGCACAAGGACAGAAGCTCACCCAGCTCCCATCAGTCTTGCACCTCTTCCATAACTTGCTGCCTAACCCCAGCCAGAGTGTCAGCATCGTTCCCCTTCAGGGTATATCAGAGAGGATGAACCCCTTGGTAATGTAGTCATTTGATGACCATCTATTGCAAAGTAGATACTGAGCAGGAAAACTGAACGCGAGATAAGTGCAAGGCCAAACTTGGCTTCTAGCTTTGAGACTCTAAACAATTCGACTTTCTTTTCTGGGCTCCAGAAGAAATTCTAGTTGGCAAAGTAAATGGTGTGGACTAGAACCAAAATGATATGTGAGAGATTAGTTGAAGCACCCCTGTCCCCAACCTTAACCACTCCTGACAAGGACCTAACCCCTGAGGAACCTGGGCCTGAGAGACAGGCAGAGCCACTCACAGACCTTGGGAACTTTGACTGTTGCTAAGATTCTTGGAGTGGGGTCAGGACTGGTGGCCTGGATGAATTCCCAATTAGGAAATAACATTCCAGGTTCTGAAACCCTCAGGGAACCAGCTGGCTCCAGCTGCCTCCAGTCCCCATGGGATGTGGCTGTCACAGTTCAATCTTCCCACCACGCTGTGTTGGGAGGGGGCACATCCTATGTGTTGTGAGGTGACTTTGGCCCTCCAGCACCATGGGGTCGCTGACAGACTGGGTGCAGGTTCTCCCAAAAGAGAGAAAGCGGTACCCGTGGAAGGCCTTCTGGGGCCCTTCTTAAAGGGTACCCTCTAGATCTGGGCTACTTACATGGGCTCAGTCCTTCCCTGAACTGAAGCCTTCATGGTATTCAAAGTACTTTCTCATGAGGGCTGGCTCTCAGTGAAGGTCAAGTCAGGGGCAGTGAAGTGATCATGAACCATGGAGGATGACATTGGGGTTCAGAGAAATGAAGGGCTTCAGGCTATCCAGTAAATAAAGGATAAGGCTCTTTCACAATCCAGTGGGCAGGGCCCTTGGCAGCAGTAGCTAATGAGGTGATGGTGGGTATAAGTCAGGCTCCCTGCTGGGAAAGGACAAAAGGGCTGGGTGCATGACCTCTGCCACCAGCCGGATGCTGAGCCTTGGGGTCCTGGCCAGAATCTGGCTGTAGGAGAAGTGGCCCGAATTAAAGACAAGCCCAGGAGACCAAGATGGGTGCTGGCTTCACATCCGTCTAGTGGGGGAAACGTAGGCATGGCCCATCTTCACTCTTGTTTTTATTTCTTGCAGAGAACAGGATGTCCTCTGGCTCTATGGCCACTGCTCCTCAGCTTGACAAGGGGAGCTGTGGACCACCCACTCCATGCCAAACACATTTCTTTCTCATTCTTGCAATGGGAACTTCCGTCTCAGAGAGAAAAAAACAAGGCTTAGACCTGTTCCGGATCAAGAGAGGTCACAGAATCTTCCCAAGCCAGTGCTCCTTCCCAGAGCCCTGAGGATTCCTGCTCTATGGTCTCTGGGCATTAGAGTCCCCAGGTCATGATGGCATGTCATAGGGTAATTTTTATTTAGTCCCAGAGCACATGCTTAATCCTTTCTTCTTGTCCCCACCCAGGACGTTCCTCTCTTCTCAGAGCAGCTGTCTCTGCTCTTAGGCTCTCCTAGTTCACCCATAAGATTTCTGGTCACATCACTGATATCCTGCCCAGCAGACGCCTCTTAGGTCTGAGCAAGTCATCCTTCACCCCCTCCACCACATCTCCACCGCCCTCATCCAGGCTCATGGAGAGACTACACACACACCAATAGCCTCAGATCTGCATTTGTATAGGTGCCCTTCCCACTGGACCACAGGCTAACACAGTCCTGCAAACGCAGACACTTGTTTACACACACCTACACTTAGGTGTGGGGGGAGCAGAGGCAGGAGAATAAAGAGTCTGAGGTTGGCTGAGTGCGATGCCTCATACCAGTCATCACAGCATTTAGGAGGCTGAGGCAGGGGTATTGCCAATAGATGAAAGCAGGCCTGGATTATACAGATTCCCTCTTCCAACACCAACACCAACACACACACATGCACACACGCACGCACACATGCACACACACACACACACACACACAGAGAGAGAGAGAGAGAGAGAGAGAGAGAGAGAGACAGAGACAGAGACAGAGACAGAGAGACAGAGAGAGAGCACACTGGGCTACCCTACACAATTTAATGAGATCCTGTCTTAAAGACAAACAGGTGGGCTCTCCCCTGCCCCTGCCTGGGGCTCAATCTTTTCCTACCAGACCCCATGCACTGCCATGTCTCCTCTGGGGAGGACATATATTTCATCAAATCTCTGTGACCTACAAGATCATTGACTCCCTTAAGGCAGAGTTGGTGTCTCTTTCGCTCATTGCTGGGACACCAGACCAAACACTGCTCAAACAAATAAGAGGGGTACAGAAAGCATTTGAACAGGAAATGAATGAGTAAATGAACCAATGAATGAATTTTACCATCTGAAGGCGAGGCCTGCAGGAGAATCCCTCCAGGACTCTAGCCCTGGACCAAAGGTCGTCTTCCAAGCCCACTTGGAGTCGGTTGTAGAGAACTCCTGAGAGCCTCCAGCTTCAGTCCTAGCCAGTCAAGGCCTTCTCAGAACCCAGGCTCAGGTTGGGAGACTGAGGCACATGTGTGTGTGCGCGCATGTGTGACTTTGTGTGCCCCTCCTCCCATTTTCCCAGAGGACTTTTTTCTGCTATAGAAGGTTCCAGGCCATCTACATACACTACTAGCCTTCCAACCAGGCTCTCCAGCAGGGCTGATAATTCTCTGTCCCCTGGGAGTTTGGTACCCTGTGTATTTTGGAGAAAAAACCTTGCTCCTCTCAGTCCAGGTCATGCTACCTTTGGGAAGCCTCCTAGCTATCTGCTGGTAAGTCTTTCCTACATATCCTGAGATGAGGTAGCTCCCCTCCTGGAAACCCTTCAAAGACTATAGAATTTTTAGGGTGGTCCAGGTCCTTTAGCCTAGCAATGGGGCCTTTTGGGGCCTGCGTACTCCCAGAACCCTATTCAGTCCCTGCTGTAGTCTATTCTTGGGGGCCTCGCCTCAGGGCCTTCTGCAAAGTGCCTTCCTTCAAAACTGGGCCCACTGGTTCCTCCAGGATTCTTCTTTGTTCTGAGTTGAGTACCTAGCACAGTGTTTTGCAGCTAGCAGACATTGATTGCATCATTTTGCCATCCCCAATTGCTTCAGCAGAGACCACAGTACCTAACTGGAGGGGCTGTTAGAGGATTAGGTGATTCTGTGTATTATGCCTGGGATGCACTGCCTCTCCTGAAGGGCAAGCCTGAGTGGAAGCCTGGGGGACAAAATCTAGGAGTTAATAAATCCCTCGACACCTCCTCAAAGGACGGTTGCGAATGTTAGTGCGTGTGCGACGCATAGCGGGACTCTTCTTTCTCCTGAACTCAGGCTCAGTTTGCCAGTGAGTGTAAATGACCTGCTTTGCATCGGTGTCTCCAGACGTTGAAAACAATGGCTCTTTCCGACCACTAGGTGGGGATCTAGGGTCGTTCAGACAGTCGCTATCCCTTCTGTCACAGGCAATACCCAAGGTTTCTTAGCCTACCTGGCAAGGTCTGGCCCTCTCTAGGTGCCTCTGCTCCAAATTCTGCTTAGCACTGTTGCCGGGCACAAACACTGCGGGACGTGACTAAGTGCCCGAACCGTGTGCAGCAGCCACTGAGGCCCTGGTTCAAATCCCAGCTACATGGTAGATCTCGATTTACTCCCCCACTCCCCTCCCCCTCTTTCTCCTCCCCCTTTCTTCTTTTTTTGGGATAGGCTCTCATTATGTAACTCTGGTTGTCCCAGAACTGCAGATCAAACTGACCTTGAACTCACAGAGATCCTCCTGTCTCTACCTCTAAAGGGATTAACACCGTGACTGGCTTGTGTCTTAACTGTCCTTGTCTGGGAATAGACCATATCTCCATAGTTTAAAGAGGGTAAAGGGAGAAGTCAGCTAGGGTGCAGATAGTGAAGCAACCACTTTGCTTCATCAGGAAGCTGAGTCCCTCTGCTGTGGAGAAGACAGCTATGTCTGAGAAACCTCTGTGCTTGCTGTTCCCTGCACAGTGTCCCATGGTGTACCCAGTCACTTTCACAGGGCAGCTCTTCCGGATTGGCTCAACCTCTTGGTGGCCTGTGTTCTTTCCCCTGCCCTACGCTCCCTGGGGACTCTTTGGAACCCTCCTACCCTTTCCTTCGCTGGGGTACACTGACCTATTCAGTAATCCTGTTCTCCAGGTCTTGCTGGTAAAGGGATCCCTTTTCTTCATTGGTAAATCCTCTTTCTAGATGCCGGGTTTCTGACTTCCATCAGTGCCTGTGGAGATCAGATTCTCATCTGAGTTCCTAACACCATTCTAGAAGCTCAAAAAGGCCTTTTCCCACTGCCAGGATAATGGTTCTCTGCTTCTGTCGTACCCTGAGCCAGTGCTGGGGTCTCTCCTTCTCCCCAGTCCAGGCATGGAAACCCCAGGTCCAGGGCAGGTTCTGTAAGGGTTGACTGAAGGGAAAAGTGACACAGGGAAGGGGAACGCGGCACCTGGGATTGGTCCTTCATGTCAGGTGTCCTGAATTCAGGCTCAGGCTCACTTACATCTAAGTGGAAGGATTCATGTACCTGCCTCACCCACAGGGAGCCCCTCCTCCATGGCTCCCTATTCCCTTGGTAACAGGCTGGCCATGGTAACAGGCTGCCTTCCACGATAGGCATTGATGCAGCTACGCCAAGAGCTGCAGCCTCACTTTCTCTCCCAGAGGCCCTTTTCCTTCCCTATGTTTTCCTTTTGCTTGTAAGAAGATTTTTGTTTTGTTTTTATTTTGTTTCGTTTGTTTTGTTTTGGCATGAACCTTCGGAGTTAGTCTGCGTGTACCACAAACATGCAGGAGCCTGAGGAGGCCAGAAGAGGGCACCAGATCCTCCAAAGCTGCTAGTGTTTGCCCATGGTTGTGAGCAGCCATGTAGGTGCTGGGAATTGAACCTAGGTCCTCTGCAAGAGCAACCAGCGCTCTTCACCACTGAGCTATCTCTCCAGCCCCTGACCTCTTGAGGAACCACTGAGCTTTTCCCACCCTGCACTTCCTGATCGTGCCAGGACTGCGTACTCCTGTTTGGTCCCCGATTTCTCTCTTGGGGGTGGCATCCTTGTCCATCACTTCAACTTCTTCACGCCTGCCCTGACTTCTAGCTTAGTGGTTAGTTTCCACCATGCTGTGCTCTCTCTTCGCTTGTTTGCACTCCTCCCCCACCTCAATACTAGCTTTATTTTGTCTACTAGTGCATCGTGGCTCATGAGACACAGCTTGGTACACAGTATGTGCTCAATAAATACTCACTGACCCAATTAAAGACACTTAGGCTGTTATGTGGGGCACATGAGGCAGGACATAGAAAGGAGCCACAGAAGGGCAATCAGAGGGTCGTTTAGGTCCCATTGCAGGGGTGTCTTCCTAGGGGTGTCATAAATGGGCCTGAAGAGGCTGGAGGTGTGGCTCTTTGCTTGCCTACCATGTATGAGGCTGTTGGTTTGGGCAAAGGATTTTTCAGGAGACAGAGAAGGGGCCCAAATGCACTTCAACTTTCCTCTTTCTGTCTAAGACTTGGCCTCCTTCAGATACCTGGCAGTGAGAGTTATGTGGCCAGAAGGGATGCTGGCCTTTTCCTTGCCATGAATAAGGACAAAATGTCTCAGCGATTGAGAAGATCCAGTGCATCATTTATACCCGAGGAGCATCTCAGCCATAGAACAGAAGAAAACAGACAGTTCACGGCCTTCCACAGTGCCTGGGAGGAGTGGCCTGCAGAGCGGGGAGTCCAGCCACGTGTGTCCCGGGCTCTGACCTTCATGCCTTCTCCTGTGCTTTCCTGCTTTTGTATCCCTCTCTCTGACCCCAGATGAGCCTCTTGGCACAGGGAGTCTGGCTGCAGACAGTTGGGGGCTGTGGAATTCAACTGAGGGGCTGAGAGCGAAGGGGATCTCTCCGTAGCCCACCCTGACAGTCCCAGGGCAACAGCCATGGCCCCTCTGTAGTCACAGGCCTGCATCCCACCTACTTCCACACAAACAACCTCCTGTCCGTCACTGTGCTCAGGGACAGTTACACCACAATGCCAGGCTTGCTCAGAGCAAGCTACTCCAGGGTGTCACTAGAGAGATGTACCAGTCAGGGGTGGATTCCTGGTCATCGAAGCCCAACTCAAATGAACCTAAGTCAAAAATGGAATATGTTCTTCTACATGAATGAGAAAAACAAGAGTAGACATCAGGCTTAGTGGGATCTAGGAGTCGAATAAGTCTGGGCTGCCTCTCAGTTGTTCTACTACATAACCAGATATATATTTCTATTGGCTTGGCTTCAGGCACATTCGTGTACACACACACACACACACACACACACACACACACACACACACACACACACACAGAGTCAGCCTAGATACACACAGCCTTTAGAGCTCCCAGTCTCATGGGGACAGAAAGTCCCCTGCTCTTTGTGCATGGAACAAACCACTTGAGGACTTGTGGGCCCTAGTGAGGGTCATATATTCCCTTGAGAGACAGGAAAATTGGTCAGGCCCTGTCCTCTATCCACCCTTGAGGCAAAAAGCTGGAAAACAGGCTGTGGTGGATCAGCTTCCAAAACAGGGAAGGGACAGACAGAGGGCATGTGGCCATCTCTAGCTTGTCTGAATTTTCTTCTCTGGGCCTGGAGAATGTAGTACGAAGAAATAGATGGGTCACTTGCTAGGGTCACGGAGTAACTGGGCCTTAAATGCAGGTCCATTGTCTCATCCCAGGACTTGGCCTTGCTTGCTTTTATTTCTATTCATTTATTGTATTTTATTTTAAGGGGATACTTAAATTTAAATAAATTTAAAATATTATACTTTAAGGAGAGAGGGGTTTGTGTCGGCTCACTCTTTAAGAAGGAGCGAGGTTACTCATGGTGGGGAAGACCGGGCAGCAGGAGTGTGAGGCAACTGGTCACATGTATCTGCAGTCAGGAAGCAGAGAGTGGACAGGAAATGAGGTTGGCTTATAAAACTTCAAGGCAGGGCTCCCAGTGAGCCACGTTTTCCAGCAAGGCCACGCCTCCTAAAAGTTCCACAGCCTCTAAAACAGCAAGCATTTGGGCTCTGTGTGTTCAAACAAGCCAGCCTCTGGGGCACACTTCACAGTCAAGCCACATTATTCTGCCCCTTGTCACAGAGAGGATGGTTAGAAGGAGATGACTTCCCTAAGGTCCTTTCAGTTCTCTGTGCCAGAAAGGGTCTTTAAGGCTACCAACTCCACGGTCCATTTTGAACTAATAATCTACACAATGTTTAGTGTGTGTGTGTGTGTGTGTATCTGTATGAGTGTCTTTGTCTATGTGTATGTGTCTGTGTCTTTGTATCTATGTGTGTGTATATGTGTGAATGTGTGTGTGTGTGTGTGTGTGTGTGTGAATGTGTGTACCATGTGTGTATAGGTCCTCACAGAGTCCAGAAGAGGGCATCAGATTCCCTGGGACTGGAGTTACAGATGGTTGTGAATTGTGATGTGGGTGCTGGGAGCCAAACTCAGTCCTGTGGACAAGCAATTAGGGTTCTTAGTAACTGAACCTTCTCTCCATCCCTGGGGTTTGGTTCTTAACAGTAGTGACAAGAGTATCCCATGGAGAGAAGGACTGACACCCCTTTCAACAAATGGTGCTGGGAGAACTACATATGCAAAAGAATGAAGTTGGACCTTCATGGTATACAATATACAACATCAACTCCAATTGGATCAAAGCTACAAAGATCTTCAAAGAAAGTTTAAGAGTAAGTCTTCATTACCTTGGTAATGTTTTCTTTTTTCTTTTTTGGATATTTTTTATTTACATTTCAAATGTTATTCACCTTCCCGGTTTCCTGTCCATAAGCCCCCTATCCCCTCCCCCTCTCCCTTCTTCTAGAGGCTGTTCCCCCTCCCCAACCACTCTCCCCTTCCCACCTCCCTGCCCTGACATTCCCCTACACTGGGGGGGGTTCAGCCTTGGCAGGACCAAGGGCTTCTCCTCCCATTGGTGCCCAACAAGGCCATCCTCTGCTACATATGCAGCTGGAGCCACGGGTCTGTCCTTGTGTACTCTTTGGATGGCAGTTCAGTCCCTGGGATCTCTGGTTGGTTGGTATCAGTAATGTTTTCTTGACTGTGATATTAAAAGTCTGTATTTAGGGTTCTCTAGAGAAACAAGGCCCATGGCATGATACACGTTCTAGGGGGATTTATCAGACCAGCTTGCATGATCCTGTCCTGGGAGTCTAACAAAGGCTGTCTTCACCGAGTGGAGGCTGAGACCCCAGTAGCTGCTCTGTCTTTGAGGTTGGATATCTTAGTATTACCAACTAGACCTGAAGGCCAGCGGATTCCTAGGGAGCTGCTGGCCTTCATTCAAGGTTGGAAGACCAAAGAAGCTGTCCTATCAGGAGTGCTGGGATTGTAGGTGTGCACCATCATGCCTGGCTTGTGTGGGGACAGAGCCTGTGGATGCTCTACCAGTGAGCTACGCCCACATGCGACTTACCTGTCTTTCGTTGCTCTGTTTTGACTCTATATTTTGGAAACAAGGTCTTGCTGTATAACAGTGGAGGGCCTGGTACTCACTGTGTAGCTCAGAGCAGCCACAAACTTTAAACAACCTCCCGATGTACTCCCCAGAGTACAAGGATGCTACAAACATGTGCTACCATGCCTTGACTTTTTTAAAAAAAATATTTATGTGTAAGGGTATTTTATCTGCATGTATTTCTGTGTACCGCTTGTGTTGGTGGTCCCTATAGAGGTGGGACATCAGGTCCTCTGGAACTGGAGTTACAGACAGTTCTGAGCCACAGTGTGGCTGCTGGCAATCAAACCCAGGTTTTCTGGAAGAGCAGCCAGTACTCTTAACCGCTGAGCCATCTCTCCAGTCCCTTTTATATTTTCCTAGACATGATCTTACTGAGTAGCCTGGGTTTCCCTTGAACTTGCGATCCTTTTGTCTCTGACTCAAGTGCTGGGATTACTGGTGGGTGCCACCCTGCTGGTCCCCAGATCTTGGTTCTTCTGTGAACAATCCTAAGTGAGCCTGTCCTGGCTAACTTTTCCTAGTTTTTGGCAGTGAATGACACATGTACAAGTTGGTAAAGGGAGGTCTACTGGCCTGACCTTCTTTTGGGATGATCAGTGCGGTAGGTATGTCAGAATAGCTTATCTGAAAGAAGTGGATTGATCGACTGAGGTTGAAGTGGGAGAAGTTGACAGATGGAATGTGTCTGAGCGAAGGCAGGAACAGGAAGCACTGGGGGAGGGGCCTCTGCCACTGCCCCTGGATACTTGCTGTACAGTCAGTGAGGTAGTGTCTATAGCACGTCTCTGGCAACGAGGCAGGGCAAAACTTAGCCCCAGATGAATGGAGGAATGGGTGAGGCTGCCACAGTAGCTCACCAGGGCTCCCCTCAGGCTAGCTTGTCCCAAAGGACCCGCACTCCTTGGTTCCTTGGAGGGCAGGATCTCAGCTCCGCCCTTCTGTCTCATTTGCTTCAGCTTCTTGTCTCAACGTTGTGAGCCTTGCCTGGTGTCTCAGAACTTCTTCCTCAGTGGATAGCTTCAGACCTGAACTCCCCAGAATCCTGAAGGAAGACGAAACCCAAAGCTTCCCAGAACTTCAGGGGTAATGCTTGCACCAGAACACACCTCTCCATGTGCCCTACTCAGTGAGACAATGGATGACTCTAGGACAGGCCCACCTGGTTTTTGGCTGTTGGATTAATCCAGTTT
Organism: Rattus norvegicus; assembly: GCF_021556685.1. Lineage (NCBI taxonomy): Eukaryota > Metazoa > Chordata > Mammalia > Rodentia > Muridae > Rattus > Rattus norvegicus. Next base: position 76,614,130 of record NC_141543.1, read on the forward strand.
TCATTGCTATAATGAAATACCCAGGCAGGATAACTTTATAAAGAAAAGAGGTTTACTGAGTTCACGGATTTGGAGGTTGAAGGGCAAGGTGTTGGTATTGGCTCACCTCTCATGAGAGCCTCATGGCTGACAGCAGTGTGACATCAGGAAAACATACAAGACAGGGAAATCCCCAATAGGGAGAGAGAGAGAGAGAGAGAGAGAGAGAGAGAGAGAGAGAGAGAGAGAGAGAGAGAGACTGAATAGGAGCTAGATTAGGGTTTTAAAACAACCCATTATTGGTGATCTGTGATCAGTATCCCAGTAGAAATGCCTTGTCCTCCTGACCCAAGCAAGGCTCACCCCCCAGGCTCCAACTGGTTCCCATATCTCCACATCACGTCTGAGGAGCAAGCTTCCAACACATAAAACCTGAAGGGACAGTGGGAGGCCACTTGTAAGCCAGAGCAGTTGGGCAGCAAGACCCCCAGTAGAGCTAAGGACTGACACTTCCTTGTCAAATGGACTCAAGCCTACCTTTGAATTGCTGAGTGAAAACTCTCTCTCTCTCTCTCTCTCTCTCTCTCTCTCTCTCTCTCTCTCTCTCTCTCTCTCTGTGTGTGTGTGTGTGTGTGTCTGTGTCTGTGTATATGTCTGTGTCTGTGTGTCTGTGTATATGTTTGCTTCTCTCTGTGTGTCCGTGTGTCTGTCTGTATGAACTCATATTGCTGAGGAATACGTGCATAACCTCTCTCCCACTGAACTATACCTTCTATATTGGTTTTTTATTGACATCTGGTTCAGAATCTTTTCCACATTCGTATTAGATCTCCTGTTGGAGTCGGTTGAAATGTGTCCTTTTGAAATGCTATCCCAACGTCTCAAATCCTGGGACCTGTGAATGTGCACCTGGGACCTACTTATGTATAAGTAGGGACTTCTGTAGATATGAGCGTAACTAACTAGAAATGACACTACCCTGGAATTAAAGTGGGCCTCAGTGCTTTGAAGGCTACAAAGAGAGAGCCCACACAGGAAAGCACCGAGGAGACACACCAAGCTAGAAGTGATGCTTTGCTAACCGAAGACCGGATGAGGGTGCTGACAGCCGCAGGGGTAGAAGGATTCTCCCTCAGTCTCGAGCGGAGTGTGGGTGACTAAAGCCTTCACTCCTCAGCTTCAGACCTCAGAATAACCAGCTGCACTGCGACACCATCCTGTTTTGATGAGGTGTTCTGGGTACCTGAAGAAAGGAACACACCTTTCTATCTGTCTGAGGGGAGGAGGGCCCAGACTCAGTCTGTATTCACAGACTCCTCCATTAGGCCCACATAGCTCCCTTCCTCACGATGGGAGCTCCCATGCTCAGAAAAAGCAAACCTTGGGTTTAAGAGGGGGAGAAAAGATAATTTAGGTAAAAGTCTCTCCTTTGGAGCCATTAAAACCTTTCCCTCACACCTATATTCAGAATGTGGAGCTGATGGAGTGGAAGGTGAAGGTTTCTAACTCCCTGGTGGTCTCCCTGGTTAGGCAGGCTCCACCACTGAGGGCAGCTCTTCAGCCAGGCTGACCACACAGGCGGCCATGATGAGAGCTGGCTTTGTTCGGGCTTTCTGCAGCCTGGACTGCAAGCCTCACGCCCACTAGTCCTAATGAATATTTATTGACTTAATGAATGATTTCATGGAGGGTTGTTGTTTTGTTTTTCCTGATGTGCCAGTCCTGGCCCTTGGTCTAGAAAACTCTGTGAAAATTGAAAACATAGGTTCACACAAAGACTCGGACACAGATGTTTGTAGAAGGCCACCAACAGGTGAATGAACAAATATCCAGTCTATCTGCCTAGTGGAAGCCTGCACGTCAGCAGGGAGGACTGCTCTGCCCCCAGGAGGAATGAAGGCTGAGGTCATTATGCAGAAGCAGACAGGAACCAGGCACAAAGAAACGCATACCACCACGTGAGGCCAGAAGTTCTCCAACGTGCAAACTAGGCTACAATGACAGGAAGATCAGGAGCTGTCTACGGATTTAGGAAGCAGGGACTGACTGCAAAGGGACATGAGGATTTTGGGGATGATGGGAATATTCTGTCATCAATGAAATCATGGTTACACCAGGTAATGCATTCAACTGATACCAATGGATATGGTTAACTGAAGGGGCTGGGGAGATAGATGCCTGTCAGTCAAGACCCAAGCCCCACACCTGAGAGAAAGCTGGCACCGCATCACACACCGAGGCTCTGCACTGGAGAATGGAGGGCAGAGACAGACAGATTCATAGAGCTCGTCGGTTAATCCAGCTAAGTCTGTGATTGCCAGGCTCACTGAGATACTGTCTCAGACAATAAGATAACTAGTGATCAAGGAAGACACACATGCATGCACACATATGTGTACACACAAACATGTACATACACCACACACAAATAATGGTGTTTTATTATTGTTGTTGTTGTTGTTGTTGTTGTTATTATTATTATTATTATTATTATTGAAAAAACCTTCTGCAGAACCATGGACTCTACATACTCTGCCCACCATTTCAGTACAAATATACAAATAGGACGTGACTGTGGTGGTCGACACTGATGACTGGGAGGGCGTGTCTGAATTTTCTTTCATTTTGGTATTAACTTAAAACTGGGGCTGTAAGGACTGGAGAGATGCTTAGCAGTTAAGAGCACTGACTGCTCTTCCAGAGGTCCTGAGTTCAAATCCCAGCAACTATATGATGGTTCATAATCATCTGCAATGGGATCTGATGCCCTCTTCTGGTGTGTCTGAAGACAGTGACAGCATACCCACATATTTTTTCATATATGTATAATATATATAATGTATTTATAATAAAAGCTGGGGATTTACTTCAGTTGGTAGTGTGCTTGCTTAGCATATACAAAATCCTGGGTACATTCCCCAGCATAACAGAAGCTGGGCTCACTGGCACCTGCCTGCATTCCCTGTACTTGGACAATGAAAGCAGGAGAATCATAAGTTCATGGTCACTGGCCACACAGTGAGTTGGAGGCCAGTGTGGGATACACAAGACCCTTGTCTCCAAAAAAAAAATTCTTTCTTTTCAAAAGGATGAGCATTAGGCAAGCTATCTGGCACATATGCATTATGCAGCAGTTCACCGCAAGCTCTGGTTGGCATCGGGGGTGGTGATAGCACAGGTGGTCTCAGAAGGACCAACATTGCACCAGAACATGCCAAGTTCTCAAAGAGTTAGGGGAGCTGAGGTGAGGAGGACACGCCAAAGCCAAGGGATTGAACCTGTGTCCTCCATGTTTTCAACCTTGCCCAAGGTGCTAGTTAAAGTATCTGAACCACCTGGGCTCCTCTCCAGACCTACTGAGTCAGGAAGGGCCTGGCTGTGTCTCCAGTTTAGGCCTAGGTTACAGTCATTGTTCAAAGTCAAAGAGAGACTTTGAACCTGAAGAGGTGACACATCCTTTCTCCATCAACAGGAATCCAACATCTCTTCTCTCCATAATCGCAGCCTCATGCCCTGGCTGCCAAGAGCTGCCCAGGCTACTTAAATATCCTCCAGGGAATGCTGACACCCTTGAGTATGAGCTCAGCCAGAACAGAGCCCTCCATCTTCCTCCTTCTATGTCTTCAGAGGGCAAAGTTTGAGGAAGTGGCTCTGTAGAATTGGCTCTCATGGGAATTCTTTGAGTCAACCAAGCTTTTACTCCTTGGCCTGAGGACTCCACGCTCATCTAGAAAGCCCAAGGGATGAGAATGGTAAGTATACAAGTAGTCAATGAAACCAGCTTCTGTTTACTGGAGATAAAAGGAACTATGGCACCTCTTGTATGGCAGGCAGCCATTTTGTTCTCATGAGTTAAGCCCATCTGCAAAGAAGACATGTTGATGGTGGAAAGACAGTGAGGGAGAGAGTGTGCCTTAGACAGAACACTGCAGAGTCAGCAGCTAAGTCTTCTGTGAAGACAGGTAGAGGGCACCCCAGATAACACTTCAGGCTTTGGCTGGGAGATAAGTATTCAAACTTTCCAGTAGCTATCCTCCCCATGTTTGAGTACTAGGGATTGAATTTGGAACCTTGTATAAGCAAAGCATTGTACTAGGGAACTTCCCTTAGCTCAGGGCTTCATGTCTTTGACGCCCTTCTCTCCCACAGAAGAGGACAACGGTCCTCTATGTATGTCTTGAGACCAGATTTTAACATCACAAATTAGAGCATCCCCTGTGGTAGTTTGAATATGCTTGGTCCAGGGAGTGGCACTATTTGGAGGTGTGGCCTTGTTGGAGGAGGAAGTGTGTCACTGTGGGCTTGGACTTTAAGACCCTCCTCTAACCACGTGGTAGCCAGTCTTCTCCTAGCAGCCTTCAGATGAAGCTGTAGAACTCAGCTCCTCCTGCACCATGCCTGCCTGGACGCTGCCATGCTCCCGCCTTAATGAAGCTGTAAGCTACCCCCAACTAAAGGTTGTCCTTATAAGAGTTGCCTTGGTCATGGTGTCTGTTCACAGTAGTAAAACCCTATGGTATCACCCCATGAAGAAATCCTGAATTGATGTGAAGTCATTTAAAGTTCTCTGTATATATGGCTCCCGTGGTTATGACTTCAACCAATAGGAAACAATTAGTTGGAAAATGTGTCTACACCTTGTGGTCACCCACATATACACATGCTCACATGTACATAGAAAATAAGGTAATAAAAAACAAACAAGCCTCGCAGTGTAACAACGATTCGCATAGCACCCACACGGTCTGTCGTAGGTAGTATAAGCAATGCAGAGATGATTAAAGGTGCACAGGAGAAAGGTACAGGACCTATGCCAGTGGGGCCCCATTTTTATATAAGATGGGGGGCACTTATAGATCTAGGTGTCTTTGAGACCCTGGGGTAAGTTCCTACTGCAGAATGCAGCCTCCCCGGGGAAACAGCTGTCGGCTTCCTTAGCGGCTGTGCCCGCTCACAGTTGTCCACTATGATTGGGCTTCTTGATCGTTCCGTTGACATTCTCTAGAGTAGCAAAGTGACTCTTGGATCCACACTTGAAAGTCCAGTCACTCCTCCCAGACACAGTGGCATATGCCACTCTGCCACAATGGCACTGGCGGGGGTGGGGTCACAGGGCAGGTAAGTGTCTCAGGAGGTGTTATGAAACAAAAGCTGGGGAAGTTACTAGAAGGAGACCCCCATCTATGCAGCTATGAGTAAGCCATCATCTGCATGGGGTGAAGACTTTCCAGTGTGGTGGCTTTGGGGTCACCTACTCTGCCCTCACCCACAATCTGTAAAGGAATTACCACAGACTCATTAGTTCCTTAAAATAAACTTTGGTGGAATTATAATTTGGTTTGTCACTAAAGCCTTATGAGGAGAGTGTAGGCATTGTCTACACCTTCCTGGGTAAGGATTTTCCTTAACAGTCCCAGGCAGATAGAAAGGGATAGCTGTATATAGCCTGAGAGAATACCTCAGGAGTTTCAAACATTTTAATTATCTGCTTACTCAAAGATTTGCTTTGTAATTCTAGGGATAGTCAGAATCTAGGGCCAAGTGTATGTTATACAAGTATTCTATCCCTGGGCTATAAACCCTTCACCCTATATATTAAGGAAGTGCATATTAATGAGGTATATATCAACGGAGTATATATTAATGAGGTGTATATTAATGAAGCTCTATCCTGAAGAGGATGGAGGTAAGATAATACCACACCAGATAACCTATGATGGCTTATTCTGACTGGGAGGTGGTTTGGTTCCCCAAGGGACATTTGACAGTGTTTAGAGACCTATATGTTTGTCACAACCTGGGGCAGAGGTTGCCTCTGCTATCTAGGGGGCTGAGGGGCCATGCTGAATATACTGTAGTACACAGGGTGCCCCTACCACCTAGGGGCAGCACCTCAAACCCCTAATGGTGTCAAGATTGACAGCACTGAGCTTGAGAAACCCTGGCTCGTGGGTGCTGCATGGGCCTCTGGGTGTCAGTCTTGGCGCTGACTTTTCCTTACATCTACAGTGGTCTTGGCCTTGATGTTACTGTTAGTGGAAAGGAGTTTGGGTCGCCTCCTCTCCTCTTTCCCTCTCCTCCCCCTTCTCTTCTCCTTGATCAAACCCCAGTTTTTGCATCTATTACACAACCCCTCTACCGACTAGCTGCATTCCCAGGCCCACAGCTCCTTCCTTTATAGGCAGGTGAAAAGAGAACTGCCTCAGAAGAGGTTCCCAGGTCTCAACCCAGGTCTGGAAAGAGGTGCTGAAAGAGTGTATTCTGCATAAGAGACTGGACACAGCCTGCTGCGGGAAGAGTGCCAGCCCAGAGGGAAAGGCCCAGCTGCTTCTATCTGCTCATTTAATCTCTAAAAGCATAGAGCCTCCCTGCCTGCCTCATAGGCTAGCAGCGATCAGGGGAGATGAACCTTGTGACAGTGAGGGGGACAGAAAACACAAAGACTGGGAAGCAACAGCTACCTAGCATAGCCAGGAATGCTGGCAGAAGTTTCCCAGGTGGGTTAGCAGGCAGAAAGGCAGTTTTGACTAGATACCATAGTATCTGTTCACCTTCTGCAGTTCCAGAGACTTACCAGCCGCTGCTGAGCGGCAGGAGGACCACTGCCCGGCAGCAGGTGGAGCCTTGTGCTTAATACTTGCTAGCCTGGGACTCCGGAACTGAGGTGTATGATCGAGATAGCGCCCCTGCTGATGTGAGAGCTGCAGGAGAGGCTGGAGCAGTGTTCATGCCCACATGCTGACTGATAAATGGCATGGGACCTGGGAAGCCACGGAGATACTTTCAGCTGTGGTTTTGAAAGTATTAATACGGGCTGGAGAGATGGCTCAGCGGGTAAGAGCACTGACTGCTCTTCCGGAGGTCCTGAGTTCAAATACCACAAACTACATGGTGGCTCACAGTCATCTGTAGTGAGATCTGATGCCCTCTTCTGGTGTGTCTGAAGACAGCTACGGTGTACTTATATATTATAAATAAACCTTAAAAAAAAACTTTAAAAAAAAGAACATATTGATACTTTAAATGTCCTGTGAAAAGGGTTCTTTATGTGCCTTTAAACGTTTCTTTCTACCTTTTCATGGTGTTTAAAGCACATTTTAACGTTTAAAATATTATTTTTATTTTTGTATTTGCATGTCTGTGTGAATGTATGCCACATGTAGGCAAATTCCAGCAGAGGCCAGAAGAGGGCGTCTGAAGCCCTGGACCAGAGTCCCAAGGTAGTTTTGAGCAGCCTGGCCTGGGTCCTAGGAACCAAACTTAGGTCCACGGGAAAGGGCAAGAAATGCTCTCAAACACTGAGTCGCCTCTCCAACGTCCCACCCCACCCTGTCCGCCCCAGTTTGTTGTTACTGTTGGCGGTGGTGGTTTTTGAGTCAGGGTCTCACTATGCAGCCTTGGCTAGCCTGGAACTCTCTGAAGAGCAGGCTGGTTTGAAATCATAGAGCTCCACCCTGCCTCTGTCTAAGAAATGCTGGAATTAAAGATGTGCCCCTATTTTTTAATCTTATAATTCTTTTTTTTTTTTTTTCGGAGCTGAGGACCGAACCCAGGGCCTTGTGCTTGCTAGGCAAGCGCTCTACCACTGAGCTAAACCCCCAACCCTTAAATCTTATAATTCTTTTGTGTAAATTAGCAAAGACTTGGACTGAGGCTCTGCCCAACAGTTACCTAGCAACAGTTTTTGTAGCCACCTGCCAGATGTGATCCAACCTGGCATATGAGAAGGACGGTACATACTTGCGCATCCTCCCCTCCCCCTCCCCATCTCTGTCTCCCTCCCTCATCTCCTCTCTACCCCCTTCTCTCCCTCCTCTCTCCATCTGTTGTCTCCCTTTCTTTCCACATGTCCCTGGCCTCTTCCTCTCTCTTCTGTCTCTTTCTGTCCTTCTCTGTCGCCCTCCTTTCTCAGCTTCTACCCCTTTGCCAAATCCCCTTCCCTTCCCCTGGTAAACTTCCTTTTGTACTAGGTGGTGAATTCTCAGGGGAACCTTGGCCAGGCCCACTGAGAGACTCCCTCCTGCTGCGTTATACTGCAACTTCAGGAGTTTGAAACTTTTAAATTATTTATTTACTCAAAGATCTGCTTTGTGATTCTAGGGATAGATTGAATCTGGGGCCAACTATATGTTAGGCAAGTAGTCTATCCCTGAGCTATAAACCCCTCAGCCTTGTTTTGTTTCTGTCTGTCTATCTGCACCAAGTATCAATAGTGCTATGCATGCTAGCCAAGCATTTTACCAACTAAGCTAATTCTGGTTCTATAGTTTATTTTAATCCCTGATCTTTGACTCTGATTTCCTTTTCAAGTGTTAGAAGGAGCAGTAGATACAGTGGTCACACCTGCTGCTGCCCAGAAGTCCACAGTGTGACCTTTGGGTTGCTTTTCCACTTCAACATTAGTTTGTCATTGCTAAAAAGAGGATAATAGTGACATTTTATACAAGGGAAACAGAAGCCACCCAGAAGAGCTCTTAATAGACAAAGATAGAATAACTTAGGTAACAAAATCATGACACTGGACTTTAAGTCAAAGGATAACGTATCCAAGGCTACACTGATGTAAGTGACTAGAAAGACATTTCAGGTGGGCAGAATCTCAGGTGTTTGCACAGGAACCCCCCCATCACGTGATTCTCCCGCCCACCTCTGGGCGGTGCAACAGTGCTGTCTTCCAGTGGCAGAGGACGGCAGGGTCAGGCTATCGGATTTCTGTTTTGAGGGGAAATAACGCACCTTTTCCGGATCCTCTTCCCTCTACTGCAACCCCAATCTAACCCCCAAAATAACTGAAATCAAACAAAACTCCCAATCAAAGAACATTCTACAAAATACGTGGCCAGTACTCTTTAAAATTGTCAGGTCAGGGCTGGAGAGATGGCTCGGTGGTTAAGAGCACTGACTGCCCTTCAGAAGGACCCAGATTCAATTTCCAGCACCCACATGGTAGCTCACAACTGTCTGTGACTCCGGTTCCAGGGAATTGTACACCCTCATACAGACAAATACAGGCAAACATCAATGCATATACAATAATAAATAAAATAAACTGTCAAGGTCATCCTCATCCATATAGAGAGTTGGAGGCCTGGATTACATGAGATCCTGTCTTAAAACAAAAACAAACAAACAAACAAACAAACAAACACCCCAAAGCAATCAAACAAAGACAATCTGAGAAGCTGTTACAGACAAGAGGAGCCTAAGGAGACATGGTGACTAAGTATATGCTATCTTGGTTAGGATCCCAGGGAGAAGAAGCATGGTTGATTCTATGTATGATCTACTATTTATTTAAAAATTAGATTTAGTTTTAGTATCCCCAAATCTTTACTATCATGCAGTTCTCTCTCTCTCTCTCTCTCTCTCTCTCTCTCTCTTTCTCTCTTTATCTATCATCTATCTATCCAGCCACCCACCCACCTATCTATCTATCTATCCATCCATCCACCCATCTATCTACTATCATCTCTCTCTGTCTCTCTCTCTGTCTCTCTCTCTGTCTCTCTCTCTCTTTATCTATCATCTATCTATCCAGCCACCCACCCACCTATCTATCTATCCATCCATCCACCCATCTATCTACTATCATCTCTGTCTGTCTCTCTGTCTCTCTGTCTCTGTCTCTCTCTGTGAGTGTATGTGAGTGTGTGTGAGTGAGTGAATGAGTGTGTGGTGTGAGTATGTGTAAATGTGTGAGTGTGTGAATGTGTATATATGTGTGTGAGTGTGTGTATGTGAGTGTGTGTGAGTGTGTGAGTGTGTGAATGTGTATATATGTGTGTGAGTGAGTGTGTGTATGTGTGTGTGAGTGTGTAAATGTGTATATATGAGTGAGTGTGTGTGTGTGTGTGTGTGTGCCATGCCACCTGTAGTCAGAGGACATTTCTGTAAATCTGCTCTCTCCTTCCACGTGTGTGAGTTCCAGGACTCAAACTCAGGTGTTCAGGCTTGTAGCAAGCACCTTTACTGGCCACACCACCTTGCCAGCTTCCAGACATCTTTTAATGCAAAGTCCCTAGTTAGATTTTGCAGCTGCTGCTAGCTGGGTAGCCTCACTTTAGAACTCCAGCTCTCGAGTGGCTATAGTGTTTGCCATGGCTGCACCAAACACTGGGGCCTTGCTGAAATGCAGGGTCACTCAGCTCTTAGTTCTTTCAAGGCTCATAGAGCTGGATGGTAACACAGGCCTTGGGCAACTCCAGGAGCAGTTGGTGACAGTGAGTTGTCCAGACCTTGAAGATGCTGGGTACAGGACCACACCTGCTGTCCATGCTCCTCCTGAGCTCTACACTGTCACTGACCACAGCCATTTTAATTTGGGGACACAGAGTCCCTCCTTTGGGGTTATCTGGGACAGAACTGCAGGTGGTAGGTTGATGTGACAGATGGACGCTCTCTCCCAAACAACGTGGTTAAAGGCGGGTCTGGTTCATCTGGCCAGACCTTGTGCAGATTGACTAGCAACTCAGGGGTGGCTCTTTGTGTAAGCACTAAAGTCTTTCTCCTTCCTTGTCTCCACTGATGAAAGTCTCCTGATGAGCTTTCTGTATAGCCGGGATCAGAAAGAGTAAATGTGCTTTTAGTTTAGTTTTGTTTTTTTGAGACAAGTTTTCTCTGTGTAGCCCTGGCTGTCTGGAACTCTGTAGACCAAGCTGGCCTTGAACTCAGAAATCTGCCTGCCCCTGCCTCCTGAGTGCTTGGGCTAAAGGTGTGTGCCACCACTGTGCTCTGCACCAGTTTTACCTCATAATTGAGAAAATACTTTCTCTCAAAAGATAGACTCTGAGCTGGAGAGATGGCTCAGTGGTTAAGAGCACTGACTGATTTTCTAGAGGTCTTCAGTTCAAATCCCAGCAACCATATGGTGGCTCACAACTATCTGTAATAAAATCTGATGCCTTTTTCTGGTATGCAAACAGAGCATTCATATACATAAAATAAATAAATTATTTATTTTGTCTTTTTTTTTTTTTCGGAGCTGAGGACTGAACCCAGGGCCTTGCGCTTGCTAGGCAAGTGCTCTACCACTGAGCTAAATCCCCAACCCCTAAATAAATCTTTAAAAGACAGAATCCTTAAGTTTCAGTAAAATATACTTATTTTGGTAACATGTGCCTGTGCACATGGACACATGTGTATGCCACCAGCAGTCAGAGGACAACTTGATGGAGTTGGTTCTCTCCTTCCACCATGTGGGTCCTTGGGGAACAAATTCAGGTGGTCATCGGGCTTCATGGCAAGTGCCTGGACCTGCGGAGTCCTTTTCAGAAAATAACCACTCCATTTATCGGATGGTAAGGATTGCAGAAAGGACATAAAACTGCTCAGAGGGGGTTGGGGATTTAGCTCAGTGGTACAGCGCTTGCCTAGCAAGCACAAGGCCCTGGGTTCGGTCCCCAGCTCCGAAAAAAAGAAAAAAAAAAAAACAAAAACAAACCAAAAACCTGCTCAGAGGAGGAGTTGGTGTGGGCTTCTCTTCCGACCTCTGCATTCTTTTTTAATGATTTCCTTTTTTTGTGTCCAGACAAGTGTACTAGCAGTGGCCACAGCCACACCGTGTTTATTTATTTTTAAGGTGTCATTTTATTCATATTTCTAGGTACTTCACCATTTTGTTTGTTTGTCTTTAAGATAGGTTCTGTATCCCAGGAGGATCTCGATCTCACTATGTAGCCCAGGCTGGCCTTGATCTCCCCGTGTGGCCCAGGATAGCCGTGACCTTGCAGAGATTTTCCTTCCTGACCCACTGAGTCGTGAGTTTATGTAGGTGTGCACCGCCACGGTCATCTTATCATCCCGGCTTTTGTTCCTTCAGAGATGTAGGTCTCTATTTGATGTATATTGGAGTTTTGCCTGTGTGTCTGGTGTGACCCACGTGTGTGCTCTGAGCCTGCAGAGGTCAGAAGATGGTGTCAGATGCCCTGGAACTGCCACGTGGGCGCTCAGACTGCACTTCAGTCCTTCAAAAGGGCAACAAGTGCTTCTAACTACCGAGCTATCTCTTCAAGTTACTGTCCCCATCTCCTCCTCTTTCTCCTCCTCATCTCCTCTCCTTCCTCTTCCTCATCTCCTCCTCCTTGACTCCTATATATTTGTTTGCTTTTTTTAAGACAGAGTTTCTCTGTGTAACCCTGGCTGTCCTGGAATCCTTTAATCCTCTGTAGACCAAGCTGACCTTGAACTCACAGAGACCCCTACCAAGTGCTGTCACCATCTTATCTTTTAGAATGGTGTGTATGGAAGGCATGCATACATACATATATATACACAAATATATTAAATATGACACATATATATTATATGACATATATTGTATATAATGGAAGTCACTACAGTAAAGCTAGTTAACATATTCATCATCTTACATAGCCATTGCCTGTGTGTGAGAGAGAACACTGAAGATCCACCTTCTTTATAAGTATCCAGTATACAATACAGTATCTCTCCAAATCATAACACACACTAGAGCTCCGGAATATATTCATCTGGCATAGCTACATTTTTAAAGTACCACCTCCCCATTTCCTCCCCTCTAGAGTCCACTCTCTGCTTCTGCACGTTGGATGATTTCAAATTCCACTCATTAAGCGAGATGATTTAGCTCCCATCTTTCTGTGCCTGTCTTATTTCGCTTAGCATAATGTCCTCCAGGTCTGTGCATTCATTTGCAGCTGGCATGGTTTTCCTCTCTCAAAGCTAAGAACTATTTTATCGAGCTGACACATCCACATGTACATAATCACGTCTGGTTTAACCTACCAACCCTGAACACCTAGGTTGTTTGTGAGTAACACCACAGTGAGCACAGGCTTCCCGGTGCTTCCCTTATGTGCCTCTACAACAAAATACTCGAGACTGGGAGACAGAGAACAGGAAGGTTTTGTTTTTGTTTTGTTTTGTTTTTTCACATTCCTGGAGGCTGGGTGTCTGAGCTAACAGACTCTATAAGGTCCATTAATGGTACAAAGAACAGAGGATTCGGGTGGGAGAGACAAACACTAGCCTCAAGTAGGGGAAGAAGAGCAGAGAACCTTTGATAGGAGCCACCTGTGGTGGCTGACCCTTTCGGATTCCAATCACTTCCCCTAGGTCCCCACTTCTTTTTCTCCTGCCTCAGCTATACCAGAGGGGTGAGGTTTCATGTGGAGACCTACTTTTTAATATTTCCACAGTAGTTGTCTTAGTTAGGGTTTCCATTGCTACGAAGAGACACCATGACCACAGCAACTCTTGTACAGGCCATTTAACGGGGGCTGCCTTACAGATTCGAAGGTTCAGTCCATTAACATCAAGGTGGGAGCATGGCGGTGTCCAGGCAGGCATACCTTGGAAGGAGCTGAGAGTTCTATATCTTGATCTGAAGAAGAAAAGACTGTCTTCCAGGCACCTAGGGGAAGGGTCTCTTAGCCCACCCTCTAAGAGACACATTTCTTCCAGCAAGGCCACGTCCACTCTAACTCGACCACACCTCTTAATAGTGCCACCCCCTGGGCCAAGCATATTCAGACCATTCCAGTATTCTTTCATGGAGACTATACCAACAGGACTCACTTTAATATCTGATTTCCGCTGGGTGGTGGCAGTGCATGCCTTTAGACCCAGGAGACAGAGGCAGATGGATCTCTGAGTTCAAGGCCAGCCTAGTCTACAGTTGAGTTCCAGGACAGCCAGGGCTACACAGAGAAACCCTATCTTTGCAAAACAAAACAAAAATCTGATTTTAACTTCTTTGGAGTAAATATTCAGAAGTGGGATTGCCATATCAGGTGGTGGTTTCATTTCTTTTTTTAACATTTATTTATTTATTATGTATACATCATGTATGTATGTATGTATGTATGTATGTATGTATGTATGTATGCCTGCAGGCCAGAAGAGGGCACCAGACCTGATTATAGATGGTTGTAAGCCACCATGTGGTTGCTGGGAATTGAACTCAGGATCTCTGGAAGAGCAGTCAGTGCTCTTAACCTCTGAGCCATCTCTCCAGCCCTGGTGGTTTCATTTTTAATTACTGTGGTGCCACCATAATACTGATACAACTGAATCAATTCACATTTCCATGTGGTATAAGATTTCCTCTTCCTCTTATATCCTCAGTGTGTGTGTGTGTGTGTGTGTGTGTGTGTGTGTGTGTGTGTGTATCAGGCTGGTCTTGAACTCATGGAGTTCTGCCTGCCTCTGCCTCCTGAGTGTTTAATATAACCACTGTGGTAATGTTAAGGTGTGAGCCACCACCTGCCTTGCTTGACATTTTTAAAAAGTTCTGTAAATTGGGTGCAGTGGTGCACACCCACAATCCCAGCACTCCGGAGACAGAGGCAGGTGTGTCTCCAAGTTGGAGTCCAGCCTGGTCTACAGAGCTAATTCTGGGATAGCCAAGGCTACATGGAAAAACTCTGTCTCAACAAACAAACACACCAAACAAAAAAGAGCTCAAGGTCACTCTTAGCTGTTCAAGGCCAGCCTGAGCTCTAAGCCCTAAGCAAATAAAGAACACCATTCTCAAGGTGTGAGGGGACTCCTAATTGTAACTTTGATTTGCATTTCTCTGATTATTCTCATGAAGCAATGTAGTCATTATTCATTTATCTTTCTTTTTTTCTTTTAATTAATCATTCCATTCATTTACATCTCAAATGATTTCCCACTTCCTGGTTATCCCCCACCCACAAGCCCCCATCCCATAACCTCCCTCTCCTCCCTCCCCTTTGCCTCTATGAGGGTGCCCCCCCCAACCTCTCCTTTTTCAAAAAGATTGCATGCACTTCTGCCTGGGGACACTGTGGGAGCTCTCTCCTCTTTCCTGTTACCTTGTTTCTGGGAAAGGTTCTCCTCCTTTCTGCCAGTTTGACTGTCTGGATGATTCCCCTCTCATCTGGCTGGGATTACAGATGGGAACCACTTCATTTGAACTTTTATATGGGTTCCAGTGATCAAAGTGAGGCACGGGGCAAGTGCTTTTACCCGCTGGGCCATCTTGCTGGCCCCCTGTATATCTTCTTTATAAAAATGTCTACACAGAGAAACCCCCTGACTTGAAAAACTAAAACAAAACAAAAACCAACTAGCAGCAAAAACCAACCAACTAAACAAACAAAATGTCTGTTCAGGCCTTTTGCCTCACGCTTCAAACTCTGCTGTTGAGTCGTGTGAGTTTATTGTATTGTTCATTAACCTCCTAACTCCCTGACATGGTTTGCAAATATTTTCACCCGTTCTTCCGGCTTCCCTTTTCATTTTTATTGTTTCTTTTGTTGTGTAGAAGACTTAACTTGAGAGAGTTCTATGCGTTTCTTTTAGTGTTGGTTGCCTCTGCATTTGGTGGGGCCTTCCAAAGAAACTGTGGCCAGTATTAAGGATTTCCCCTGGGTTAACTTCTAGACTGTCTTTGGTTTTATATCTCACATTTATAGTTAGTTTAAAGTTTTTTTATTACACTTATTTATCGTGTCAGGGGAGGGGGAACACACACTATGGTGTATGTGTGGAGGTCAGAGGGTAACTTTTGGGACTCAGTTCTCTCCCTTTCCTGTGTGGGTCCCAGGATTGAACTCAGGCCACCAGTCTTGGTGGCAAGTGCTTTTACTCCCCACCCATCACCAGCCCCTTGAATTAGTTCTATACAGGCTGGAGTATGATGGTCTGTTTTTTTTCGTTCCTGTGGACATCTAGTTTTCTTAGCACTTTATCTTAGTTTCTCTATTGGGTCCTAGGTTTCTGACAGAACCCCTCTGGGGCAGGTGAGGACTCCAGAGATCTGCAAGAGTCTGTTGCTAAGCCTCAGCCACTGCCCACAAGGGGGAGGGGACAATTTCATTGTGACAGAGCTATAGGACTTTCCAGAAGTCCAAGGAAACCAAGAGTTCCAGCCTCTCTGATGGTGGCTGATCCTAATGGTTGGTAACATCTACACTTGCACCAGCCCTGTGAGAAAGAGATTAACTATGATCGCCCCTGCCTGCAGTCTGCTCCTATTGGCCACCAATGGTCCCCTCCCCTCCTTCACATGTTATCCATGGTTTACAGGGTTGACTCCCTCTCTCTGCAGAACGGCATTCTCTCTTGGCTCACCTTAACTTTACTTCTGGTTTCCTTTTCCACATCTCCAAAGGATCTATTCTTGGTGTTCTTGAACAGTATAAACTCCTACCATATACTTAAGTGTCTTAAATCAGGATCCACAACCCCGGCAGTTCTAACTTTAGTGGCACCAAGACCAACATGAAGCTTATCTTTTTCCCACACTCAACTGTCTCTCTTAAAGTTTCCATGACTAGATAGGATTCTGTTGTCAGAGCTCTGCAGACATCCTTGGTTGACCTGACCTGGGAGGGACTCACTGGAAAGATGAGGATTCAGGCCTGGAAATGCAGAGCTGAGCAGTGGGTATAAGCACACAGCTCCTTTAGGACACAGAGAAGACAGTAGAAGAATGTTACTAACTGCATAGTATCTTTGCTGAGGCTCAGATAAACAGTATGGGTTTAGCCAAAGGAGGATGGCTCAACTCCTTTCTTTCATGAACAAGATCGAAATTCTAGGAAGGGAATGTGTGAGTCACATGCCTTGGCTAGGGCTGGGCAGACCTCCTGCATGGATGGTCTTACTAAATTGTACTCATTAGGAACAATTTTCTCTCTTAAAACTATACTAGGTGACTTAGCTATTTTTCTATTGCTGTGACAAAGCCTCATGACCAAGGCAACTTATAAAAGAAAGCATTTAATTGGGTTTACGTTTTTACAAGCTTATAGACTGTGATGATCCAGCAGAGGCAGCAGGAACAGCTAAGAACTCACATCTCAATCTGCAAGTAGGAGGCAGAGAGGGATCTAGGAATCCCATGAGTCTTTTGAAATCTCGAAGCCCCCACCCCACAGTGACACACCACCTTCAACTAGGCCACACCTCCTAATCCTTCCCAAAGAGTCCCACCCACTAGAGACTAAGTATTCAAACATACGAACCTATGGGGGTGTCCTGTTTAGGACTGTCCTTTTGCTGTGATGAAATACTGTCATCTAAAGCAAGTTGGGGAGGAAAGGTTTCATTTGACTTACACTTCAGCATTACTGTTCATTGAAAGAACTCAAACAGGACAAGAACCTGGAGGCAGGAGCCAATGCAGAGGCTATGGAGGGGTGCACTTCTTACTGTCTTGCTCCACATGGCTTATTCAGTCTTATAGAACCTAGGACCACCAGCCCAGGGTTGGCACCACCCACAGTGGGCTGGGCCCACCCCTATGGATCATCACTTAACAAATGTCCTGCAGGCTTGCCCGCAGCCTCCATAATAGGTATTTTCTCCACTGAGGCTCCCTCTTCTCAGATGACTCTAACTAGTGTCAAATTTACATAAAACTAGCCAGACAGAGGTCCATTCTCATTCAAACAACCACACTGGGGTTTGGAGCCTGAAGAAGGGGAACAGATCCTGAATGTGTACAATCCGTCATACACTAGACAGAGTATATGATGAATACACGTAATTCCTGACGCTTACTACTCTAACATCTTTCTAGTAATTTCCCTGTTCTCACAACTCTTAAGAGGCCAGTTCCCATGAACACACATATTCATCTCACCAATAGAGGTCTTCTAAAACACAAGTTAATCTTAAGTTTTTGCCTCTCCTTCCTGGCTCCTTCTCGCTCCTTAAATATGACTCTCCCTGATTTGCACACAGTCTCTCTCCCTGTGTCCTTCACTGTTCTCTGCCTCACAGGATTCCATTCACATGATCTTCTCTCAAGAAACCTTCCTTAACCAGCCAGGATGAGCTGGCTGGTCCTTCTCCTGTACTCTCCTCAGTATGGATTTGATTTTAGCCTTGAGCTGCATAAACTTACAAGGAGTCCGGCTCTTCATGGAGATAGGGGACTCCCCTAACTGGGTAGCCTGTTTTCTCAGCTTTACTCAGCTTCTAGTGTTTAGCACTGTGAGTAGCATATAGGTCCAATGAGCTATCCAGACAAGGAAACTGGAGGCCCGGAGAGGTCAAGCCACACACTCAGGGACCAGCAACTTCATACATAGAAATGGATTCTGAGTAGGTAGTGATAAATCAGATCGTGCTGTGTAATAACCTGGGCAGTTGGTAGACACTGGAGGGGAAGGGTGGTCATTAGCCACCTTCTTAGTGGGAAAATAAGGTTCAGCTCATTCAAAAACTCAGGTGGGGGGGGGAATTCAGTTATCTATGAGGAAGAATGTTTGTTCCTGGGTCTGGTTGATAAAAGGGTGTTGACTTGAAATGCTTGAGGACTTGGACCACTGGAGGCTTTAAAACAAAAGATGGCGTATGTCAGAGAGACCTCCAAGTTCTATTAGAGGAAGGCAAATGGCTGAGCCAACCTGGGGAGACATTGCCTGTTGAGGGAGTCCACCAAAAACAGAGGAACCTGGCCGAAGACTGCAGGTCTCCAGCTATATTCCCATGGAGCTCCAGGCTGCTTGGGGGAGGAGGCCTAAAAGGGGGAACCCAGCTAATTAAGCCTATACCCACAAGCGAATGTGAGGCTAATAAGGCGGCCCCATTGCAGGGTCCCTCCACACCAAGCCAGCCCGGCTGCCTGTTTATTGCCCGTATGGAGATCATTAATGCCTCCTGACACTGGGGTCACTCTCAGGGTCAATCCCAGAGCCTGTGCTGCAAGACAAGGGGAAATGAACTTCCCAGCACATGTGGCTCAGGCGTGACAGGGAGGGGGGTCTCCAGTTACCCCCCACTCTAGAAGAGATCTGCACCCCCCATCCCGGTCATTGAGACCCTCCCCTTCAAAGCAATCCCCCTGCCCCACACTGGTCTGAGAGAGGGAAGTCTGTGGAAGGGCGAAATGGCGACCCTTGTCTGGCCGGGACAACCCCCACTGAGGCTGTCCCCACCAACAGACGTGCACTAATCCCCTGGCGACGGGCTGGGGTGGCGTCTGGGAGCTGCAGCTGCAGCTCGACAGGGGCCAGACTACCAGCCACAGGTGGCGGGAAGACGCGGGCCTGAGGCCACGTGGTGGCGCACGCCTGGGCCTCGGCTCCACCCTCTCTGCCTTTTTTCTCAGTGATTGGGTCTCTCACCCTTCCTGAATGATCAGTGCTGTGATTGGTGAATCTCGGTCCCTTTGAACTGAAGGACAGACTCAGCAGCCACTCAGCGATCTCCTGATGATGGTCGTGTCCACCTTCGCTTGGACATAAGCAACTGAGTCTGGAAAGGACAAAAGTGAAGGCAGGAACCCCCAGATATCATCTGGGCAGATGTGTTCCTTAACCTGGGATGTCTTCCACGATAGCGATCAGAACTGGGATTCGATCTATCCAGACGGGCAAAAAGATGGGAAAACCTCCAAGTATCTTGGAGGAAATCAATAGGATTATGAGGTTAATGCCAGCGCAGTTTGAGTGACAGTTACCAGATAAATGATCCCAGAAGGACATGGCTGAGGTTAAATGAAGCCCAATAAATAAAGGGGCATGTTCAAAGAAAGAGCTTCAGAAGACGCAAAGAGGCAGAGTCATCTGTTGACTCTGTTGGAGAAGTCGCAGTTCCAGCCTGCAACCCAGAATCTGTACCCTTTGCCGTGCCAGCATTGGCTTAGCTTTGAGGCATGGCATTCCTCGGACAGCTCCATCCACCCCACCTCCTCCAGCACCCCCCCCCCAAGCTTTGGGATCGAATGAGGGAATGGAAACTCTTACTGTGGAAGTCTAACCCGTTAACAGAACTCCAGCTTGCCTCTTGATTCCTTAGAGAAAAGACCAACGGCAGGGAGAGGGTTGGAGCTGGACATTAGAAGGCGTTTCCCAAGCATTAGATGGATACACTTCTGGGTCTTGGAGGCAAGGACCATTTTCTCCTAGGCTTCCAGCTCAACATCTTCTCACCGTGAAATATGCCAGAGAAAGCTGTCCTTCACTCGCAGTGATCAAGAACCCCTTTCCAGTTTCTTCCCACTCTTCCCATCAATGTCCACATCAGGCATTCTTAAGTTCTTTTTTTCTAGAATGAGGCTCACTTACTTTCTGTAGGCGAGTAGATACGGTGTCTTTCTGATAGCCAATCATATTAGAAGAGGGAGAGATCAGAGCTCTGTGCAAACCTTCTGAGTCCCTCTAGGAGCAGAGATGCATTTTCTCTGGGGCATCAGGTCTGGGCCCAAGGCCTGTGATGAAGGATTCAACCCAATGGGGGCACAGCTTCCCTTGCTTGTTTGGTCAAGACTGATGCCCTATTAGAAAGGGCCCTTCCACAACATCTCTGCACCTGAAAGTTTGCTATACAGAGCTTGTGTGTATAAAGTTCTCCTTCTGCCAACAACAGGACCTGGAGAAGGAATACCCCGTTCTCTTGAACAACTGGCTAGGTGGCATCAGCATGGTTACAGAACATAACACTCTTGGGACCATGAAGGATGAGAGAGGAGCTCGTTCTCTTCCCCCCTTCCCCTCTTCTCTTCTGCCCACCCCCTCCCCTCCCCCACCCTCCCCTCCCCTCCCCCACCCTCCCCCTCCCCTCCCCCACCCCTCCCCCTCCCTCCCCCGTCCCCTTCCCCTCTCTCTTCCTCTCTCTCCCTTTCCATCTGCCTCTCTCTCTGTCTCCCCACTTATTTTTTTTTAATCTCTCATGTGGATATCAGAGAGCAACTTTATGAACTGCTCTCCTTTCACATTTACATGGGCTCTGGGGATTGAGCTTCATGCTACCCACTGAACTACCTTGTCAGTCCCAAGAGAGCCTGACAGAAGAGGAAATTAATTTTCTGGTCTCTGGGGGCATTTTTTTTTATTAGAGAATCTAGCATTTCTAGGTGTGAGACTTATTATGCCTGTTATAATAGCACATGGGAGGCTGAGGTAGAGGCTCACTAAGTGCTCGAGGATAACCTGGGCTACGTTGTGAGGTCCATTCCAGCCTGTATTATAAAATGAGACCTTGCCTCAAACTTCAAAAGGGAAAGGAAGAAAAGAAAGAAAATTTAGTATCTACCAAGGCCTGGGTTTGATACCGAACACTTCAAACAAAAAGAACCACGAAGCAATGTACTAGTTAAAGCTATTGTTTCCTGAGTACTATTACTCCAAATGGCCCCTTCCCATGAGACCCTGGGCAAGACCCTTGGAATAATGACACCAGAACCAGAGTGCTCCTGTGCATGAGGCACAGCTGCTGGCTTGTTTTCCTTCCTTCCTTCCTTCCTTCCTTTCTTTCTTTCTTTCTTTCTTTCTTTCTTTCTTTCTTTCTTTCTTTCTTTCTTTCTTTCTTTCTTTAAGTGGTAAAACCTCCCCGGGCTGTCCAGACAGCCTCAAAACTTCAGTGTTCAAGTGATTCTCCTGCCTTGGTCTCCTGAGTAACTGGGACTCAAGGTACAGGCTGCTATGCCTGTTGCTCTGACAGCAGGAGTGTGAAGATGGTACTGTTGTCTTCTGCTAATAAGAAAAACTACTGATAAGTGACTGTGTTAACCTTTTGCTTTTTGCTGCTATGACAACTTACTCGAGAGAAATAATGTGAAAAAGGGAGAGTGGGTTTTTTGTTTGTTTGTTTGTTTTTGTTGTTGTTTGTTTTGTTTTGTGTTTTTGACTCATGGTCTCGGGGGCTTAAGACCATGGTCACTGGCTCTATTGTTTCTAGGCCCTTGGTGAGAAAGGACACTGTGTCAGGTGGGTTTAATGGAGCAGAGCTGGTCACTGGATAGCAGCCAGGTTGCAGAAAAGAAAGGAGACAGAGAGGTTCCTGGAACAAGGTGTAGAGCCCGAGGACACGCCCCAGTGATCGTCTAACCATTCTCTGCTTCACTGCTGAAATTTCCATCATTTCCCAGTGACTCCATTAAATTATGAATTCACCAGCGATCCATCCATTCTTCAGGTCAGAGCCATCCTGAGCCTTGTGAGGATAATCTCACCAGCTGGGGGGAAAGTCTTCAATGTGTGGCCCATTCTGGGGGAGACACTTCCCATGCAAATCGTAAAAGTGAGCTCAGAGCCATATATCTAAAGAGCACAGTGCTAAAGATTCAGACTAATTGACTTGCAGTCCTGAATTCATTTCCTGGCTGTCTGACCTTCGACAAGTTCTCTCACCTCAGTTTCTTTATCTGTAAAATTGGGTTAATGATGGCACCCGCTCGATCGGATGATAGGGGTGAACTGCCTCCTGAATTCTGCCCGCCATGCTGTAGGTGCCCAGGGCATGTGAGCTAGTTGATGAGACCTCAAAGCACCTTTGTGGGATGTCACTGTGTCCCTTCAGCTGTTCTGGGACATTGGTATCAAATTCATTCTGTGGGTGAGGAATGGCCTCCAAGCTGTTGTGGCCTCTGGGCTCTGTTACACCAGGCTGGATCTCTCTGTTTTGAAACTAGGTCTCACTCTATGGCCCAGGCTGGGTTTGAGTTCCTCGGCTCAAGCCATCTCCCTACACTCTGGGTTTTATCTACTATTTATTTGTGGCACTGTGAGGAATTGAGCTTTTAACTTATTGGGCAAAAGTTCTACTATTGAACTCTATCCCACAGCTCTGCATTCTTAGCGTCCTACATTTCTGAGCCCAAGGGCTTTTTGGGTTATTCATGCTTAAGAAAACTGGAAGGGGTAAGAATTATGCAGCCTCCTGACCTTAGTGGCCCATTGCCTTTAACCCTAGCCCTCCAGAGGCAGAAGCAGGGGGATTTCTGTGAGTAACCTGATCTACATAGTGAGTTCTAGGACAGCCAGAGAGCTACATGGTGAGACCCTGTCTTGAAAAACAAAACAAAAATTAATTATTAATTAATTAATTAACCTAACCCAGAATGTTTGCAAACTGACCAAGCCTAGTATCCAAGCTTCCTCAGACAGAGAAAGACTCGTATTTCAGAGAAGCCTTTTTGGTGCAAACCAGAAGGAAGTGGCACTTTGGGAGAGTGTGGTGCTGTGGACAGGAAAAGCTGAGGTAGCACAGGGTGCCTACAACCCATATTGCACTTTGCCTTTGCAGTGTGTCTATGGAAGATCCCAGAACCACCTCACTCCTGAGAGAGGACTGCCTGGTAGGACATATTCAGCTCAGGGATCCAGCAATTCAGGCCTCCATTTCTTCTAACTGGAAGTTTCCTAATTCTCTCTAGTGGAAGAAGGGCCTGGGGAGACTGGGGTGAGAGGTCAGGTGAGCAGCCCTCATCTGTGGAGCAAGGGGAAGCACCTGCAGCCCCCACCGCCGCTGCCACCATCTTCCGCTCCCATCCCCCACCCCCTAGAGTGGGGTTAGATCCCTGCCCCCACACAGCTGGAGGAGCTTGCTAATCCCAATGGGACCTGGGCTGGGGAACCCGGAACCAAGAGCCTGGGCTACTGGGAGATAATAAAGCCTCAGGGGACAGGTAAAGTCCTAGGGCCTCACCCATCCTTTCCCTTGGGAGACTTAATAAGGACCCCAGGCCTTAGATCCCAGAATACACAACTTGAGGTGACTGGGAGGGGGAGGGAGGGCTTTGTTTTCCTGGCCTAGGGCTGGAAGACGGGTTACACAGGCAAGGGTTACACAGGCAAGGGCCACTCAAACCTTCAGCTAGGTCTTTCCCTGTGCAGTGCCTAACAGCTTAGCGTTGCACTGGGACCTGGTCATGGGTCTTACAAGTTTCTTTGGACAAAAAAAATACAGATTCAGATGAACAATGGAAAGAAATGGGGCTTAGTTAGGGATGCCACAGGCATCCTCAGCACAGCACTGTTCATCCTTCTGAACTTCGGAAGTATGGGGACTCTGAGGAGCTCACCCACGAGGAATGAGGCAGAGGGCATTGAGGGTGTTGACTGGTTTCATTGTGTTCCTTTCTGTAAAGAAAACAAATGGTTTTCATAATAGTCATTCTTCCAGTCTTCTGCTTAGGTGTCCTTGGCCAATGAAGGGGTCATGTGTCATTTCCAGCTGCAGGGTGGCTAGGAGAGGGGACATCAGGACTTTCAGAGTGATAGTTCCCACGTGGGCTTTGTTCACAGAATGTGACTCAGTTGGTCTTAGGCATTTATTAACTGTTCCCCACACAACTTTTCTTTTTGAGGTGGGGTCTTGCTCATGGTGCCTTTAAATTCCTAATGTATAAGAGGATGACCTTGAACTCCTGGTCATCTTGCCTTTATCTACAGGCTTCTGAGATGACAGAACCCAGGGCTTCCTGCAGGCAGGTCACAGGGTACTTTACTAACTGAGCTACAACCCCAGCCCAGATTCTTTTTTTCTTTCTAATCGTAGTAGCTAACTGTAGTGCATATGGTATAATCCCAGCACTTGGGAGGTGGAGGCAGGAGGATTAGTTCAAGACCAGCCATGGCTACATCAGAACCTGTTTTTTAAAAAGGGAAAATAAGGAGCTAGAGAGACGACTCAGTTGTTAAGAACATTGAATGTTTTTCTAGAGGATTGGGGTTAGATTTCCAACACACACATGGTGGTTTACATTGTCTGAAACTCCAGTTCTAGGAAATCCAGTGCCCTCTTTGGAGTTCCCTGGGCACACGCATGGTTCACAGACATACATGCAGGCAAAACACCCAGCCATGTAAAATAAACAAAATGGAAAATTGTAATTGCACATTACCACACTCCGCTGTTAGCCCAAGCAGTCAGCCTTGACCACATCCACCCTAGGCTTTGGGCAGATCACTGTAGTGTGCCGGCTGAGGCTCCCCTGCCCCTCCAGGAATCCCGCACCCTCCACGAGTCTTGATGAAGGAATTACTGAGCTTATGTGTTATTTGTTAATGATTTGCAGGTAGTTAGTTAGTTAGCTAGCGAATGGGACTGGAGCTTGGCCTTCCCTCTTATTTAGGAAAGTGCCACACAGTAAACACTGGGTAAATATTTCTTTGGGTGAATAAATGCATAGAATAAAGATTTTAAAATGGAGTTCTCAAGCAGCATGAAACGAGAGTGCAGCCACTAACCACTTTTAACCAAATTCTGTGCAAATAGAAGGATAAACATTTACATGGGAGACAACTGCTTTCAAAAATTATGTAGGGCTGGAACATGTTTGTTCCTTCACTACAGAATCACTGCCTCTAGGCTGGGGAGAGAGCTCTGTCAGGGAAGTGCTTGCCTTGCAAGCCAGAGGAACTGAATTTCAGCTCCAGAATTCATGTAAAAAAACTGGGATTACTGGCACATTTGCAATCCCAGTGTTAAAGACAGGTGAATCCCTGGAGTGCCATGGCCAACCAGCCTAGCCTATATGAAGAACCCAGGGCTGGTGAGAGATCCTGTTGCAAAACAAACAACAAACAAACACGAGTAACACACACACACACACATACTCACACTCACACACACACTCATATACACAGTCACACACATACATACACATACTTATACACACATACATACACACACTCAGATACACACACACTCACATAAACACACACTCTCACACACACACTCTTTCATATACGCACACTAATACACACATACATGCACCCTCACACACACTCACATAAACACACACTCTCACACACACACTCTTTCATATACGCACACTAATACACACATACATGCACCCTCACACACACTCACATAAACACACACTCTCACACACACACTCTTTCATATACACACACTAATACACACATACATGCACCCTCACACACACTCACATATACACACTCATAGACACTCATATACACACATGCATCACATACACATAGATACACACACACACTCACGTATACATACACACAGGCACATATACAAAATAAAAAATAAAAATGAAAAAGGAAGTACTGATTGAACTTCTCTGAAGTGGAGTAACATCGTTCTTTCCTGATCTTTGCTGCTGGTAAATCAAATTTGGTGTCGGTTACAGCTCTCCTACCCTTAAGACCACGCACATACTTTCTCCTTTGTCTTGGCTCCAATTTGTCTTCCTATTTGTATTTTCACTAGCTTATGTTTGTTATAAAACACCTTGGGCTTTTGAGGAAGAGGGGAGTGAGGTAAAATTTAGAACTACCAAGAGCTTTGGTGAGCAGCTAGCACTCGTCAGGCATTTACATGCACTGACTCAGCCAGTCTTTGCCATAGCTGGTAGGGCCATGATCACCCCATTTGATGTGGCTGTTAAGAGACTTGCCTAAGGTCACAGCTGCTAATTGGTGGTTCAAGATTCAAGCCTGGATCAAAACCAAGGCCAGCCTAACACCAAACCTGAGGACTTTCCCCTAAGCCAGCCCAAACCAGTGTGAGAATGCTTATTGGATATAGTGGTATTGTTTAGTTAGTTGAGGTGAGTGAGTGAGTGTGAGTGTGTGTGTGTGTGTGTGTGTGTGTGTGTGTGTGAGAGAGAGAGAGAGAGAGAGAGAGAGAGAGAGAGAGAGAGAGAGAGAGCGCTCGTTTCCTCTCTCAGTCACTGGCTGGCTGGTGTGCTGCATTATTTTCAGTGCCAAAACCGTGCCTTTCTCTTCCATATCTCATGTCTCCACATCATCGTGAACCAGTTGATACTGATTTAGACCGTCTCCCACGAGTCTCCAGAAAGACGTGAACTTATAGGAAGACCACAGTCTAATTATTTAAGAGCCTTACTACATGATGTGTCATCATGAACTTCCCCCGTTGACTGTCAACAAATTCTTCCAGGGTCTGGCCTAACTCTAGTCTTCATACAGTTCCTGCTAATTCACCACTGGCTCTGTTTGCCCATTCCACACAGTTAGTTGCCTGGTCAGCCTGCCTACAGTGTGGGAAAGATTTCCCTACAGGCAGGCTATTGAAGAAGACAAGTGTGGAGCTGGGGGCAGGAACTGTGAACTGTTATCCAGTTTTCTCTAGCACAGGAAACATGGCTACTGGACATACTCTGAAACTCTGGGCCCATTTCTTTCTCCATTCCAAGAGACAGAGTGAGGAGAACTAAGCCTCTCCACCCCTCTTAGAGGTTGTTTCCTCTCCTCAATTTGGGACTGTATGGGAGACATTTTTGTTGTTTTGTTTTTTGAGACAAAGTTTCTCTGTGTAGCCTTGACTGTCCTGGAACTGACTCTGTAGACCAGGCTAGTCTTGAACCCCTATAGATCTGCCTGTCTCTGCCTCTGTGAGTGCTGGGATTAAAGGTGAGCCCAGAGGTCCTGGTTTATGGGAGGAAGGATCCAATCCATAGACACTAGGGATGGTAACAGGGATGGCTAAGCTGGGCCACTGGATCCTGACAGCTGCAGCTGTTGGTTGGTTGTAGGAGTTAAGTCTGGTTCTTCCTCCCAGGCCTGCCCATACAGACATAAGATATTCTCTCTACAGTTTGTTTTTTCCCAAGACCCTTGTTTTGCTTCTTTCTTTGAGTACATGAGCTAAGGAGGCACGGATGCGGATGCTGGCTTGCCTCTCAGCTTTGAAAAGGGGGGCAGATCCCTTCAGGAAACTATCTTGGTGTTGTGCCTTAAGTCTGCTTCTTAAGTGCAGATCCTAAGCTGACTGGGAAGGTGATGGCTCCAGTGGATCAAGGGACACGGACCATGCTGAGAACTGAAAACTATTGCTGGGGATCCCCACTAACAGATTTGTGGGGCCTTTGGAGATGAGTGGACGGGCATATTCTTGACCAAGTTTCCTGGGCATGTGGCAAGCTATGAGCCTAGATGCGCATGAGGCAAAGGCCACAAGAGCCTGTACTTCGGAGGTTGTGGGGATTGGACGTAGATCTAAAGAAAAAGAACCAAGAGGGAGGCAGGCAGTCTCAAGGTCTAGACTACTAAGCAGGCCTCACTTTTTCTGGCTCAGAGCAGAAGGAGCCATCTGCCATCTCAGCTCTGCAGGCTGGAAGAGAATTGAATAGAATCTTGGGGACCTCCTTTTGGCTGCAGTTTCCTCAAAGGGTTCAGCTATTCCCTGTACCCCCAAAGCCCAGCTGTGGCTAGGTGAGGGGCCAAGCTCCCACTGAGGCTAGTTAAGCATCCTACTGGTACCAGGCCCGGTCTGGCCACCCAGCCTCCTCCTTGCACTGCTCCGTGACCGCACAGCGGACTCATAGTCTCACCAGGCCTGTCGGCTGCCCGTGGTCCTCTGGCCAGATCTAGGGCGCGGGGCTGTAGGTGTGAGCCTGGGCGATCAGGGGCCGTACGGGGCGTGTGTGCCCTTGGCCACAGGGCTCCCAAGTCCACTGCTTGCAGGCGGGGCTGTGGGAGAGCCGGTGCAGGGAGGTGACCCGGCCAGTGGCCAGGTCCAGGCCGAGGAGCGGGCCGGGCTGTCCAGCCTCAGTGGGAACAGGGCACAGCGACTCGGCCGCCCGTCCCCTCTTCCCTCCTCTCTAATCTAAACCATGCGGGGCTCCAGGCCCCTGCCCAGACCTAGGACCACGGCGAGGACACCCGGTTGTACTGCTGAGGAGCCTGCAGCCCAATCGAGGCTTGGGGTCTGGGAGGACGGAAGAGTCCCAGGACCCTAGAATTCCCCCTCTCCGGGGGGCGGCAGGCGAGAACTGATTGACAGCTGCGACGTCAGCACGGAGGGGGGGCGGCCCCGGAGGGAGGGAGGACCAGGAGGAGGGAGCAGAGGCCCCAAAGTGCAGCCCCGGAGATCAAGGGCCCGCTCCACACCCGGGATGTGCCGGGCCCCGAGGGCGCAGCAGGCAGCTGGACGGTGACCCAGAGGCCCAGGCAGTGTCCCTGCGGTCCCGCTCCTCTAGGACCCGAGCTGGTTGCAGACCTGGGGCCGCAGGAGCCTCCGCATGCTGCGGCACAGTTAGGGTGAGTGTGGGCTTCAGTCCGTCGCGGGTGAGCAGGGTGCGGGGCTGGGGTCATCCAGCTCAGGTTTAAGCAGCAGAATCCAGAGGGATGAGCTAAATAACAAGCAACTAGGGTAAAGGCCTGGGGTGGTCAAAGCCGCAGGAGGATCACGACCGTGCTTCGGTAGCCAGGTAGTTGCCCCGGGCTGACACCCAGTAGCAAGGGCACAAGCCCCATGTCTAGAGTAATGGGACTAAATGAGTCTAGGGACCTAAGAGTATTATCGCTTAAGAGCCGGCTTCGTAGAAACAAGAGCTGTGGCCTTGAAATTCGAATTCGCAGAATAAGAAAGGGGGGAAAAAAAGGCTTGGGACTGGCGGTGAAAACTGAAAATCCACGCAAAAATGTGGGTAATCAGAACCACGGGCTGTTTGATGCCACAGACTCGTCAGACGCGTCAGATTTAAACCAGTGGCCGTTACATAAGTAACAGTAGCTCAAAATTACCAGAATGAGAACAATTACCAAAAAAACAACAAAACCGTTAACTGATGAAATCCTTAGGGTTTTTGTCAGCACAATAGTCTTTTTCAGGATCAAATGAAAATAGTAATAACAATTTGAAAAGGGCTGAAGTCAAAGTAACTCAGATACGGAGACAAAGTAACAGTAAAGTCGCGATCTGTAGTATATAAGAAATAATACTGACATAGCAAATTACTGAACAGAAGTACTGTAGGAAACAAGCTAGGGAGAAGACGAACAACATATATATATCATGGAAAATGCCTTCGATATCATTGCGAGACTATCTCGCGGTGCATTGTTGATCTCATATCAATATTAAATATTAACCAGGATATTAACAAGTAATCGTAATGCTCGCAGAGACACAGTGATGAGCATCGCTGGAGTAATGACAACTTATGAGCCAGTATTAATAGTCACAATATTGTAAATAATGTCCAAGTAATAAGTATTATACCAACGTGCTGAAAAATAATCAGAATATTAAAGGCTACGGCAGGATTACAGGATGGTGACAAGTAGCAAGCAGCCATGACGTGATGAAAAAAAAAAATAACAGGCAAATTAAGATCCATACCGTGACAAATAACGACGGGAGTAACGGGAGATAAGACGCATACCAATGCCTAGAATATAATAAACAATCTTAATAACGAATCGTGGTAAGATAACAAGAACTATTGTAATGAGATAAAGAAAATTAACCTGAAATATCGGGGACAATAATATTACAATTAGGTTAAGTAGCAACGTATGAAAATTTAGATAGACTGAAGAGCTAGAGGTGGGACCGTGAAGGGGATGTCCAGTGCAAGTAAAGTAATGATAGATTAACACTGTATCCAATTGTCTAGATATTGGAAACAGTATTACTAATGTGCCAAGGGAGCCCTGACCATCGGAAACAGTAGCAGGAAAGCAACAGTGTATTCTATGACGATAATCAAGCTACTCCTTTACCCTTACGGTGTTAAAATCATGAATAGTCCCAGAACTAGGGATAAAATTGCCGAACTGACTAGAGTTTTACTTAAATAATAACAGTCAAAACACTAAAAAAAAAAATTAAAAAAATTAAATTCCCTTAGTGTAAGTAAAAAAAATCACTAGTTACAAATATGAAAAAGAAAAACGTACCCCTTTTTGTCCCCTCCGGAAAATAAGGTAACTCAAAGCGACCATCCCAGGCAAAGCAGCAGCTCACCCGCGGGCCACTCCGCAAAGGGTTGAGGTGAAGGGACCTGGTGGGGTGGCAGCCTGGGACCCAAGTGCCAGTATTGGAGCATGCTGGGGTCGAGAGGAGCGTCCAAAGGGGCAAGGGAAAAAGGGGAAACTCAATGGTAGCTTAGAGGCAGAGGGAAGTGATCCCCAACCCGATGGTCGGGAAGGAGAGCGCAGAGTAACTCTGTCAACGGGTCTAGGAGGGCAGCCCGCTCAGCACAAGCAGGATGAAGAGTTGCAAGGCCGCTGCTGGGCTCTGGGTGATGGGGACCTCCGTAGCGCAGCAGGCAGCCCCTGCTCCTGGACCCTCAGGCCTCCGCACCTGGGGCGGGCTTTGGTTGGCGCCCAAAATGAGTGGAAGCCAGTGCATTTGCCGGGACCCTGCAGCATCCCCGTTTGTGAGAATCCTGGATTTTCGAAGCTCACCCGGGGAGCCAGCACGTGGCTCAAGGCGGGTGCAGGGGCAGGCCACGTCCATCGAGTCTTGCTTGTTCAAGGCGGGCTGTGGCCGAGACCGGCTGGGCTGTCAGCCTTATCTTTATGGGCTTTTCCCAGCCCCGACAGGCCCCAGTCCCCTTTTATCTCCTCAGTTGCACTTGGCTTGTTTACTTTGGAGGCCCTGGGAGTCTAAACCTCGGTGCAGAGGCTGGTAAGCTGGGTAGGCAAGAGGCCTGAGTCTGGGGATAGCCAAAGAGATCTGAGGTAGAACAGAAAGTGTGTGGGAGGGGAGAGGGGAGACATTTAGTTAGCCAAGACACACAGAAAGTCTACTAAAACTTGGCCAGATCCTGGAGGAAGAGGGTGGTGGGGAGGGAAACAGAGCAGTATAAGGCTGCACCCCGAGGGATGCAGGACAGGCTGGACCTCGTAAGCTTGAGTTTTTCTTTGGTGTCCCCAAGATCATAACATGCACTTGGGCAGGCAGGTGAAGAGGCTCGGATACTTAGGGGAAATTTTAGCTGCGCTCTGAGGCAAGGCCGGACTCTGAAATGGACCCACCCTACTGGCCTAGTGTTTAGCTAACAAGGTTTTGAGTCCTTTGGCCCAAGGAAGATTTCTTTTTGGAACTAAAGAGCGAATGTGTGAGCCAGCCTGTGGGAATGTGAGGACAGGTTGAGGAGCCCCCTGGCAGAGTTCAGAATCTGGATCAGAGGGACCCCAAGGGAGAGTGTGCTTCTTGGGTGAGGAGAATGTGGTGTGAAGTTTAGAAGCCTTTGGATCAGCCGATCTTTATTCAGAGAGCCAGGAATAGGGTGCTGGCAGAGCGCAGGCCTGAAGCACCCCAGTTCTGGGCCTTCCTCGGATATGGGGCTGCAGGAACCCAGTCCCTGAATTCAGGCCTAGGTTTCCTCTCCCGTAAGCTTCAGGAGTGTCCTGCTCATCCTGGGCCAAAAGCAAGACCCTAGTTACTTCCGAATGGACAAGAAGACCCAGGCCTCAGACTCCAGTTTAGCAGGAGGGAGGGACACCGTGTGAGCAGAGACCATGCCTAGAAGGCGGTCTTTCTTCAAGACCTACTCATCATATAGCCCCAAGTCTTGGGGGCAGGCAGACCTTAAACTGCACGTAGACCCTCCCAGGTCCAGAACCTGAAGGGAGGAGGCTAGGGTCCTGCCCTCCAGCATGCTCCCTCCCCCAGCTCAGAAGGGGGCGGGGTCCACGTGTGCCGGGGCGCCCACTCGAAGCCTGGGGGACTCTAAACAGGGCCACAGGGCCTCTAGCCAGTGTGGATCTGGCCAAGTGACTCGGCGTGTGCTGTGCCCGCAGGAGATGCTGCAGGATAAGGGCCTGTCCGAGAGCGAGGAGGCCTTCAGGGCCCCGGGCCCAGCTCTCGGGGAAACCAGCAACAGCAACAACACCAACGTCCCCGAACCCGCGCTGGCCACGCCGGGTCTTAGTGGAACAGCGCTCAGCAGCCCCCCGGGCCAGGGCGCCGACGTCGCCGCAGCCGCAGCCGCCGCCGCCGCCGCCGCGGAGCAGGTAGGGCATCGGGCTGTTTGTTTGTGTTGTTTCTTCTCGTGGGTTGCAGACAGGACTCCTGGGGTCAGAGTCTGTCGTCCCTTTGGTTCTCTACCGGGCATGGGTTGTGCTTTCGAGGGAGGACCCTTGTCCACCTCGAACCCTCAGGGTTGACTCTGCGGCAGCCCAGGTAGCGGAGATCAGGGGTAGAACCCAAACCAATGTCCAGCTCTGAGGACCCTGAGAGGGTGAAAGCCAAGGAGCGAGAGAGACAGGAAGGCCACAGAAACAGCACCGAGGCGGCTTTGGAGCCGCTACCCTGTTCGCCACCACAGCCTACATCCCCCGAGCCTTTCTCGGGCCAGCTGTGGCGAGTCTACTTCTGCATGGTCACTATCTGCCCTCTGAAGGCCTATCAGCAGGTGAAGACCCAAAGGAGGGAGTTTGAATCTGCCTCAAAGTTTCAAAATCGCCAACGGTTCAAAATAATTTTGTGAAACGAAATCTCGAGGAGCAGGCTCTGGGGCTGGCAAGTCCTGCACGCTTGGTTGGTCTGAGCTCTATTCTGTGCAGGCTCCGCGTGGAGCCCAGCTGTGGGCCAGCTAGGCAGACAAGTCCCCCTCCCTCCCATCCCCAGACCATCGAGAACATCAAGGTGGGGCTGCATGAGAAGGAGCTGTGGAAGAAGTTCCACGAGGCAGGCACGGAGATGATCATCACCAAGGCCGGCAGGTCAGCGGGGGAGAGTGCCGTGGGGAGGGCGGCAGGTGGGCAGGTCACCCGAGGAGAGTGACACGGGGAGGGCAGCAGGTGGGAGCTAGGAGGATGTGAAGGGGCTGGGGTCCTCCGGGTTCTTGGTCTGGGACCGGTGGGAAATTTATCAGTCACTGAAATCCCAGCACCACGTCCTACAGCAGCGGTCAGGGTCCACAAGTGTTTTTACACCTTCAGAGGGCCTGAGGGGGTCTGAAGGCTCCAAAAGAATGGCAGTGTTATGCTGATGACAAAGGCCGATGCAAACAAGGGTAGCCGGAGGCCACCTGCAAGGATGCTTGCCCTCGGGAGAATTTCTCTGGTGCGTTCTGCCAAGGAACCTTCTGGTGATAGAAGGGATGAATTGCCCTAACTTTTGGGGAGCTGCATGAACCCCAAGGTACTTATCCCAGGGCAACACCCTCCTTAGCCTAGGGGAAGGCGCCGGCGGTTCTGTGTGTTGTTGGGGAGCCTCCCTAGCTCTCAGTGGCTGCCAAAGAAGGGTGATTTATAAAGTGGAAACATCTTTAAAATGCACTAGTGTCTGTGGGAGAGAAAAGAGAGGACAGGGTGAGAAGAGAAAGACAGAGCTCTGTGTGTGTGTGTGTGTGTGTGTGTGTGTGTGTGTGTGTGTGTGTGTGTGTGTGTGTGTGATGCTCCAGTAGTCACATGCCCATGAGTGTGTGTAAAGCAGACATTGGCTGGGCTGGGCTGTCTGGCATGGGACAGTAGTGGCCCAGTAGAGCAGTTGTCAAGGTGAAGGAGGAGGCTGTAGGCACTGGAAACTTAAGGTTTAGAAAACTGTTGTGGGTCCTCTGCCCTTTCTGCATCCATACAGTTGGTTTTGGTCTCTGGGGAATGTCCATTTCACTGGTGATGGGCCCCAAAATAGTTGTTTGGAGAAAGAAGGTGGTCAACATGGTAAACCGTTAAGGGGCAGAGTTATGGAGTCAGACTAGAGTGTGGGAGGGGTGTTCTTTTACCAACTCAACTGTTTCCATCTGTGTGGCCGCTCAGACAAGAGTCTCTACCTGCTTTGACTTCACCCACGAGAGAAAGGGCCCTGCACCATTCAGCTGCCCATAAAGCACATGACAAAGTTCCAGAAACCAGTGGCATGTTGTGTGCATGGTGCACAGGTTCAGGGGTCCCAGGCAGGCATTGTGAACTTGGTTTGCTGTTGAACATGGGCCACCCTCTTGTCTCAGTCAGAAAAATGGTCAACCTAGGGCTTCTATCAGTGAAGGGGGGAGGCTGTTTTTAGGCTTTTTTTTTTTTTTAAGGTTTGCTGCATTTGGGGGATGGAAAAGAGGATGCTTTAGCATTCTTTGTAGAGTGACCCTGTGGAAGAGTCATGGAGAGGAGAGGAAGAGAGGGGCAGGTGTGGAAAGGTCTACCTTTTTTCCGGCTGGGTGCACTTCGCTAAGTAACTACTGTCTACGGCTCTGTGGTACCAGATGTTTGAGGCAGGGAACTGTATGTGTGCCTGCTGCCCTCCTTAGCTATAGGACTCAAACCAGGGGCTCCTTTGAATAGCGCTGGTAAAATGTCAGGTGCATTACAGGTGTGGAGAAAGGGGGATTGTTCTTTTGTGCATACTGACATGGAGGGAAGTAAAAACAAAGAACGCTCCAGAATTTACATTTGTAGATTTTAGCGTCTTGGAAACATATGGTATTTACCTCTGGGTCTATGAGCTCGTGGTTTCCAGTGGGCTTTCTATACCTATGTGGGTCCTCCTCCCTCCCTCCTTCCATGAGCCCTCAAATCCACACTGCAGAGGCTACCCTACCATCAGTCAGAAGCCTGTGCCTTATCCAGATTCTACCCAGGGGTGGAGCTTGGGAATGGTGCTGATAGTTTTAAAATGGCTGTGAGGATGCTGGTCAGTGATGTGGTTCTCACATCCTTTCATTTCTCCAGTGAAAACACATGCCAAGTATAATTGGAAAAACTCACTAGCTTCATCCACTCTCTTTTTTGGGGGGAGGGAGCGCTAGGATCCACCCCCATCTTGCACTGCACGTGCAAAGCATGCAGCTAAGGCTCTGAGCTACACCTGTAGACCCCCACTGCTGTCAGGGACCACCTTCATTGCCAGCTCACTGTGCCCAGGTAGTGTGAGCCCAGGGCTCTTTTGTACTCTACTTAGTGCTTCCCAAACTCTGCTAGTCTACCCTTCCTGGACTATGAACGCTTCTCAGCAGATGGCCTGGTACTTTTTCCTGCACCCTGGATCATGGATTCCTAGATGTAAAAATTGGAAGCAAACGGAAAGACCAAACCAACCCCCAGAGAAGGGAACTGCCAGGATTGTGCAAGTCAAGCAACTCACATATCCTCCCGCCCCCAGAACAAGACCCTAACTTTGAAATTTTTCAGTGTTTTTTTTTTTTCTTTTCTTCTTCTTCTTCTTTAAATGGAGGCCCTGTGTAGTGTGAGGTTGTTTGGTCCGAGACTCTGGCTGCTTAGGGCATGATGACTGCTATCTGGCCAGCCAGGGAGGGACAGGGCCTTGGTGAAGGGAACCAGAATGTTCTCAAGCCTGTTTGAGCTCATGGTTTCACAAGTCTTCTGCCTATTGGGTCCTTGAAAAATCTGAAGGCCAAAGCAGAAAGAGAATCAGCCTCATTGGGTAGTGGCTTTGACTAAGATGCTTAAGAACCTGTGATGTTAGGTGTCTGTCACACAAGAGCCAAACCCTCCCTGGGCATTCTCCATTCCTCTCAGACACTTGTACCCAAAATGCTCTTGTTGGTAACGTAGAGAAGAGATTTCTGTCTTGGCTTCATGTGGTTTCCCAGCTTGATACATGTGAGAAACTGCATTTTTCTCCCAAACACAGATAAAAGTGAACTCCACAAAAATTTAAATATAAACCTTCCTAAAACGAACATTTCCTGCCCATCTGAATGCCCCGCTCCTAGGTCACAGTTTTGCCACCAGATAAATCTCCAGTATCAGCCTTCAGAGCCTGCTGAGTTCAATGTTGCTTGTGTCAGTGACAGTGAATTTGCGTTTGAAAAATGAACTACCGATGAGAACTCCTGTTGAACCTGTATTGTTTGTTATTCTGAGGCAAGGATTTGGCCCGGCTTAATCCCAGGCTTCAAAGCCAATTGCCTTTGCTCTGTATACAGAGCGTCAGAGCCCAGTGGCGTGGGTGATAAGAGAAGTAAGGGTTGAAGACACTGGGAAAGTGGGTCGGGGAGAGAGTGCTTTGATCTCTTCTTAAAGTATTTTCTGAAAGCAAAAGTCTATCAGAAGGAAGTGCCGAGAGAGAGAGAGAGAGAGAGAGAGAGAGAGAGAGAGAGAGAGAGAGAGAGAGAGATTGAACTCGGAGCAAAGCCACTGACCTTCCCTTCCCAAACAGTATCCATTTCAGCCACCCTCCCCTCAGGGAAAACACATCTTTAAAACTGCTTTGGGTATATAAGAAAGCCTCGAAATCTCTCTCTCTCTCTCTCTCTCTCTCTCTCTCTCTCTCTCTCTCTCTCTCTCTCTCACTGAGTCTCTTAGTTGTGTTTTCAGAAATCACTTGGCTCCAAAGGTCTGGCCTGAATACAGGCAACAGTCCTGCTTTGGTTGCTGCCCACCCTTCCCAGCCATACCCCGGGATTTTGGGATTTTAAGAACAGAATGATTGGTGGGCTCTCAAGTGATCCCGCCTTTCCCCTGCAACTCATTTTGCACTTCGTTTCCCTTGAAGGTTTAAGATAGGACCTCTCTCTCTCTCTCTCTCTCTCTCTCTCTCTCTCTCTCTCTCTCTGTGTGTGTGTGTGTGTGTGTGTGTGTGTGTAAGTAAAGGCTTATGTCATTTAAATGTAGGTAGATTTCTTCTCTGAAGTGAACTATTTCTGTGAGAGAATACTGGGCATCTGAAGTTTACAGCCCTATAGAATTTTAAAAACATGAACCCAGGGTGTAACCGCCATCCAGATAAGGGAGAACCTTCTAGTCCCCTACCCTAGCATTCCTCCTGCGTACCCTGCAGGATACCCGTCGCTGCCTCCCTGTAAACCACTTTTCGCACTTCCTGCCTGCTGCGGTGGTTCTAATGCCTGCGTTTCTGTGAAGGCTCGTGTAATTCCTTCAGACCTCCATTCCCAGGGAAATTGAGGCTGCGATGGGATCCAGCTAGGTAGGGAGAGTCTGGCGGATTCCAGGATCTTCATTTCCACTCTGTCCTCGAGATAGCGGTTGTGCACTAATTACGTGCCTTGAATTGACAACCGTGAGACCTAGGAGCCCAGCCATCCTCAGTGGGTCCCTTCCCGGCAGGGAGTTCATGGTTACAGATCTGTGGCCAAAATCACAACTCCCCCAAGCCTCGAGCCTGTTCCGTGGAGGAAGCTTATCCTAGCAGCTCATTCTAAAGCCATTTCCGAGTACGAAGCAGATAAAGGCTCGGAGCCTGTACCCTCTCAGAGCCGGCTGCTGACCAGAGGGGAGGTCCGGGCTTTCATCTACTCCCGGCGGGCGGCCAGGCGGCCGGCGTGTTTATTCCCCTGGCGGAGCCGCTTCCGAGCGCGCTGGCCTCCGCAGCTGTCTGGAGACTGAGCGGGTGTGGGGACCCGGGACAGTGGGGAGAGAGAGAAGACGCGGGGGCAAGTGCAGAAGGGTGTGGAAGGGAGCCAAGGGAGCCGGCCCAGTCGGGTGCAGCTACAGCTAGAGCTAGTGACAACAAGCTCCTGCTCCGCTCTCCTCAGCCCCGAAGCTTCCCCCACCCGCTATAGGGTGTTGGTTTTCAGGTGCGTTTAATGTTTTTTTAGTGTCGTAAGTCAGAAATAACTTATAGCTCACACGGTCCCTGTGTTTCATTAGGGAGGACCTTAACTTTGCCAGTAGAGCGCCGAGGAAGTCACAGCTCCCAAACTCAGTCTGGCCTCTGCGTGGAGGCCTGCTCTCCTGATGACCAGGCTGGCAAGCTGGACGTTTGGGTTCCCTCACTAGCCCTTTGCATTTGGAGGTGGCATACCTTACTCTTCATACAGCAGTACTTACACCTTGGACAGACTACTGCGTGCTGGGGGTGGGGTGAGTGGCAGCATTTAGGGCCCCCACAGAACTTCAGGCCCTTGAAGCTTGCCCTGAAGAGGTTTCGTTGGCTGAGGGACCCACACCAGATATCCTGGCTGCCCTCTTAGCTTGTGAGAGCTGCTGTCCTCAAAAGAGGGGCATCTGTGGACGGAAGAGGCAGAGGCCAAGAGGTAGTCTTCCTTCCCTACACTGGGGCCTCAAGACCTCCTCAAAGTGGCTTCTCCATGGTCACCTGCTAGAAGGGGGAGGACCAAGGGCCTGAGCCTCCGGAGGCAGAGTGCAGGTGTCTGGGGGTGGGGGTGGGGTTCTGAGGAGCACCCAGAGTCTGCCTGGCCCTCTGAACTGCTGAGGCCCAGGGGGAGGTAGAGAAGAATTGGATGGTCAGGGTCTTTTACTTCGCTCTCTGGCCAGGCTATACATACACGGTTGTTATAGTGGAAGGGAGGCATTTCTTTCTTGTCCTTGTATGTGGGCACTGGCCCTGGAAGGAGGCTAGGGCTGACCTCTGCTGTTGCTACCCTCAGCCACTACCTGGGCCTAGCTAGCCCAACACCATCAGGGCTGCCCCATTTTGTTTCTGTTTCTGTAGTAGTTGTGAAATGGTGGCTTGCAGGGGACAGGGTTCTTGGCCTTCCCCCAGGGAGGGTGAGGCAAAGCAGCTGCTGCCCTCCTCCTTTAGCTTTAGGTCCACTAGGAGTGAGGCAGGGCCAGGAAAGAGGGTGGCGCCCATTCCAGCTGTGCCCCTACGCTGGGCAGGGGGCTAGTTCGAAGGAGGAGGCTGGATTGGGTTCCTGAGTCCTCTGGCTTTCCCCTCATCCTTGGAGAGGGGGTGGGGTGGATATTTGAAAACGCTTTCAATTGACATCTGAGACAAATTCTTCCACACGGTTTATAAGTCCCTAGACTTGCAGCTAGAACTACGAGGACCCCCCCTCCCCCCGCCCTCCAGGCACGCATACAGGCACACATGCGCACTCCCCCCACATGCTTATGCACATGCGCCTGGTGCTTGGGGTCAGCATAGCAGCCCTTTCTTCCTGCAGTGTGTATACCAGCCTCTCCTGCAGCAGGAGAGGACATTGGCTGGGCTAGGCAGGTCCTGGAGGGAAACCAACCCTTCCGGAACCCTTGCGCTCAGGGTCCCAGCTTGCTGTGGGGTCTGCCAGCTTGTGGAGACCTTTATTCTTTCAGGAAGTCCTGCCCAACCCAGGTAAGCTAACATTGATAACAAAATGGTGGTGGTGGTGGTGGTGGTGGTGGGGAACATCCAATCTTTTTAATCTGTTTAAGCTGTTTAAGAGCAGCTTCTTGTGACGTTCTCTGTTCCTTTGGCTTAGTGAGTAGCTTCCTGGTGTTGACTCACTTCGCAGTACTAACAGTGGAGGGAGGGTTGAGGCTCCGTGGACCCTGCCTTTTTTTCCCCCCTTGGTTTTAAGAGACAGGGTTTCTCTGGGCCGTCCTGGCTGCCCTGGAATTCACTCTGTAGACTAGTCTGGCTTTGAACTCAGAGATCAGCCTGCTTCTGCTTCCCGAGCGATAGGGTTAAAGTTGTGCGCCACTCTGCCATTTTCGCTTTTTTTTTTTTTTTAAAGACAAGGTTTTTTTTTTTTTTATGTAGTCTAGACTTGTCTCAAACCAATAATCCTGCTTCAACCTCCCTGAGCGCTGGAATTATAGGTCAGTATGGCCTTACTGAGTTTAAACAGAGTACGCGGCTTGTGTAATTGGTGATCTAACAAGCTAGGCAAATGGTCTACCCCTGAG
The DNA here is from genome assembly GCF_021556685.1 of Rattus norvegicus. NCBI lineage: Eukaryota > Metazoa > Chordata > Mammalia > Rodentia > Muridae > Rattus > Rattus norvegicus. The sequence continues at coordinate 76,654,071 of NC_141543.1, forward strand.
CTTATACCTCCAGCCCTGAGTTGTTGGAAGTCAGCTGGGGAGGGACCAGAGGCACCTGGGTAGGGAGTGGGGCGTGACTATTTTCTCTGCTCTGCTCTGGTTAAGGAGCTGAGGGACCTATGCTCTTGCAGACTTGTATGTATGAGTTGAGGGCCATGGGAAGTTTTTCTCTGGAATGTTTCCCCGAGCTTTAGGGTTCTGGACAGCTTCATCACAAGCTATAGGAACTGGAAGACTGTTTCGTTGGGTGGGTCTGCTTTCATAGAAATAGGCCATGCCACTGGTCTGTGGAGGGGGAACACAGCAGGAGCTGGAAGCAAGAGGGGTTAAGTTATCCTCACTCGGGAGGTAGGAAACCAAGGCACAGGAGACCTAGTCAGTGGTGGATCTGGCTCTGAACTATGTATGACAGGCTGATTTCAACATCTGTGTTTTCACCCGTGAGGTGTCTCCACTGACTACCTTGATTCCTAGTCAGTGAGGCACCCACCATGAGAAACACCCCTGCTGCACACACAGGAAGACCTCAGGGTTTTCACGAAGCGCCCTTCCCAATGAGAGAGGCATCTTATTGATTATGGGAGCAGCTGACAGGGACTTCCAGGTCAACTGCCCTAGCACCCTATGGTGGCACCTCAGAGTTTTAGCTGCACCTCATAAGCTGGCAAAGGGCTGGGGGCAATTTAAAGCAACCAGATGGCTACTGAAATCCTTCCCCACTATCCTGACCAGAGTCTCCGAGCTGCTGGGGTCCTAATCTTGGGGGGGATTTCCAGGGTGGGAAATTTGGGAAAAGGCATAAATTGTCTTTCTGGATGTAAATTGAGAGCTGGTGGGGTCCGGTGTAGCTCTGTCCTGTGGTACAGTGAGGACCAGAGAAAAGTGGGTCAGGACCTATGGGTCAAAGGGCTCTGCGGTCTGCCCTGGCATTTACTCTCATTTCTCCTGGTGTGCCACCTCAACCCTTGACTCCTTCAGGAGAATGTTCCCCAGCTACAAGGTAAAAGTCACAGGCATGAACCCCAAGACCAAGTACATACTACTCATCGACATTGTCCCTGCGGATGACCATCGCTACAAGTTCTGTGACAACAAATGGTAAGAGGCCGGGCCATCCTTCCTCAGCTGCTCTTGGTACTCCTGTCCAATCTGTCTCAGCCCAGATCTGCTTTGTTGGTCCCCGGCCAGCACCTGGGCAGGGGCTAAGGCAGGTCCAAATGCTTTTAGCACCAGCACTGTCTATAGCAGATGTGCAGGCTTGCTGGACCTCGAGGGGCCATACTTCCTCACATCATGAGCAGCCTGGTGCTGTCTGGTAGCAGGAGCACTAACACCGCGTAGAGTCAGGCACTGGCAGTACCTCACTGGGGTGGAGAATGGGTAGCATTTTCTCTTGAGAAACTAATGGTTTAGCGATCTTACTTGATTTCAGGCTCTTCTGTTTCTCTGCCTGGCTTCAGAGTCTGACCCTCTCAGACTCTGACTGAGGGGTTTGCTAGTAGGGCCCTTGCTAAAGGGTCTGGGGAAGAGATGGGCAGGGTGGAGGGACAAGTGAGTGTCATACCTTAGAAATATACGTGTCCCTGGAACATGGGGCTGGGACGCTGGGCTCCATGGTGGAGGTCATAGAAGCAGAAGCTAGATTAGAACTCAGAACAAGCTCTGGATATGAAAAAGTTGTTTAGGTCCCTTGAGAAGTTCCAGCTGACACATTTATAGCATAGAAGAATATATATGTGTGTATATATATATGTGTGTGTGTATATATATGTATATATATAATTATTATTAAGGCACGCAGAATGGAGGTTGGGGACGCAGCTCAGGGGTTAGAGCACTGTCAGTAAATAAGTACAACTCATAAACAAAACACACAGAAGTGCTCCAGTGTCCCTGAAGCATCTTTATAAAGTGCCTCAGTCTGGGAAGCAAATGCTCCTGCTTCCTTGCGTCTCTCTCTCTCCCTACAGCAGGGAAAAAGCTGGGAAGTGCTGACTCCTCCTCTCTGTCCCTCCCACTCCCCCCTGCACCAGTACTAGATAGAAAACAGCTATTATTCCTGTGGCCCTGCCTGGTTTGCTCTCTGAGGGAACTGGAAGTCAGGCACCGCCTGCCTGGACCCCAGTGTGCTCAACTGTTCTGCTGTCTGCTTCTTGGCAGGATGGTTGCTGGGAAGGCTGAGCCAGCCATGCCAGGGAGGCTCTATGTCCACCCGGATTCTCCTGCCACTGGGGCCCACTGGATGCGGCAGTTGGTCTCTTTCCAGAAGCTGAAGCTGACAAACAACCACCTGGACCCCTTTGGCCACGTAAGAACGGGGATGGTAGTGGAGGGAGCAGGGTGGGTCGTGTGGATTCAAGAATCCCCCTTTTGTCTGACCCTGCAGAGCAGCTGTATGTGCCCCTCTCCCCTCATTAGCTAGTGCATCTGGGCAAATACCTCAGTCTTTATGGGCCTTGGTTTCCTTGTATAGAGATTGGAGGTGACCGGGTACCTTTTGTAGCAGTGAGGCCTAGATGAGAGACGGTGCAGGAAGTACCCTATAGGAAGGAGCTAAGTGAGGGCAGGTACCACAGTGGAGATGCTGATGGGGATGAGGGGAATCTTGAGGACACTGATGGGAATGATGCTGATGACAACCGTGAAGGTGGTTGATGGTGATAGTGATGTCAACGGAGATGAAAATGGAGATGGGGATGCTGAGGGCCATAACTGGTGATAAAAGGATCACGGGATGGCAGATTAAATCTCTCAGGTTTGGTTTTCCAAGGCCTGCTAGATCTGCAGACACGAATTCCGAAGTTCCTTTTTGCACGTTCCACTCTTTTGACCTCTGCCTCCTAACTCAGCCTCTGCCTAGCTCCCTGGGGTCTGGTTCATACTTCAGGGCGGAGGCGGTGGGAGCAGACGGCAGAGCTGCCCCAAGCATCCTGATTCCATCCTCCCAGGTTCATTCTTTCCCCATCTGTTCCTGGCAGGCCCACAAAAAGGAGCTTTTTTATGTGGAAATCTTTAGCTCAAATGTGTTGCAAACAGAAGCCCAGCAGCTGGTAACTTCCTCCAGGGCTTCAACCCTGCCTCCATGGGCTTCTGTGATTCTTTGGAAGTTTAGGGCAGGGATGTTGGGGAGCCCAGCAGAGTAGAGGCAGCCAGGTGCTTGTTATGCTGCACACCTAACACCGAGGGCAGAGATGGGGACAAGTGCACAGGCGTGGCCCACTCGCACAGCTCAGTCCTGGAGCAGGAGGCTGTGTGCAAGTCAAAACTTTTCTGAGCAAAGAAGTTCCTTATGCAAAAATGCAGGAAGCGCTTCATCCTAATCAACCCCAAAGCTGTCCTTGGTGTCAGTTTCTGCCTCTGTTCAGTGTTCTTCTTAGTTATTGGTGATGTATCTAGAATGCTGACTTGACTGAATGAACTCTTCTCTGTTTCACAAGTTTCCCAGGCAGGGCCTGAAGATCCCCATGGAGAGGCTCAGGCAAGCCCCAGCTCCTAGAGCAAACCCTAGCCAGGTCTCTGCCCATACTTGACTCCTGCTGGACTTCGCCTGACTGGATTGTGGTATCAGGCGCATGAGGCCTCTGATGCCCGTGGGGGATGTAGAGACAGGAAGCCTCTAACTACACCTGCAGGATCATGCTGTACTGGCAGGGTGGGGTGAGTCCAGCGCTTGGCAGGTGTGGCCTCTTTGGGCATCTGAAAGTACCTTGAGATTCAGGGTTTGGATGGGGTTTTGGGTGTGCTTGATTGTTACCATGGTTCTCAGGTGCAAGGATGCTTGCCAAGATGCTTCTGTTTCCCTTGGCCCTGCAGAAAGTGAGAGGAGAGGGTGCCCAAGGTGGGCCTTCTTTAGAAGCAGGAGAAAGTACTGTGTTTTCTACACCCATCTTCCTGGTGGCTCTTCAAGTTCTGTAATCCTGCATGCTTTTTAAAGTGAGGGTCAGGGGGGCTACTTTGCAGAGTTGTAAGGCTGTGGGGGCTGCTGGGCCCTGACCACTGAGGCTTGTTTCTTTGACAGTAAAAATTCTACCTTTTTTTTTACTTCAGCTTTCATCCCTGAGGGATAGTTGAGGTGCATCAATCTACCTTATGTCTGTCTTGTACCCAACACTTGGCATTTATTGGCTACCACACCCCTTACATTGTTGGTCCCAAGGAGATGAGAGTGTTTGAGGTAGGTGCTTGGACCCAGGGCTCTAGCTATCTTTCTTAGGTATTGGTAGTATTGCTTTAGAGGGAGTAGGCTATGGCTGTGTAGACAAGGGCTATGCTACACAGGCTCACTTTCTGGTCTTCTTAGGGCAGAGCAGCCCTTTTGACTCTAGATTTCTATTCTTGACTTGTGCCAGAGGGAGTTGTGAACTTGCAAGAATGGAGGAAAAGTCACCCTTCTTGGCTTCTCATTTGGGAGCCTGGGAAAGCCATCTTGTACTATGAATTTGCCTCAAACATGCCCTTTGTTCTGCGTAACTCACCCACCCAAATACTTAAAAGCTTCCAGTCCTGAGGGAACTTTCCCCAGCCCAGTGGACTTGGAGGACTTATCCCTTGAGTTCTCACAGCATCTGAGGACCTCTAGCAGCTACTCCTAGTTTTCTCCACTGTCACCAAAGGCTGGCACCTCTCCCTGGGAAAGGGATAGCTGAAGAATGAGAAGGGACTGCTCCTCTTAGAGATGGCCACAGCTAGGTCCAGTGGTGTGAATTATTCGAGGGTTTGGCAGGGGGCTCCATGTGGGCCTCTCAACCCACCACATCCCCTCACTTCAGAAGTGGCCAACTGGTTGGCCATGTGTCTGCCATCACATAAAGCAAGAAGAGAACCGTGAGTGGAGGAAGTGTACAGCAGCCATTTTGGATTATCTGTTTAATTTAGATTCTTTATCTTTAGGGCCTCCTCCCTTTGTGAATGTTCATTTTGGTATCTTCTGTCTTCCTCCTTCCCCTCCCCTCCCTCAGATGGGATAAAGGGCCTTGCACATGGTGGGCAATCCTTCTGCCCCCAGCCTGAGGTTTCCCTTAATTCTCTGAGGACCAGGAAAGGGGACTATGACTAGGTCTGGGGGTTGGGCTTGGCAGGTTCTTCCATGGCAGGAATTGGGAATTGGGAACAGGAACCTCTTTCAGACCATGTGGCTAGATGCTTCCAAATTCAGGGTTGAGTTCTGACGGGAAGACCTGTGGAGTTTTTAAAAACTTAAAAAAAAAAAAAGTGAATGAGGGTGTTTGGGTGCATGCCTGGTACCAGAGGAGGTCAAAAAAGGGTGTTAGGTCTCCCAGGACTGAAGTTACAAGTTAGTGTGAACTGCCATGTGGGTGCTGGGAATGGAACCCACGTCTTCTGGAAGAGCAGCAAGTGCTATATTAATTGCTGAGCCATCTCTCCAGCCTCAAGTTGTGGGGCTCTGTAGTAAATTCCCTCAAGGACATTTCTAGTAAGGACAGTGGAGGAGGAGGCACAGGAGGGAAGGACAGGTGCAGGGTATGACCTGGATTTTGTGGGAGGAAGGACTGGCAGCAGGAGCAGAAAGGATCATGGGAGTAAAGCAGGACAGCCACTGCCTCAGCCTGGCACACCTTCAGCCCTGCTGCAGTCAGTCTGATGACTGCAGAACTGTCCGTCTCCCTTCCTACCCCCACCCTTCTAGCAGGCCCCTGTGCTAGGTAGCCATGTGGCAGAAAGAGGCCACTTCCCCTTTCTTTCCTGGTCTCTTGAGAGTCTAGCAGTACTTGGGCTTCAAGAAGTCAAGTAGGGCTGAACTGGGTCCACAGGGGCTGGCACTTGGGTCTGTCTTTCCTGCTCATCTGGAGGCAGGAAGGAGACATCTACAGTAGGCTGTGTATCCATATGTGTGCAGGAAGATGGTTAGTATCATCTGTATGCCAGGTCTTTCAGCTGTCTGAGGAGAAAGGGCCATCTCACAGGGTAAATCTGACTGGAGGGACTGAGTTGGCCCTCATCCGAGTTTCTTAACAAGACAGGCTACACTGGGGATGAGGGATAGAGGCATCAATAATGCCCTCCCTCTTCTTACCCTCCTAGTGACATAACAAGGTACAAGTCCCTCAAAGTTCACCGTAACAAGTGAGGTTATTGGTTTACTTAGCGTAGATGTGGGGTTACCGACAGGAGTGTGGGTGCTGCCCCCCAAAACACCTGGAAAAATCTTTACTCAGTTTGGATGATGGCATCCCCATAGCTTCATAGAAGGAGTCTCCTCCCTTGACCTCTCTCAGAGGCTACGTGCAGTTAGGACAGAATCGCACACTCTCGTGAGGGTCCCATTACCCAACAGTCAACAAGCCCAGCCCAGATCTTTTGCCAAGTAGATACAGCTCAGCCCATGAAAATGTAGGCAGTCTAGCTCAGAAGGCAGTCCTGTACAGCACTGTGCCCGCCTGACATCCTGCCACCCCACCTTAGTTAGGTTTCTCTTGCTGTGAAGAGACACCACGACCAAGCCACCTCTTGTAAAGGACAATGCTTAATTGGGTCTGGCTTACAGTTCTAGAGGTCCAGTCATCATGGCGGGAAGCATGGCAGACATGGTGATAGAGGAGCCGAGATCTTGAACCTCAGGCAGCAGGAGACTGTCATATAGGGCTTGAGCATATCTAAGACTCAAAGTCCACTCCCACAGTGACACACTTCCTCCAACAAGGCCACACGTCCTAATCTGCCACTCCAAATGGGCCAAGCATTCAAATACACGAGTCTAAGGGGGCCAAACCTGTTCACACCACCATCCCTTTACCTTTAGTCATTTATCCTCGGTTCTGAGTTCAAATGCAGTCCCTCTGGGGACAGAAGCACAGTTTCTCTGTGTGCTTGGGGCATGCACAGCTTTTCATCCTTCTGCTTACAAAGTTGTAACTGAGTATTATATACCTCTACAGCTGATTTTCAAATCAGAAATGCACTCACATGGTTTAAAAAGAAGCCACCAAAAAAAAAAAAAAAAAAAAAAAAAAAAAAAGAAGCCACCAAGGAGACTGGGGAGATGGCTCAGCTGGCCCTGTAAGCCTGAGGACCTGCTATAGGTCCATAGCTTTTATCTCAAGCCCTGCACAGTGGCATGTATCAGTCTACCCTGGTGCCATGGCTGTAGAGACAGGTGGACCCCTGGAACTCACTGGCTGATTACCAGATGAATGAGCCCTAGATTCATTCACTCATCCATCCATCTGTCCGTTCGTCCGTCCGTCTGTCCGTCCATCCGTCCCTTTTCTCAGAGTACAGTGGAAAACAACTGAGGACAACCCTGGATGCTGACCTCTGACCTCCCTATGCACATGCACACACAAATACAGCACATCACACGGAGAAATCACTGAATTGAAGTGTCTTTGCTGAGATGTGGTCAGTCACTATCTTTGGCAGAATAGGCTGTAGCATCACCCTTTATACCTTGCCCTGTGAACAAAGTAACCTGGGAAGACTTTCATTCACAGAGAGCTTCCTCTTCTACTGCTGGGTTCCACTTTTTTGTTGTTCCATGAATCACTTTGCTGGACCTTACTGAAAGAAATTAGATATTTTGTTACCATGTGTTTCAGGGATTTTGTTTTGGTTTCGTTGAGCTTCCGTTGCCCAAGCTGGCTTTGAACTTAGGATCCTTCTGTTTTAGTTTTCGGAGTACTAAGACTGTATGTGTTGTCCCCCATCCCCTGTTATTTTTCACTTTTTGTTTTCTGAGACAGGATCTCACTGTGTAGCCCTGGCTAGCCTGGTCCTTGCCGTATAGACCAGGCTGGCCTCTGACTCTCTTCATTATTTCGATTTAGCTTGGATGGGTGTCATTTTGCGCTGTGCCAAAATTGTGTGTGTGTGTGTGTGTGTGTGCATTTTGGTTAAGACTGTCTCTCACTGGGTCTGGAGCTCACTGGTCTGGCTAAGCCCAGCAGCCAACCTCAGGGACTTCCTGCCTCTGCCTCAGCTTGGAGATTGCCAGCATTGGCCATGCCTGGCTTTGAACATGTGTACTGGGGATCAAACTTGGGTCCTCAGGGTTGCATTGATGGAGCCGTTCCCACTCCAGCTTGTCCAATTCCCAGTAGTTTGACAGGTAAACTACAAGTACCAATTTTAGTTTTAATTCTTGTGTCCTTCCCCGGGAGCGCCGGCATCTGTGCACACAAATCTCCTTTTCTGTCAGCTGTTGGGATTCTTCATTTTCCACTCAGATTTTTCAGTTCATCGTTCTTAGGAGCCTTTATAAATTCGGAAGATTTAGGCCTTATCTAATGCGTTTGCCAGTTTGTCACTTGATCTGGCCCACGGTAGTCGTTTTCCCTGGCAGAAGTTTTAGATTGAATTTATCCTTTCTTCTTTATAGGTTCTGGAAGGACCTCAGTCATTTCTTCTTTATAAGGGAACTTTCCTTCAGTGCTTTTCAGAGTCTTTCTGCGTAGCCCAGGTTAGCCTCACACTCACGACCCTTCTGCCCCAGCTTACTGAGTGCTTTGAGTAGTCTGCTTTATGCATTGTGTGGTCTTGAATGCTCAAACTCAGGTGGTCAGGCTTGGCAGCAGATGCCTTTAACCACTGAGCCATCTTGCCACCCCTGGATTTATTTTTAAATACAAAATAGGAATCAAATAGGAATCCTTTTAGAACTGTGCTGGCCATTTGATGGGAGGTGTCAATCCTGTTTTTTTTCTCTTTTTGAGAGAGCTACCTGGCTGTTTCAACATCAGTAAAGGAGGGTTCTCTTTCCCTGGGGTAGGATGCCTTCTGCATTCTATTTATTTATTTATTTATTTATTTATTTATTTATTTATTTATTTATTTTTATATTTTTTTCGGAGCTGGGGACCGAACCCAGGGCCTTGGGCTTGCTAGGCAAGCGCTCTACCACTGAGCTAAATCCCCAACCCCAGCCTTCTGCATTCTTGGTCCCCATGTGAATTTGTCTATTCGTGTGCCAGCTGCTTAAACTACGGAGACTTCTCCATGCATTTAGTGTTTGGCAGGGCTTGTCCCCTTGGCTCTGCTTCCTTCAGTTTTCTTGGCGAGTTGTGTGTGTGAGTGTGCGTGTGTGTGCACGTGTGTGTGTGTCTGTGTTTCATCTGAACTGTGGGATCAGCATGTGGAGCTGAAAGAGAAACTTGTGTTTCTACTGCAGTTCCTTTACATTTTAAGCTGGCGCTGGGAAGATTTGGAGGAATGCCCTTTGCTTTGCTGGAGTTCTTTCTCTGCCCTCCAGAGTGCGATCAGGTGCTCTCCCTAAGGCACTACACATTCCTAGGTAGCCTCCTCTCAGGTGCCGTCACCCCTACCTTAACTGCAGACTTCTTCTGCCATATTTTCTTATTTTCACTTGATTCTTGGTGATGGCATAACTTACATTGTGTCTGGACACCTGGAAAGCCAGTGGGTGCTGGCAGACAGCACATGAGTAATGAACCCATCCAAGGGGTGGTGTTTTAACAGGCAGCCTTTTCCGTACCAGGGGCTGCTGTCCCTCTTTGCCACCCCCATTTCCTGACTAATAGTGAGTCTCAGCACTGCCCATCAGGCCACCCCTCCACAGCCAGGTAAAGGGAAGTCAGCTTAGGAGTTAGTACTGATTTTGCCTCTGCCTCAGATGTCCAGCTGTCTTCCAAAGTTCAACCCGTGGTCTGTTAAAATGAGGGTGGCCTTGATGTTGACTTTGTAAAGATATGGTTAAGATTAATTATGATGTATGTAAAATACCTAGCCCAGGGCCTGGCACGAAGGCTATGTTCTCCTGACCCTTGGCTGTCATTGTTGTTGCTGTGGGAGAAGGCAAAGCAACAACAACAACAACAACAACACATGTTCCTGGCTCTGTGTGAGAGCCCCAGGTTACTGTCCAGGGAGTGGGGCTTATCTGGTGAAGGCTTCTTGGATAGGCTGAAGGTCTGTCTGACTCTATTCTGTTTTCTCTTTTCTTTCTCTTTCTTTTTGATGGTATTTCATTCCATAGCCTAGGCTGGCCTTGATTTCTTGGGGTCCCTCTTGCTCTCAGCCTCCCAAGTCCTGGGATTACAGGTGTGAGCTACCAAAGCCACTCTGCTGCAGATGCTATCTCTGTTCTAATCTAATGTCCACGAGGTGGAGGGCATGTCCTTAGTGAGAGCCTGATGCCAGGTAAATCTGGTTTCACTACATGAGTAAATGTACGTTAGCCTGCTGTTGTGCGGCTGGCATCCAGACAGACGCACTGGAGTGCATGCTCCTTGCAGTGTCTAACAGACACCTTGTTATTAGCCATGATGTTCATGGAGGGAAGAGCTGCCAAGGCCATCTGGAATCCGCTGGGCCATCTGTCTTCATCCAGCTGTGTGTCCTTGGGCGAGTCACGTTCCCACCCCAGGCCTTCTGTTCCTCATTGTCATCTGGACCTAGGGGGTTGGGTTAGAGCACTCCCTGCCTTTCCGGGCTCTCAAGTTCTTGGACTCTAACAGGGATAAATAAGGACCTTGGTGGCAGAGCACGCTGTGGCGAGCTCTCGGGGAGACGCATGCTTGGCGCTATTACAATTGTTAAAACAGAACAGGCTTCTGAATTGTAGCCAGAACATAATGAATCCCATTTCTGGGGAACACTGATGATGATGGGACTGGTCATGAAGTAGGGTGGCTGACATGGCTAGCCCATTTGGCCCAGTATCACTATGTCACAGATGTAAACGTGAGGTTCTGGCAAATTGGTTGAACATGGTGCCTGGGGAACTTGTGACCAACGCCAGGTGTATGAGTCACTCAGTTGCTTTCATATCCTCTCAGGCTGGTAGAACCAGGGTTCAAGTTTACATGGGCATTGGTTTGATGGGTGGGTTTCCTTCTAGACGGGTACTGGATGGTCAAGAGCTTGGAGGGTGTTGGGGACCACCTGGTTGAGGGCTGTACTTCCACAGACACGGACTCCAGTGTCTAGAGAAGAGCTTGTTCATGACTTGGAGCTAGTGGAGAGACACCATGGAGGCTTCTTACTTAACTCTTTGGACTTCCCTACGGCCTTGGTTGTGCCCTCTAGTGCAGTGGTTCTCAAGGGTCCTAACACTGTGACCCTTTAACACAGCTCCTCACGCTGTGGTGACCCCCAACCATAAAATTCTTGTTGCTACTTCAGAACTGTAATTTTGCTGCTGCTGTGAATCATAATGTAAGGACCTGCATTTTTCCAAGAGTTGTGAGACCCTTCTAGGGATCACGACCCACATGCTGAGAACCACTACCCTAGTGGCAGCTCCTTCCCACCTGCCTCTGCAGGCCCTGTAGTTTCTGATCTTTGGAAGGTGTCTTTGGCAGTCTCAACCCAAGTCATCCAGAGCACTGTCTCGTAGGCTGAGGTGGCGGCATTCTGAACATAAAACTTCCGTGGGGTCGAGGAGCTGGTAGAAGTGGCCCTAAAGGGAGGGAAAAGAAGAAGCTCATATTCAGGAATAGGCTGTGGCTGCTGCAGTCTGTCCCTAAGAGCTGGGGACACCTCACTGGGGTGTGGGTAAAATGGCTGTGGTTTAGGGTTTTGTCTGGTCTGCCTTTATAATGCCATTCTGGGAGAACCAGAGAGCCTGGGGTGCAGCCAACATTTGGGAGAGCTGCAGCATGTGAGTGCCCATAGAAAGAGTGTATACACCTTCAAATCCTGCCTGGAAATAAGTGCCCAGATTAGCTTGTCTCCAGTGAGCAAAGTGAGCTCTGCAGAGAAGAGGCGCGGAGGCCCAGCTCCACTCTGTACTCACTCCGCCAAGAGGCCTAGGGTGCAGAAGACCAGAAGATAGGACCCTTTCTTGGTAGAAGCTTGCTCATCTTAGTGGTATTGGGAACTGAGCCCCTATTTCCATCCCTGGGTGACTTTGTAGTTTGAAGAGTCGAAAAGAAATAGGAAGCCACATGGTGTGGTCAAGGCAGAGTGAGAATCTCCCAGAGGAGCTGAGTCCTTGCCGAAGGGAGAGCAGCAGTGACTGTGGGCTGCCTGAGCCCAGCTCCTGGCAGCACCAGAGCAACCCAGGTTGCTGGGTTCAGGGAACAAAGCCCCTCCCCCCCCCGAATCCCTGCACCTTGGTGACTTGTACAGGATGACAGAATCCTGAGGTGCTTCACAAGGGCCCATCCTGCAATATCAGGACACTCCTGCTCCTAGGAAAGGACTGTGTTTTTCAGCCTTATTGAGCTCTAGTCCAAGGCTATGAGGGACCTCCACACCTTCCCCCCAAGGGGCTAAGGCTTGGTGTACAAGACAGAAAGGCCGAGACCAGAGCCACCTAGGTGGACAGCAGAAGCCAGGGCAGAGCAGGCTGAAGCCCACAGCTAGCCCCTGGCTAGCACCAGCCCCCCCAGGCACAGGAGAAGGTGGAACCTTTTGGAACTCAATTCAGGAAGGCTTTCCAGGAAAATGCTTTCACTCTGGTCCTTATTCTCTTAGCATTGCAGCCACCTAAGGGTTAACTATTTCACCCCACAGAGGTAACAGCAAGCCTGGAAGGGGCACCCCTGGGGCAGAGGAAAGCATTTGGAGAAGAGGAACTGGGGGCCAGCAGCTGAGATAGAAAGCAAAGGGTTAACAGATGTTGCTGGGCTGATAAAATGCCCCAAATTCCTGGTCCAGCCTCCAATGAGAGGGCATCTGGCAAATGTCAACGATAAAAAATACATTTTAATGACACACGATGTAGCCACTACTGTGGGGGCACAGCCATACGGAGCAGGTTTGGGGCAGTAACTACTGTGTGTTTCTGCCTGGGCTCTGATGACCAAGCATCTTCCCTGAGATTCTGTCAGCTGGGCTGAACTGCCTCCCCCAAACCTGTCTCCTGTAGACCCAGGCAGCCTCACAGGAACTTCCCCTCAGGCTAGGAATTGCCTCAAGCAGCCTTAAGAGAAGCAAGCGGCTGGTTTTATCAGGTCCCAAGCTAGAGTAGGACACCCCCTCCCCCAGTTTCCCTCTTCTGCCCTGCAAACCCTTACCAAAGTTGCTGGAAGATGTGAGAGGTAGCAGCTGGCCAAGCCCTCACAGCAGCAGTCCTAGGAAAGGCAGGGTACCTGCAGGCGTAAGGGATGGGGAAGGCTTCATGCTAGGATCTCTCAGAGGAGACCTGAGAAGGTTGGCATAATGTCACAGTGAAACAGTCCCACACCACAGAAACTGGAGTAAGGTGTCTCTAGCGCAAGCGGCCGGGTTCCCATTCCCTTTCCTCGGGAGCTTTGAGACATCTCTGGGTTCAGGCCTGGGCCCCCCACTGTCAGAATGAAACTGGGCAGGGTCTGGAGCTCAGACTGAGACTCTCTCCCACAGATCATCCTCAACTCCATGCATAAGTACCAACCTCGGCTGCACATCGTTAAGGCCGATGAGAACAATGCTTTTGGCTCCAAAAACACAGCCTTTTGCACCCACGTGTTCCCAGAGACCTCCTTCATCTCCGTGACCTCCTACCAGAACCACAAGGTATAACCACAACCCACACTTCAACACCAGCCTACCCTCCTACTGACCCCAGGGTACATCAAGTGAGGAACAGAAAAGCAGAGTAATCCAGATAAACAGTGAGCCTGCCATACTGGGAAACAGAGCAACACTTTAGCTGGTAAGGGCAGAGCCCATGGCCAGCAATGGAAAACTGGAGACATGGAGCCTACCTTGCGGTTGAGCTCTTTTCTTCTAGAATCTTCCCGTAGGTACAATTGTGCCCACCTGGGTCCTGTCAGCTAGGAGGTATTTGCCAGTTCCCCACCCCATGTCACTTTCCTGCCTTTTGCTTCGTACCCCTGGTTATAGGCAGAGCCCCCCAAGTCAGTTTTGTGGTCTTTCGAAATCTGTAAGGGGGTTGACATGCACAGGAAGATGTCATGGGGTTCAAGAGCTGGGGGAGTTCTGGAGAAAGCACTAGGAGGTTGAAGCAAATAGAGCTGAGAGCCAGGGACAAGCTCCCAGTGAGCAGCCAGGTCCAGGAAGACCCGGGTGCGTCCTGGGCTCTGAGATGACTCAAGAAGGGGATGTAGCATTTCCAGGCTGTTCCTAAGTCATCCTTAGGCCTGGGTTGGGGGAAGAGGGCTACCAGTCAGCTTGTCCTCTCTCCTCTCACTGACTGTGTATGTCCATTTTCTGACAGATCACACAGCTGAAAATCGAGAACAACCCTTTTGCCAAGGGATTCCGGGGCAGTGATGACAGTGACCTGCGCGTGGCCCGGTTACAGAGGTGGGGCTGCTCTGGCCAGGGGTGGGATGGGAAGACCCAGTAACCCTCAAAGCATCTTCACTCTCTCCCTGCTCCTCCAGCAAGGAGTATCCAGTGATCTCCAAAAGCATCATGAGGCAGAGGCTCGTTTCCAGCCAACTCTCGGCTAAGCCGGATGTCAGCCCCCTGCACAGCACACACCAGGCTCTGCAGCACTACCAGTATGAGAATGGGGCCCACATGCAGTTTGCTGCTGCAGAGCCCCAGGACCTGCCCCTCAACACCTTCCCAACGCAGAGGGATTCTAGCCTCTTCTACCACTGCCTGAAGCGGAGAGGTAGGCTTCCATGAGGACACACGTGCCTGATGTGCAGGCATGCTGGGTCTCAGTTTCCTGTGGCCTTGGAAAGCCTCAGGCAGCCCTCGGTGTTCCCAGCATGCTGGCCAGCCCCAGGTGTTGACTTGGGAGCCTCCATTGGTAGGGTTCCTCCTGCTTGGCTCTCCCTGGGAGGTGGGGGGAAGCTGGATCATTGGTCATCTCAGCCCCAGAGCAGGGGGCACCTGCAGTACTGTGGGTGTTGCACTCCACCGGTCCCTTAAGGATGCACACAGGGTTCTTGGGTGCTGAAATGAGTGACTGGAAACAGATTTCAGGTGACCACACCCTGGACACTTGGCTTCTTTTCAACACTGACCTGGGAACCAGCATGTCCTGGCTCTGCCGCAGACAGACCTGGGCTTGACTAGTGTTACACCTTGCCAAAGGACTCTTGTAGATTCTCAAGATCCTCTTGGGTGTGAGTCTGGGGACTGCTGCTTATGATCCAGAATGTTCCCTCAGCCCACTCTTAGAAGATTGGCCCTTGGGCCTAGGAAGGCCGGATGCTGCTATATTTTTAAAATGTGGGCTTCTCATGTTATTATATAAAATTCAAACTTTAGTGTCTATAAATAATGCTATGTTGGAGCTTAGCCACACCTCTATTTGGTCTACAGTTATTTTCATAATCCAGTAACAAAAGTAACTGTGGTACAAACTGGATGGCCTTTAAAGCCCATACTGAGGGAGGGATAGGTCACCTGCCAATCACAGGAATGTAGCTCAGGGGAAGATGTTGGAGAAAGAGGAGTAAGTTTCCTCGGCAGCCATCTGCAGAGAGACTAGGTGCTCAGCACCCGCCCCCCCCTTCCTCTAGGCTGCGCAGCTCTGTATGCATGGCTCCCAGAATGGATCCCTAGAGAAAGCCCAGGAGGGAGGCCAAGATAAGCCAACAGGAAAGTGTTCTTAAATTTGTTAAGAGGGCTGCTGTCCCAGTCCTCAAGCCTCAGCCGTCCTGGGTCCCAGGAGAAGACATGTCACTCCAGAGAGTTGAGCCCATACAGTTGGGGGGTGTTGGAAGATGCAGAGAAGTGGTTTGTGGTGGCCGATGGCATCTTTCCAGAGGGTATAAAAGTAGGCTGCACATAAAGCCTTTTCATGTGTTATGTGGGGATTGGCGTGACAGGCAGCTGATATGTCTTCTTCGAACATAGTAGGGTTAAACTGCTCTTCTCAAAACAGCAAAACCTTGCCTACAAGCTCTTTGGCCCACTGCCCCCTTCCTGAGGCTCTCCACAGGCACTGAGGATTGAGGCAGTAACATCGCCGCCTTAATTTGCTGGCTAGTTCTGACAGATGTGGTCTCTGGGCCTGGTTCGACCTGGCAGTTGCTTCTGCTTTCCTGGGCCAAGGCTGTGCTAGTCTGAGAAATGCCAGTGCGAACAAGGGCCGCTTCGCATCCCGAGAGGCTGGCAGGGGATCAGAGCCGTACGCTGCCTGATGCAGCAACATCTCTCAGTGTCCAGGGATGTGGTGTCCCCCTTGGCCTTTGGCAAGGGTCCATAAATTGACCGCTTCTTGGTCACTGCCACTTTATAAAAGCTGCAGCTTATTCAAATGGTTCTGGGAGTGCCCAGCAACATGGGGCTGAGTGAAAAGGGCAGGATGTCCTGGCATGTCGGGGAGGGGTGGAGAGGACACCAGGCCCTGAGCTGGCAGGAACACCTCTTTCTGAACACTTCTCTATCTTTCAGCAGATAGTGCCCGCCACCTGGACTTGCCCTGCAAGCGATCCTACCTGGAAACTCCCTCTTCAGTGGGGGACGATCACTATTTCCGTTCTCCCCCTCCCTACGACCAGCAGATGCTGAGCCCTTCCTATTGCAGTGAGGTGACCCCCAGAGAAGCCTGTATGTACTCGAGTTCAGGGCCTGAGATCGCAGGGGTGTCTGCCGTGGACGACTTGCCCCCACCTCCACTGAGCTGTAACATGTGGACGTCGGTGTCACCATACACCAGCTACAGCGTTCAGACCATGGAGACTGTGCCTTACCAGCCCTTCCCCACACACTTCACCGCCACCACGATGATGCCTCGGCTGCCCATTGCCGCCCAGAGTGCCCAGCCACCAGGAAACGCCCACTTTAGTGTGTACAATCAGCTATCCCAGTCTCAGGTCCGAGAGCGAGGTCCCTCTGCTTCTTTCCCTAGAGAGCGTGGCCTCCCTGCGGTGTGTGAGAGGAAGCCACCCTCACCTCACCTGAACACTGCCAACGAGTTCCTCTACTCACAGAGCTTCTCTTTGACCCGAGAGTCATCCTTACAGTATCATTCAGGAATGGGGACTGTCGACAACTGGACTGATGGATGACATGACTACCCTTATCCTTGACAGCCCCAGGACCATGTCAACCCAGTACTAGCTTCTGTGGGTGGCCGGCACTGCCAAGAAACATGGAAAGGTATTTCAGAAGGTGTGTGTGTGTGTGTGTGTGTGTGTCTGTCTGTCTGTCTGTCTGTCCACGCATGTGCATATGTGTGTGTGTTTGCTTGAACTTCTACACACATATATGTGGTTGGAGAACATCTGTTTTCTTATATGCAGCTAAGGCCAAAACAAGAAAAAATGCAACTATCTAAGAAGTAATTTTGGCTGCAGGAGCTGTGTCCACTGTTCTGTGGCATCTCTTGACAAGCCCTGGGTGGGACAGAAGTGGAGGACTCAGGAGTCACCTAGAGCTTTCTGCAATATACTCTGATTTTACTCAGGGGCCAAGTGAGATCTCTGGCACAGGTTGGGCCTTTCTCTTCTCTTGGGTGTTCATGCTTACCATAGAGTTCCTGGCCTTCCACCTACAAGGGAAGCTGCCACTTTTGGGGACAGAAGCACCCGCTTCCCTTAGCTTCTGGAGATTGTGTGAGACTACCTGAGTCTGAGAGCCCTTGGAGAGTGGAGTTGGCCTGGACTTAGGGTCTGAAGCATGACTTTGGAAAAGAGTCATGCGCTAAATGTCACCTCGTGGTGCTTGTTTTTCCTCCAAGAGGAGGGGAAAATGTCACCATCAGTATCTCTGTAATTATTCAAGTTTTATCATAAAGTACAGAGTCCCTCCCCTCCCAGTCCCAGCATGGGGCCTCTCAGCCTGTGAGACACCATCTGCATCCAATGATGGGCAGTCAAACACACCTTACCTGGCAATGTCCCTCGGAGATCTCACTGGACTGATGTTACACGTCAGTTGGACTGGTTCTGCTCCCAGAAAATCTACACACATCCCCAGAGCAAGGATGCCGGCAGAAGGAAATGGGACAGCTGAGAGAAAGTTCTTCAGTATTCAAGCTCAGAGGAGCATATCTTCCTTCAGAATGGGGGAGGACAGTACATACTCCTTGGTCCATTAGCATCACATGTCGCCAGAACGTCAGGGTGGCCAGTATGAACCCTAAGTCAGAATTTGGAAATCACTAAACTCTTTGCATGCTGAATAGCTATTTATATATTATATAAATAAATATATAAATAAATATATCTCACAAATGCGGGCCACATGTCAAGTTCAGCTTTGCTTGTTATAAATAAACTTACTGAAAACAAATGCTGAAGGAGGTATTTGGAAAGACATCTATTTAAATTTTTATTACAGTTGAAGTTAAAGATAAAACATATATATATATATATTATAAATGCACACTGCAGATAAAGCTTTATTAGAAAACACATTAGTTGACAGGCGGTATGAAACTTCAAGTGTTTTTGATATATAGCATGGACATTTTATTTTGCATATTGGAACATAAAGCCATCTTACAACTGTGAAGTGTGTGCTTGTCCTTTGTTAATGTCTGGCCATTACTTGGCAGTGGTGTCTGCCTTTTCTTTCAAGTGCCTGGTGGGGTCCTCAATTCCTCTCTAAGTGTTTGTAACCATGGGCCCCTCAGAGTGAAGTAAGTTCAAAGTCTATTCGATCTCACATTACTTCCTGGGTTGTGGGGCTCTGATTCCAGGGCTCACAAAGACCCCTGAAAGGAAGAACAGGCAAGCAAGATAGATCTCATCTCTGTTAACAGTTCACACAACCCTGCAGTTTGGGGGTGATAGTCTCCTAAGTAGAGAACCTTTGGTATTTGTGCAGTGGCTTCAAAAGAAATAACTGCAGCGTAGGTTTGAGCCTGAGTCTAGTGCTTTCTGGAGCTGCTGGCTGTGCAGATCTGTCAGCCAGATTCATCCTAGTGGGTATGAAGAGAAACCCTGGCCTCAGGATGGAGGGATTTGGGGAGATGAACTCCAACTTGTGCTTGTCACATTAGGTGAAGAAAAGTAACCTACAGAAGGTGCTGCAGAGTGTGGACAAGTGTCCTGTGCCCTCTCACCTACACTCCTCGTCCATCCCCTAAAATGTTTTCTCTACCGCTCTGGTCTCCACCTTAGATGGTCTTGAAACCCAGGAGAAGAGAGACAAGAATAGGTGTGCTTTTAAAGCCTCTTGCCCAGGCACTGTTGGTGTCCATCAGGGCCTTAGTCACAGAGAAAACATGGATTTGACTCAGGAACAAGAAAGGTGGCTTTTCACTCACAGTCCCTGCCTGTTCCTTTCCAAAGATGGTACCCTGCCCAGGACACCACTCGCCCAGAACTCAGAGGGCTGGATGTACGTTCCTAAAGTCTCTCCAAGTACCCACTCAGCTCAGTATGAGAATTGTTCCCAAAGAGGTGTTCAGCTTTGAGACAGCCCAGAGAGTCCTCCTAACTTTCTGGGAAGTATAAGTTTCCCTGACTGCCCCACCTGGGTATGGCATGAGCAGGGCCTGCAGTGGGATTTGTGGAACTTTTCCTGCCCCTCTGAATCAACAACTCAATAAAAAGGGGGCACACGGGATCCTGTGGAACAAAGGGTACCATTCAGTAACGCCAGCAGGTCATACATCATCAGCCCAGAAGCCTGCCACATGACACTGCCTGCTTCTGCTATGCCCTGCTTGGGAAGGAAAAATAGCCAGTTACTGCTCCATTCTGTGGCCATGAGCCGGTGGCCCCTAGGGTTCCACTATAGCCAAGGACTAGAAGGCCTCAGCCCGGAGGATCAGCCACCCTACAACCCTCAGCAACAGAAGGTCCTGGAATCACAAAAGAGAAGTTGGGTCAGACTGACAAATTGTTAAAAAACCAAAGCGATTTCTATCCTCAGCAGGGCCTCAGGGGGTCAAGAGGCCTCTGCTGGCCTCCCTAATGGAGCCTGCAGAGGAGTAGCAGCCTAGCCTTGCAGTGTCTTATCTTACAACATAAAATTAAAACCCACTTAAAAGGCCGGAGGGCATGTTAACATTCCGACTGCTGTCTAATTGAAGGAGTTCCCAGTGCAAAGGATTTTACTTGAAAGATGTCTCCCTCCAAGCCAGGCTCTCTTGCCTGCTAGGGCAGGGGTGGCAGGGAAAGAGAGATTGTCATTTCAAAGAGCTCAGGTCAGAAAAGCACTGCTTGTGGCCCCCAGTGATGGAGGTGGGCCAGAGGGGGAGGAGGGGGCAGGTGGTGACAGCCAAGGTTAGAACAGGCTAAGTTTTCTAGTTTTGCAAAATTTACAAATTCATTAGCAGTTATGTCAGCAGAGGCCAGACCCGTTCAGGTAATGATTCAAATATGGCGAGCCCCACAGCAAAAACCTGGCAGCCTCTGTGGCCCAGAGGTTTCTATTCCACCAACTCCCCCCACCCCCCCAGCAACCCCTATGCAAATCTCTCACAGGTCTCCAAGGCATACGGAATCAATCAGGGACATCCTGTAAAGGGTGGTGAACTTGCACTGGCTATCCTGAGTAATGGGAACCAGTCAGCCCCAAACCGGCTTGGACTGAAAGCCAAGGTGACAGCTATTAAGCAATCGCACGCAGAAACAAAATGGCAGAGGGGCCGGGTAATCAATTCAATTTCAATGGGCAGCCCACGCAACTGCAGCGTCTGTCGCTGCCGATTAGAGAGGGCCAGCCTGGAGCTTTCAATGCGAGCCCATCACAGATCAGAAACAGGCCCCGGGATGAAAAGGGAACGGACGTCTCCTGAGGAGCCTGCGATGAAGGACTCTGTTTTATGTGACTGTGTTCTTCCTCCTCTCCTTGAAGAAAGAGAAGGGGGAAAAAAGCCAGCAGTTTGGAGATTAGATAGTTTTCTTTTCAGCCATTCATCATTATGAAGGAAAGTAGACAGGGCAAGAGCAGAAAAAGCTCCAGCGGGATTTCTGCAACCTCTCACTGCGAAGGACCAGCTTTACACAGCAGCCCACCAGCCCCTGCCTATTACCGCAGTCTGACGGGGCCTGCAGAGCATCCAGGGTACCTTTTCTCCAACAATGGCAAACGGGCCCCAGGGCTCGGAGGATCACAGGCATTCTCTTGCAGAAACTCCAAACTCTATCATTTGTGAAAATTAAAGCCCGAGCTAGAATAATGAGGAGGAGGAGAACGCAGAGGAGAAAAGGATGAGAGGGTTGCGTGTAGCTCAGCAGGTAGGACACAGGAGGTGCCCACTCCCACTCTTCCTGGATCAAGGTCAGATCCTCCAGGCTCCTACTGTATCACTGCCTGTCAACACTAATCCTAGCCAGACAGCTCCCGGCAACAAAATTCTAGGCTCAGACTTGGTTGCTCTAGTCTCTGCTACGGGGACCTCCGGACATGGAACAGGGGACTCCCGTAGGCACAGAAGCCAGGAGAGGTCAGCCAGTATAGGGCTATAGAGAAATGGATGAGGCTAGTGAGCAAAGACTGGGGATGCAGAAATAGGAGGGGAGGGGCCATTCTGGAGGCAATGTTGAGGCAGAGGGCTCAAGGCTGGGCTGGGGATGAGGGAGAATGGGCTGACAGAGAACTAGAACGAGGGGTGCATGCCATTCGATGGCTCTCATGACGAGAATTTATGAAGATGATTAAACCAACCTCATAGTAATGCAAAATGCATGCCGAGTGGCAGATCGCCACCACTGTCTAACGATTAGTAAGAAAGAAACGAAAGAAAAGAAAAGGGAGCCTTTAATGGTTATTGCTGGTGGGAACAGGCTGCTAGTTTTTCTGGAAAAAGCAATTTGGTAGACTGGGCAATGACTCTAAAAGTATTCACAGCCTTGGGAGAATAGCAGGGGAGGAGGACATGGTGGGATGTCGGATAATGTTCATTGTACTATCAATTTTTTTAAGGTCCCCACAGGCAGAAAGCAAATTGGTAAATGATTGCTTCGTATTCTGGGATGTGATGCAGCCAGTGGAATTATGATCACAAAGAGCCTTTAATGGCGTGGGGACTAACTGACAATTAAGAGAAAAGGAGAGGCCTAATAGAACATGGTCTCAAGACCATTTAGATTAAAAAAAAATTGGGGCAGCCAAACTACGCATCATTAAGTAGTGATTAATAAGCGGGTAAAACACGCACCAATGGCTTCTTATGTGAAAAAAGGGAGTGGTAATGTAGTCTCCCATTCTTTATGCAATACAGAGCCCAAATCAAACCTGTGTGTGTGCGAACGCACTTTCATGTGTATGGCATCCACGTGCGCGTGCATGTCAGAGGAGGTTGATGAAGGAGGCTGTACACGAGCACTTCTGCAATTCAAAGATATAATACAAAAAAAACAAAAGAAAAGTAAGATATAATTATAGAATTATAGAATTATAGAATTCCTTGCAGAGCTAAAACAAACTGCCCAAAAGCTGGCAGCAGTAATGGCAGAAAAGGCTAACTCCCCTGCTGGAGACTCAACTGGACGGACTGCCTTGGAGGCTGCCCCATCTTACCCTTTTTTCTAACTCACCCAGGCCTTCAGTGCTGCTGTTGGGTGATGCCTAGGGCTACAGCCTACCAGCTCATTAAGCATTTGGTCTAAAGCCATCTCCATGTACAGCTCCTCCCACCAAACATGAACCTTAAAAGTCCAACCTCATTCTCCTCTCCTGACACCACCTCAGGTTTTTTCTACTAAACATTGGCAGGGTACCCCACCCTACCCTGTTCTGATCCAAGCCACACTGCACAGCTTCCTTTCAGTGTTTTGGGTATGGTACCCACTCCTTGTGCTCCCTACCAATTCACTTCAAGCCCATGCCATCCTCAACCTGACAATGTACCCATCATGCTGGCAAATCCCTCGCCTGGGCTGTAGTCTCCCTTCAGTCAGAGCTTTGGGATCACTGTGAGTGGCCCAGATGTGTCATCCATGTGTGATGGCCACTGAGACCCATGGGGCCAAGGAATGCTACCTTTATTGCTGTTCCTACCTTCAGCCAGGGGGAGCACCCCACAGCAAGCAGAGAAGCTCATCTTCCTGGTCACAGGCTACCCATAGAATTAATGGCTATTTGAGCACCTTTCTTCCCAGCCTACCTCTAACTAGAGTAAAGATGCTCACAATGACTGCTGTCTATTCTTGTTTCCTAGAGACAAGTAGGCCAGGAAGACTCAGTCAGGGACGTTTCCTGTATCTATCTTCTATGCCTGGACTCCTATCACCCTCAGACACGTCAAATAGTCTGTTCTCTCAGAGAAGGCAATTCCATGGGAACCACATGCAATCCATGCTAACCAAAGATAAGACACAAACATGGCTTCCTATGTAAGGGAACCTAGCACATGGCCCTGAGGGAGGCTCAGAAAACACACTCAGCCATCCTCCCTCAGACAGACTGGCGGCTAGATGGATCCCTACCTAGGAGGCTCTAGTCTAGACCTTTTTTGGGGTGAAGGAACTGTTAGACTTTTTCAGCAAAATCTCACAAGTGCTTTGGGACACTGAGCGTCGCTGCCATTTGGAAAGCGGAAAGTGTGGTTCTGAGTTTTGACTGGACAAATTGGTACTGCAGAAGGGTGTCAGCTGGCGAAAGGCTTGGCCCCGGGGGCTGCCTGAGGTGTCCTGGGTCTGGGGATCCTTCGGGTTATTCCAAGTAGGACTGTGTCTAGGTGGAGCTCCTTGGAACTGAGAGGAGCAAGAGTTCAGAGGCAAAAAGGCTTTTGTTTTGTTTTGTTTTTCTTTTCTTTTGTTGAGTCGGGAGCTGGTGGGGATCGAGGGAGTGGGGATGGGGGAAGGTTGGTCTCGGAGTTACTATGTAGTCAAGGCTGGTCTCAAACTCACAACAATCTTTTTGCCTCAGCCTCCTAAGTATTGTGATTACAGGCTACCAATGCTCTGAACTAAAAGGTCCTTGTTGGCACAGTTGGTCAATCTGTAAAAGGTCCTGAGCAGCCAATTTGTGGACCATGGAGCCAGGTGACCTTTGAGCCTTTCTGCCCTAGAGGACTCTGCTGTCTTGTGTTTCTATTCTAAAGATGGTACAACCTTCCAAACAGTGGCCCCCCCGTGAGTCAAATATCCCGGGTTTAAGACTGGCCCTGTCACCTTCTGACTTATGTTTCTAGGCAACGAGGTCATTTCTTTGTTTATGTTAGGGACCTGGGGACAATGTCTGAGTACACCCATCTCTTAGGATCGATCATGGAGGGTTTCTTTCCTTCCTCTCTGTTTCCTTCTTCCTTCTTCTTTAGGAAAGTTTCACCATGTAGCTCAGTTTAGCCTTGAACTCACAATCACCCCGCTGGGCTTCCTAAACTGCAAATCACAGGAATTCTGCAGCTTCCAGCTTGGCTGTGTGTGAAAGTCCCTCACATAGACTCTGACCCCCGACGTTCATGGAGGAAGAATGCCAATGCCAGTGTCCCGCTTCGTGGCTTCCCTTCGGGGAAGGACAATCCTTTCGCTTTGTGGAGTTGGATGATGAAGAACGGTTTATCATTCTCATCTGTATCATGACAAAAGAAAGCTGAAATTTCCACTTACTTTGTCAATCTGGGCTTGGTGCCCCAACCAGTGGGCTGTGACCTCTTTGAGGTCACATAGTCAGATATCATTTACATTGATTCATAACCATAGCAGAATTACAGTAGCAATGGGCAGCAACAAAAATAATTTATGGGTGGGGGGCACCATAACACGAGGAAAGGTGTTAAAGGGTCTCAGCGTTGGGAAGCTTGAGACTGTCATTTCTGTCACTTTAAGCAGCAGGACTGTCACTACCCCCACTCTGCCATCTTTCCTCCGAGGTTGCTGGGTCCAAAAGGTACATAACTCCACTGCTTTTGCATTAACAGGGAAATAAACACGCGTATCTACTTCTATGACGCAGAGTGTCCCAAAGGGCAGAAACTTACCCTTGTGGAGGCTGATAACTGATAGCCACCTCCACAAACCCCAGCAACCAGTCTGGCTATGAAGTTACCTATTCCTGCAGCCCCCAACTGTCACATACAGGTATCTGATGCTGTACTACTCTCTCCACAGAGATGTCACTGGCAGACTTGACAAACTACTGAGATGCTGCAAGAGGACTGGGTACTCTTGGGGGAAGGCTTCAGAGCCACGAGGCTTAGGCAGAGCTCAGGTGGCCTGCTCTAGTCTTTCCCATGCCTGGGCACAGCATACTTCCTTGGAATGTCCTGAAAGAGACTTGTTTGGGAATTGCTGCTCTTAAATACCCATAATTCCTAGCCGGATGCCTGGAGCAAGGGCTGGGTCTGTAAAATGACATGGCTCCATTAGGGACGGTGGAAACTATGCGAGCCACTTTTAATAGCATTAAATGCAGCTTGGCACAGTCTTCCCTCTCTCTAGGCTCCACGTGCTCAACTGCCTGGACTGAGTTTTGGTGTTTCCTCCAGGCAGCTGGTGGACCTCAATCTACTCCAGACTCAGCCTGGGTATCTCAGGCAGTGAGCTCCGGCCTGGTATACTGAAGACTTCAATGTAATTTTCTGGCCCAAGAAAATGAACTTTTCAGATCCATTTTATATCACCAATATAAGGCAGTAAAAAGAGCTTGGGACTGGGTATGAGGCTACGTGGGCCCGAGACTGTCATATGGTGGTTTGTGGGACATGTCCTTTCCCCCAGCCAGCTTCCTTCTTCCATCCCTTGTAGCAGTTTGGAGTTCAGTCCTGTGAACTGTATCTGCAGTGATGTATCCCTTCATCGCAACCAGGCTCTGTCTGTATCTATAGCAGGGCTCTCCAAAGCAAAGGGAATGGAGTACTGAGTTTACTTTTTGAACTTTATTTCATTCTTTCCAAATAGCTAATGTCTGTTAGGATAGTTGTATATCATATAAGCTTCTTTACTTTATTTTGTTTATTTGACGGTCTCCAAGTATTGGAGGCTGCCCTGACACTATTGTCCCTTTGCCTCTGGAGTTCTGGCACTTACAGGTGTTCACCACCACATCTGGATTGTAAATGAATTTATAAATACTATATTGACAGGAGGTGCCTTTCCCTCCTCAGGGGAGCCAGGATCCAAAGTGGAGACTCCAGAGGGACGGGCAAGTAAAGATGGGGCTCTGTGCAAAGGCCGGGCTCTCTGCCACCCCTGTGATGCTCTGGGCTCTGGGCCATCCTCCCGGGGATGGTTTACCAGAGCTTTGAGTGGAGAGGCCTGGCCAGGCAGGGGACAGAGGATGGGCTGAAATCTATGCTTATTAGGCACGTGCCTAATCTCTGTGAGCCAGTTGCTAGGCATGTTAATTAGGGGTAATAAATGCAGCCCATCTCTTAGGCTTACACTGAGATGATACAGATAAAAGATGTGCACAATCCAAGTTGCTGCCCTTCCCCCAACCGGGGATGCCAGTCTACAGAGGTTTCATTTTAGACGCTTAAAAGATGTGGGACTTTTTTTTTTTCTTCAGGGAAATTCTATTTATTGCTTTTGGGGGCTCTGTTGCTTCTCCTGTCACAGTTAAGCCTCCTCTACCAGATGCCAAGACCTGGACCCATGTGTAGCTAAGCGTACAATGCCAACTACAGGAAGCAGGCAGGCGAGTCTGGGAAGGATCTGGGAAGGAAGACTCACACTTGGTCTTTTCAGTACCATGAGCGTCTCTCCCTACCTGGGCCTTTGGGCTCAGTGGCCCAGGATGTTGAAGGGAGGGTCTGCTTCTAACCCAATCATCTTCAGTGCTTCTGAGAGGAAGGAACAGCTTGACGGTTTGCCTCTCATTTAAAGCCCACCGCAGACTGGGTGACGCTGGGAATAAATCAGTTATTAAAGAAGGCTGGTCCTAGGAAGTGCAAGGCCCTGGGTTCGGTCCCCAGCTCCGAAAAAAAAGAACCAAAAAAAAAAAAAAAAAAAAAAGAAGGCTGGTTTTGGTTGCACACAACTGTAACACCAGCACTGCGGAGGTAGAGGGAAGAGGATCGGGAAGTTCAAGGCTAGTCTTGACTATATACCAAGCTGGAGATCAGCCTGGGATATATGGGATCTTGTATCAAAATACAAGCCCTCCCATATTCCCCCACTCTCACCCCCCACCCCTTGCTAATGTGGCTCCCAGCTTCGCCACGGTGTGACCAGAAACCTTAGGCAAGTCTTTCTTGCACTCAAGTTTCTTCCAACCTTCCAGATGTCATTTAAGGGCCAAATGAGATGCTTCTAAATAAAACAACAATAAGCAAACGAGCGCTAACCATGGCGCTTCCTGGCCTGTTAGCACCAGCTCATTTCTGCATTGCCACGGGAGAAAACCCAAACCAAAACCAAAATGTGGCTTTTTAGAAGCTTAAGGCAGGGAAACGATTACCAAAGTGTGGGCCGATCTCAATGGCTCTAAGAGGCAGATGATTTAGCATCATCACCTGCCTTATCGTTATCCTTGAGCCGCCTGCATCCCTGGCTTCTGAGGAGGTCAATTTCCGGCACATACAGGAAAGCCCATGGCTGTGGCAGGGAACAATCGGCCACAGTGCGCTCCCTGCCTGCCGTTGATCCTTTCATTTCCTCCAGCGGGCTCCTGCCGGGGCACTGGGTTCTGAGTTCTCTGCTTCTCTTTTAGCCCAATCATTCACCACAGCCTTGAGCACCCAGCCGCACTCTCAAGTTTGCTGTCCAGCTACTGCTCCGTACCGGCAAGATGGCTAATTGGGACGTGAGCTCAGCCAAATGGCAAGAAAGATTTCAAGGAGCCTGTTCAGTGGACCTTAAATATACTGACCACAAATTTACAGCCCAGGCTGCCACGGAGGAAGCGTGAGTCAGAGGCGGAGGGCGGCTGCTGCTGAGGGAAGGCCTCTGCGATGACATTTTTCACGCTTTTAATAAACCACCGTATTATTAGAGCTCACTAAAGCTGAATTTAATGAAAATCTTGGGCCCTAAGGCCTGCATTTTTCTTTTGTATTACAAAACGAAACCAACTGGCCCAATTCAAATTAACCCCAGGAAAAAAAAAAGACCCATAGATTTTTAATTATGTTCTTTCTTTTTTCACCCCTTTTCTCTTTCTCTCCCTTTTCCACAGTCTAGTTTTCAAATTTCACTGAATTACAATCTCTTAGGCGAACAGGAGAGCTACGGGATGAGGTTAAAATACAGCCGTGTACTCTGGTCCGCACACGTTTCTCTGTGGGACCCCTGAAGGAATGGTACTGAGCGCTGTTACAGTTTGTAAGAGACTGAGAAAGCAAAACCCACAACAGAATCGCAGAGCTGAGTTGCACCTGAGACTCCGTCTGATTTAAAATTCCAATTTATGAGTGTACTTTTCAATCGGGTCCGTTGACCGTCCAAGCCTACACAGCACTGGTGATCCTAAACAGAAATGAGGACAAGAATCTCAATTTTTCAAACCCTAGAGTCCATGGAAACTAACCTGGGATGGGGGGAGGGGAGGGAAGGGAAAGGGAGAGGAGGGGACGAAACTGGGCTGCGGTGCACCTGGCCTCCTAAGGCTCAGCGACCCAGCAGGAAATCTCTCCACAGCCGCTTCCGTACCTGTGGGAGCTCGTGAAAAGACACCTTTTCCCCCTCACCTTGCAGCTATGTTCATAAACAAAATAAACGGGCGCTTTCTAACCCTCAACCCGATTTGGCACCTACTTGCCCAACTATTTGCAGGCTTTCAAACACCTCCTTGTCCTTGGGAAGGAGCAGTGCCCACCCTTGGGTTCTGTGCTCTCCCGACTTCCCCCGGGAAGGGCCCTGCCTGAGCCGCCTTTGTTTTGGCCCATTCCTCCTTCTGGGATCAGGCTGGGCTCTGATTCCTGCAGGGGAGTCCCTGCTTGGCATCGAGGCTGGCCTCAGGCATAAGATCCTAATTATTTGAATGGTATTTGTTTTCATAGCTCGCTCCCTCTCTCTCTCTCTCCCTCTCTCCCTCTCTCCCTCTCTCCCTCTCTCCCTCTCTCCCTCTCTCCCTCTCTCCCTCCCTCTCTCCCTCTCTCTCTTTTTTTTTTTTAATGTGTCCAGGTCGATGGCATTTTAATGCCTTATTAAACAGGGGTTTTACAGCAGTCTGTCTGTGCAGTCTCTGGGCCCATGCCTGTACTTTGTGTGCAGGGATTTTTATCTTTCCTGCTGGCCAAAAATATTTTCCGAATTCCCTATAAAAGTTTTCGAGATTTCCTAAGACAAATAGAGCCCCACCAGCTCTGAAATGACCCTGATGCTGTCGGAATTACAGACACGGGCCCTCTCTCTTGTTTACACTAAGAACTGAACTGAACTCTGTATTCATTAACTGCCCTTCTCAGGGCGATGAGTTTGCTCCACAAATGTGCCAGTACATAAGAACACAGCCTACCATTGGCTCCCCGGAACGCCATCTTTTTACTGGTTTCTTCTAGCCTCTCAGATGGTCGCCTTGGCTTTGAAGACGACATCCGACATCCGAAAGTGCATCCTGGCTGTGGGGTTTACATAAGAGCTGTGGGGAGAGGGCACCTGGACCTGCTATAGGAAGATGGATGTCTGAAGACCATGGAAACTTCGAGAAGGAAATCAGTCAAGCTCTGTGTTTATATGACAGTGTTTAAGAGTTGATGAAAATATATTGTTGTTTTGTACATGGAAGCTTAATTTAGACCATATAGGAAGTCACAGATTAGGTTATTCTGTAAAAGAGAACACATTCATATATACAAGTGTGTGCTTGTGTGTGTGCATGCACAGACAGACAGACAGACACACACACACAGACACGCACATATAAACCTCAAGACAGATGATGGCAACAAAACCTAATCCCAGGTTTTTTATTCAAAAATGAAAAAAATTTCAGGGTTGGGAGTATAGTTCAGTTGGTACAGTGCTGTCCTCAGATGCATAAAGTTTTGGGTGTGAGCTCCAGCATCACATAAAATTAAGTGTAATAGCACAAGCCTACAATGCCAGTCAGCACTCGGGAGCTTCATGCAGGAATATCAGAAGTTTAAGTCATTCTCTGCTACATACGGAATTTAAGACCAGCCTGGGGTATGTGAAACCGTGTCTCAATTAACAAATATTTATGGAGAAAATCGTGGTGAGGTGAAGATGAGCAGAGTAAAGTGGTTATATTTAGATCAAAATGTTGGAACGAGATCCTTTGTTTTGCATAGTTAACAAAAATATTAAAAAATTAAATAAGATAAAACACAAAGGGGTTGGGGATTTAGCTCAGTGGTAGAGCGCTTGCCTAGCAAGCGCAAGGCCCTGGGTTCGGTCCCCAGCTCCGGAAAAAAAAAAAAAAAAAAGAAGGAAAAAAAAAGATAAAAAACAAAGAAAAATTGCACACGAATATATTGCACTGTTGTGGAACGCTTAGGGACTCGTTTGATATATAAACATGTGGTCCAGAGACCTAGTAATAGAGCACTTGCCTCACAGAAGCAGGGCCCTGGATTTGATCTCTTAACTGAAAAACAAAACAAACAAACAAACCAGCAGGAGGACTCAGTGACTGGCATTAGTGTTGATAAATCACAATGACCTCCCTCCTTCGGGAGGTACTTACAGACTCCGATGGGCAGAAGGGCATGATGGGCAGAGCCATCATGTGATGCTGCTTGTAGCTAGGGTCTGGGGCTGGGATGGGAGGTCCCAGCACTGAGTCAGGATGTGAGCCATGTGTGACCATAAGCTATAGACCAGCAATGGGAATCAGATCTGCTCCAAACCTAGGCAGGCTCTGCTATGCATAGCGCAGGAACATGTTGAAAGGGACCCAGCCTCCGCCATGCAGCTTCCGATGGACTCGACCGACCGAATGGGCTCACTCTATTTGGGTGGCATCCCGACCCTTCCCAGGCTAGCCCGCTTAACCACTAGAAAGCTCTCTTTCACTTTTGACTTTGCTGAGTATTACCGTCTCTGTGGCGCTTCATTAAAAATACCACTTTTAACATTTAGGACCATATCCTGGGGAAAGATTGGTAAGGATGCGTAGCTTATGAGAACACTCCCTGCTTCCTCCACATCTGCTGGCGTTGGGCAGGTCCTAACCAAAGATGGAGGCTGCCTGAAGCCGCAGTTAGGAAAGGACCATTAATGAGGGCTTATGTTCATGCTTCTATGGTTAAAGCCAGCCGTTTATTTAACTAAGTCTTTCCACTTTCATGGAGTCAATGGTTACTTTCATTTCAAGGAATATTGTTTCAACCCCTGAAACTCAGTTTGATTTCTTTTAAAGTCAGCCCAGCCTTTTAAAAAATATTACTTCTTCTGATGTCCACAATCTCTTCGTTTTCGCATTTAATTATTCTTAAACACACTTTGAAACCATCTGTGGATGCTAATTACTATGTCAGGTTTGGGGGGAGGGGCGTGGCTGAGTGTGCTATTTATCAGGTCAACAGACACTATATGACAGAGTATTTCCTTCTATTATCCTATGATTTTTTTTGTAGGAACTCATCCTAAGCCAGATTTTACTTATACCTAATTTCTTTCAGAACATTTTCATTTGTATTAGAAAACTAAAAGTTGTTAGTGTTGTGGTACCTGCCTGTAACCACAGCCTTGGGAGGCAAAGGAAAAGCAAAATTTGAGGCTCGCCTGGACCTCAGAGACAGCTGCTGCTGCTGCTGGTGGTGGTGGTGATGGTGGTGGTGGTGTTGATGGTGATGGTGGTGGTGGTAGTGGTGGTGATGGTGGTGGTGGTGTTGATGGTGATGGTGGTGGTGGTGATGGTGGTGGTGGTGGTGGTGGTGATGGTGGTGGTGGTGATGGTGGTGGTGGTAGTGGTGGTGATGGTGGTGGTGGTGTTGATGGTGATGGTGGTGGTGGTGGTGGTGATGGTGGTGGTGGTGGTGGTGGTGATGGTGGTGGTGGTAGTGGTGGTGATGGTGGTGGTGGTGTTGATAGTGATGGTGGTGGTGGTGGTGGTGATGGTGGTGGTGATGGTGGTGGTGATGGTGGTGGTGGTGTTGATGGTGATGGTGGTGGTGTTGATGGTGATGGTGGTGGTGGTGGTGGTGATGGTGGTGGTGGTGGTGATGGTGGTGGTGGTGGTGGTGATGGTGGTGGTGGTGGTGTGGTGATGGTGATGATGGTGGTGGTGGTGTTGATGGTGATGGTGGTGGTGGTGTTGATAGTGATGGTGGTGGTGGTGATGGTGGTGGTGGTGTTGATGGTAATGGTGGTGGTGGTGGTGGTGATGGTGGTAATGGTGATGGTAGTGGTAATGGTGATGGTGGTGGTCATGGTGATGGTGGTGGTGGTGATGATGATGGTGATGGTGATGATGGTGATGGTGGTGATGGTAATGGTGGTGGTGGTAATGGTGGTGGTGGTGGTGATATAAAACAAAAACCTTTTCTGTTGATTTTCAGCTTGGAGATTGTTAGACTATTCCGGTGGTATAAAACAATCACAATGAAGGACAAAATTTCTTTGTTATGAGCTGACAACTATGACTAAGAAGGTAAAGGCTTTAGCGTCCAAGCCTGAGGACCTGAGCTCACTCCCCAGATCCACATGATGGCAGGAGAGAACTGAATCAATCCTGTGTGTTGTCCTATGACATGTACACAAGCCCACAAGCTAATAAACTTTCAAAAAATTCTTTTCTTTGTTCTGAGTAGGAATTTTTGGCTCAGCTATTTCTGATGAGCCACAGGACTGACTCTTCCACTATGCTCACCTTCAGTTAAAGTCCAAGCTCCTGGTGACCTTGAAGACAGAAGTGGAGGACTTACACACAAGTGAGAGACCCTGCCTTAAGTCTGCAGTGACAGATGGCACAGTACTGGTGCTATGTGATGCATGGAGCAGACCCACACGGGTGGCGTCTGGACTATAGGAAGGCAGTGTCACAGGGGGAAAGGGTGGGACTCAGCCCATGGGTACTCAGAAGAAACTCATACTGTGTGTATTCATTCAGATTGAATGAAATAAGTGCACATTTAAAGACTTGTAAGATATTTCTGTGACTTCGAGCTCAGACACACAAAATCCATGAACCACCTTAAAAGACTGACATATAGTCAACTAAAATCCTATGTGTTTTGAAATAGCTCAGAGTAGAACAAAAGACAATGAAGATGTTATATGTTCATACATGTACACATATGTTTATTCATAAAACACATATATGTATGTTTACTCATATACACATACATACACATATGCTTATTCAAACATACATGTATGCTTACTCATATACACATAACATATACATTTGTTCATATACACACATATTTAGGGTCAAACCTAGAATGAATACAGGAGAATGGCTAACGACTCATACAGGCCATTGGTATAGAGCATAGATTTTGGCATGTCTTCAATTGCTTCTCTACTTCATTACCTATTTCTCTCTCTCTCTCTCTCTCTCTCTCTCTCTCTCTCTCTCTCTGTCTCTCTCTCTCTCTCTCTCTCTGTCTCTCTCTCTCTCTCTCTCTCTCTCTCTCTCTCTCTCTCTCTCTCTCTCTCTGTGTGTGTGTGTGTGTGTGTGTGTGTGCATCTGTTATGAGAATACAGGCATGCCGTGGTGTGTTTGTGGAGGTAGGAGGAAAGTCTTGGATGTCCATCTTCCCTCTCTTATGTTTGAGGCAGAGTCTCCCTTGGTGTTTGCCACTGTGTAGTCCAGGCTAGCCCTTGAGCACCGGGGAATTCTCCTGCCTCCCACTTTGCATTTTGCAGTAGGATTACCAGGATTATAAACAGGCTCAGCTATACACG
Source organism: Rattus norvegicus (assembly GCF_021556685.1). Classification (NCBI taxonomy): domain Eukaryota; kingdom Metazoa; phylum Chordata; class Mammalia; order Rodentia; family Muridae; genus Rattus; species Rattus norvegicus. The sequence continues at coordinate 76,687,499 of NC_141543.1, forward strand.
GGTTCAGGACTTACATAGCTAGTGCTTCCCCCTTCCCCCGCCAAACCATCTCCCCCATCCCCCACCCTGTCCCATCTACCATATTTGTTCTGAGACAGAGCCACTCTTTTCTAACCCTGGAAGCCAGTGTTTGGGATTCAAATTCAGGCCCTCACATTTACACAGCAAATGTTTTACCCAGTCCCCTTAGTCAGATTCATTTAAACTTTTAAAAAAGAGTTTTGTTTTCTATGTGGGTGTTTTGCCTTCATATACATATATGCGCACCTCACCTTGCATTCCTATATAGATTTCCTATAACTGGAGTTAAAAACAGTTGTGAGCTGCCATGTGGGTGCTGGGAGTGGAATCTGGGTGCTCTTAACCACTGAGCCATCTCTCCAGCCCAGGTCAGACTCATTTACTCCTTGGCATCCTTGAATTTTGTGTACAGAGCTTTGGTTGATCCATTTCCAGAGCCTCCAGGCAACTATTGGTTGCTCCCTGCCAATTCAAACTACATATTCAATTTCCAAGCACTGATGTTCAGCACAGTACTTGTGGCTGTAGCTTGCGATCGAAATACATTTGCTTTCTCAATGTAGCTTTGGGACCCTACCTATATATCTATATATCTATATATCTTTAAACCTTTGAATGTGTTTTGAACACCATCTCTCAGTTCTGGTACTGGAAAAAAAAAAGATGTTTTCAATTTTTTTCCATTTCTTTCATTAATAAAAATGTACACAAACCTTTTAAATCTGTAACTGCATCCTTAGGAAATTCTGGACGAGTGTCACCAGCCTTACCCCTGCTTGCCTGAGTCCTTCAGTTCTCTATAGGTGCAGTGCCCCAGTGGGTGGGTCTTTCTCCTGTTACTTGTCTTTTCAGTGTCCTTGCCACATCTAGCTCTGTCACTACACGTCACCCATACTGTCTTGATTAAGCACTGAGAACTTCTTTCTTTGCTTTACAGTACACATGCTCGACAAACTCAACCAATCATGATGTCTACTCTCTAGACCATGACCAGTCCAACCCCCAGCAGTCATCTCTAAGGATAAGAGGGTGAGAAGGTTAAGGTGCAGGGTTGGGGATTTAGCTCAGTGGTAGAGTGCTTGCCTAGCAAGCACAAGGCCCTGGGTTCGGTCCCAAGCTCCGAAAAAAAAGAAAAGAAAAGAAAAAAAAGGTTCAGGTGCCAATGAGGTCCTTTAAGAGTGTGGACATTAACTGCATTGACTTGGAAATTCCCTTGTTCACAATATCCTATATATTGGCGATGGTTTTGTTGCTCTTAGACATTTTCCTCTTCAGACTTTCTCATGATAAATATCTTCTCTATCTTCCCTATTCTGATTTGAGAAGGTCTCACTGTGGCACACATTTTTAAATACTTTCTAAAGAACATGGTTTAAAGTGGTAATGTTTCCATGGGTGGGTGTGGAATTCTGGATTGGTTCATGGCTGTGGCAAAATACTTGATTTTCACAACTTCAGGAAGGGAGAGTTTATTTGGGTTCACTGTTTGAGAACACAGTCCACTGTGGCGGGAGAGACATGGTAGCAGGAGCCTGGGGGAACTGGCTCCATTGAAGCTGAGAGATATTGTATGCTGGTAAGGCTAGCTTGACTTCTCGTTTTTTGTAGAGTCCAGGGTCTCCAGGCTTTGGAATGGCAGCTCACACTTAGGGTGGGTCTTCACACCTCAATTAACCCTGACTTAGAAATGCACTCACCAATATCCCAAGAGGCTCCTATGGTGATTCTCGGTTCCATTAAGTTGACAGTTACCATTGACCACCTTGTACACACAGGGCACCAAATATTTTGGCACTCTGAGAACAACATAGGCAAACAATTGAAATTCAATTGGACCACCTTGTTCTGAGGTCCACCACATCCAAGCCTTGGTGGCTGCTGCTGTGGAACACAGACGACAAGGAGGGGTTTCCGCAGGTAGAGACAGACCCCCGGAGGCAGAACTCAGGTGCTTCAGTGTCCCTGCGAAAGCTTAAACTCCACATTCCCCTCTGAAGAGATTTTCTTCCTTTTTGAAAATAACATGCACTTAATTGAAGGAACGAAATTCAATGGGAAAACAGACACCACATCTCCTCTTGTGCAACTGTTAGGTCTCAGGCTGGGGCCGGGGAGCTGTATTAGTACTTCATACTTTGGATATGATCTTCTCGTTATTCCACAGGGTGACTGCTGCCTACTGTTTGACCTCTAAGCTTTAGTGACATTTGAGAGAGAAGCCCAGTAGCTGCAGCTTCTTCCTGTGTGCTTTGAGAAGCAGGGTGGGCACCGATCTGTAGTCTCGGAGATTTGTCACGTGGGAGATTTACCTCCCACAGTGTGGGCCACAGAAGAGGAGTTTCTGTGAGCTCCTTGCCGTGTCTGAAAACTCAGTGCTTTCCATTATGCACGGCATTTATTTGAACACGCTCCCTTGCCAGCTGTTAAGGTGGGTATTTCTGAGGTGGAGTAGGATTGAACTTTCTGGTTAACATGGCTACCCATCCATCTTTAGGTCCAGCAGTTTCTATCTGATAGTTACAATTTCCTATCCTCTTTCCTCTTTTTCTTCTTTCTTATTGAGATGGGATCCACTGTGTAGCCCTGGCTAGCCTTGAACTCACAGACCCACCTGCCTCGACCTTCCTAGTCTTGGGTTGAAAGACATGGGTCATCATACCTGACTTATTTGGTTTTCTTGACCTTTCCAATTAAACAATAAGATATTGGTAACATTCCAACCCTCTCCTTTCTCTTCTCCACTTGTTCCTTCATTTTTCCCCTAATTTTTGTTGTTAGAAAAAAAAAATAACTTTGACCACAATGATAACCAAGTCTAATAATAGACTTTGCATTCTGACTTTTTCCATTAAACTTTTTTTTTCTTTTCTTTTTTTCGGAGCTAGGGACCGAACCCAGGGCCTTGCGCTTGCTAGGCAAGTGCTCTACCACTGAGCTAAATCCCCAACCCCTCCATTAAACTTTATAATGTGCAGGATGCTTTGACTGCATGCATGGTCTCCTGGTACCCATGGAGACCAGAAGAGAGAATTAGAACTCTTGGAACTGCAATGGCAGGAAGTCAGTGAGCTGTCCTGGAGGTAGGAATTGAACCTGGGTCCTCTGAAAGACCAGCCAGTGAGTGCTCTTAACCACTGAGTTAATCTCTCCAGTCCCTTGTCCTGACTTTTACATTGAAATCTTTCTAATGCTTTCTTCTTTGTGCATATATGTGGTATGTATGTATGTGTTCAGGTTGGTGTGTGAGTACATATGTGCCATCCTTGATCATTCTCCACCTTTTTTTTTTTTTTTTTTTTTTGAGACAGGGTCTCTCACTGATCTTGGAGCTCATTGATTCAGTTAGGCTTGCTAATAAGATCCAGGGATAGCCCCATCTCTCTGCACCCAGCATTGGGATTACAGAGGAAAGGCTACCATTCCTGACTTTTCAATGGTGCTAGAGGCTTAGGTCCCCCTGTCCCCAGCCCCCCCCCCCCCGTCACCCCCAGGGCTTCCACCTCATTTATTATGTATGTGGCGATTATATGTTTCCATTTGCTCTGTTGTCTACCATCTATCTCCCCTTGCTCTTTTTCTTGCCATTCTGAATGATTTCTTTTATAGCTAACCCAATACTCTGTGCTTGCCTGACGTCCATGTCCAATAAAGAGACCCCATCTCTCCTGAGTGTAGGTGCCTGCATTTCTGTTACCCTTGCATGCTGTTATCTGAGATCCTGTAGATAACTCACAGCTGATGCCTTCAAAGCTGAACTCCGTCCCTGCCAAAGAAAGCCACTCCCCTTGTAGGTTTCAGGTCAACTCTGTTGAGGAACTTACTTACTAACGCTGGTCAATCGGAATCAGACTTTATCACAGGGAACGTCAGTCCTTCCAAACCTTTCACAGCAGGAAACAGTTCTGCCACCCTTGTTCACCCTGTTCACCCTTGTCTTTCTGTCTCTTCTCTCTCCTCACACAGTTTGACAAGCAAGTGTTTTTTTTTTTTTACACAAGACCAAAGCCTGAGGAGGACAGAACTGGAACTCATCATGTGCAAGTCACTATGAATGGTGTAAAGGTGACATGGTCCCAACATGCATCCAAACTAGAACTAAAAAACAGTTCAAGCCAGGCATGATGGCATAAGCCTTAAATCCAAGCACTCAAGAGGCAAAGGTAGGTGGATTTCTGTGAGTTCAATGCCAGCCTGGTCTACAAATCGAGTTCTAGGACAGCAAGGGCTCTGTTATACAGAGAAACTCTGCCTTGAAAAATCAAACCAGAAAAAAAAAAAAAAGAAAAAAGAAAGAAAGAAAGAAAGAAAGAAGGAAAGAAAGAAAAGAAAATACTGTTCAAAACTGAAACCAGGGTTAGAGATGTAGCTCACTTGGAAGAGAGCTTTCTGAGCATGCATGAGACCCTGGGTTTGATCCCCGGCACCCCCAAAACTGGATATGGTGTTGCAAGCTTGAAATCTTAATGTTTTGGGTGTAAAGGCAAAGGGGTCTAGAAATCAAGCTCGTATGTGCTTCAGTGAGTTCAAAGTCAGCCTGCCTCACTGCAGACTTTGTTTTCAAAACAAAATAAAGGACCCCAAACAACAAAACAAAAACAAACAACCCAGACAGAAAAGAAAACAACAACACTACACTCTTTTTATTACAAGGAAGTCGCAAAGCTGGCTTCCAGCCCCGACAGTAACGTTTCTTAAGCAACATTGCTTAAGAAAACTCTTTGGCAGAACTGTTTCCTGCTGTGAAAGGTTTGGAAGGGCTGACTTTCCCTGTGATAAAGTCAGATGGCCTGAGCTTGGGCAGAGAATCAGGAGGAATGGAGGATGGGGTGACCTGGCACATGGCGCTGTCATGGGAAAGGAAACGAGAGAGGCGAGGCAAAAGAAACCCAGACCAGAACGGAGAAAGGCTTTCTCTTAGAAATCTCCTCTGCAGCGGGGACATCAGGACATAGACACCCATGTTAGCTTCCTCCTCTGTGGCTGCTGGAGCAGTGTAGGTCACTCCCCAGGGACCCTCATAAAAGTATACTATGCATAACTGCCTGGTGTGAGTGGCGCTGAAGGAAACTGAGGGTGAAGGCAATAAAATGAAGTGTGGCCTCCTCATATCACCTCTCTCACCTCCCCTGAGGCTGCAGGTCTGGCAGCAACCCAGAGCCCAAGAAGGACAGCTCAGGACTGTGCCCTTTCCTCTAGGAAGGAGGACTGGGAGAGGGGGCGGGGTTTAAGGAATTCTGGGGGCGGGGTGGGGGCGGGGTTTGGAGAGGAGGCAGAGCCGAGGGTTAGGGAGGGGAGAGATGGGAATAGAGAAAACTAGAACCATATCACAAAGCACCATGGGATGGGTGGTTTATACAAAGGACTGTAGCTCACCAAGTCACTGTGTCAGGAGAGAGTATTGATAGTAACAAAAATAAAATGAGATTGAACTCCATGAAAAATGTCACATAGGAGAAAAGCATAGTGCATACCACTTATAGCACCAACACAGGACACCGTGAGTTAAGCTAAAAGTGTTCTCCGTGCCTCTGGCCAGAGTCAGTTCAAAACTACTTCGTGTTAGGCAAGCAACCTACTATTTCTATTTTTTATGTGTGTGTTAGTGTGGTATATATGTGTGTATGTATATTTGTATATATGTGTGTATGTATGTGTACATGTATATATGCACATATGTATGTGTACATGTGTGTATGTGCATGTATGTGTACATGTATATATGTGTGTATGTGTGTATATATGTATGCATATATGTATGTATACATGTGTCTATGCATGTGTATGTATATATGTATATTTATGCATGTGTACATGTGTGTATGTATGTAGGCGTGTATGTATGTATATATGTATGCATGCAAGTATGTGTGTATGTATGTATGTATGTATGTATATGGGCGTGTGTGAGAAGGAGGTGCATACGAATGCTTGTATGCATGCTTGTCAGAGGCTGACAGGGCTCTTTCTCTTCCCTTTCATCTTTGTTCACTGAGGTGGAGTCTCAGGTGAATAGAACTTACTATACAGGCAGCTATGGAAGTATGCTCTAGGGAATTCCTCCCCATCTTCTGAGTGGAATCATAGGCAGGCCTAACCGACATTTATTTATGTGTGTGCCGAGGATTTGAATGCATGTCCTCATTTTACATGGCGAGCACTCTACCCACCGAGCTATCCCACCCATCCCATCTGCTGACTAACGTATGGGGAATTTGTTAAAGTAACCGGGAAAGGGAACCTGATAAATGAACAGACATCACAGACCAAGCGGGAGAGAGTAAATACAGAAGCGAATGGCTTGAAGAGAGGATTTGAGACCTCCATTGACACTTTTTACTGGAAAAAACTTGCTGACTAAGGAACATCAAAGGACCTAGGTGGATGTAATCACTGTGTTAAGACCGGAAATCTGGAGGGTATGGGGGTACCAGCCTGCAACCCCAGCTCTTGGGAAGCTGAACCCAACACACAACAAAATCGGCCGTCATGATACCAGCTGAGGCGATCTGAGGGAAGACTGAGCAGGGGAAAGGATCCTCGGAGCTTGCAATAAAGAGTAGGGAAGATGGATCTGGAGGCTTTGAACTAAAAGCTCTGAAGAGTCTAGTTCATTCTCAGCTGTCACTGAAGAGTAGATCGTGGTACCCACCATTCATGCAAAGGACTGTGTGTGTGTGTGTGTGTGTGTGTGTGTGTGTGTGTGTACTTCTTAATATGTTACAGATGACAGGGAGAGAGAATCTATATGGTATTTGTGAGTGAAATCTGTGAATCAGAATGTTCTACTGTACTTTGCCCTAAGAGATCTTCCCTAAGGTTTAACTGGAAAAAACAAAAAACAGAAACAAACCAGGCGTTACATAGGACAAGCATACGGTGTGCTGAGTTAGAACAGCTTCGTGCAAGTGTTTAAAATGCATCAGTGCTTAAAGGAAAGCACCAGCCAGCTGTGGCTACAACCCTCCCCTGCTACATGACAGCCCAGTCGCCACATAAGCCGAGTGGTGGGCAGTGCAAGTCTGGGATCATGGTGGAGGGAGGCTTGTGGCAGAGTGCACAGGGAGCGGAGCTGTGACTGCACCTGCTCAGACAGACTTGTGAAGAGCTGTGTTCCATGCAGCCATTAGATCACTTTCTGCATCATCTGCATGGATTTCATCAGGGAGGGAGGCAAGCCCAATCGTGGGCCTGAGAGCTTGTATATCACAATTGAGGTGTGGTTTACACACTAGGTTCACGGTGCTGGGAGGATGGCTCAGTGGTTAAAGCTTTTTGGTTGGTTTTGTTTTGTTTCGCTTTTGCTTTAGAGCATGATGGCTTGAGTTCGAATCCCCAGCATGCACCTAAAAACCAGACATGGCTGCTTATGCCTGTAACCCCAGCATTGGTGGGGAGGGGCATAGAGACAGGAGGATATCTGGGGTTGCTGGTTAGCTGGCTTACCCCAAACCAGCAAACTTTGGAGGTTCGGTGAAAGATTGCCTTAAAGGCATAAGGCAGAGAGTGATACAGGAGGCCCCCAGTGTCCTCCTCTGACTTGTGCACACATGAACTATACACTCAAAAGTGCACAAAAAAGAAAGACCCCAGCTTTGTACAGCTCTGGTCTTCACTGGGCCACCATCCTAAGGAGAGGTAGGCATTCCTTTTTACAATTTCCTACTGACTCTTAGGAAAAGAAACATTTGGGGGCTCTGTTGGTTGCCTGATACTAAGCAGAATTTCCTTTAGAACAGGTGAAAGTTATCAACCGAAGTCTGCACTTTTTGGGGGGCCTCTAGAGACAAGACTCCAGCTTTAGAGAAAGAAATGCGTAAAATAAACAGAATCAACTCCAGATTCCTCCCAGTCGACTGTATCTTAGAGGGAGCAGAGGAGTCACTTATTCAGGGTCACTAAATTCCAGCCCTTTTTTTGTTCCTTGAGGGTAAGAAACGGATGCAGGCAGAGGAGTAACTGCACTTGAGTTTCTGCTTGGCAGAAGCGAGCACAGATAAATAAGACACAAGATCGCACTGTCAGGGGGGAAACACTGGCCAAGGTGTAGACTGTGCAAAGACGGCTATAAATCAATAAATAAAATCACATCTGAAGGAAAGCCAGGAGAACTGAAATCAGACTCCGAGGAAGAGCATTCAGAACTGACCGAGAAATGTGAAAGGCAGGCCAGCTCACTGAAAATCATGGATGCACAACTCAGAAACACAGTACCATTTTGTATTCGTTAGACCCCCAGGGCCCTGAAACGTCAGGTCAGAGCCCGACCAAAGAAGCTGCGGTTCACATGAGTGAAGACACTGGATGCAATCTATGCTGGTGGTGACCGTCTAAGACCTCTGGGGAACCAGTGTGTGCTGTCCAGGAAGCTAATGAGCAGGCTCGATGATCCAGCGGGAAGGAGTCTTTAGAGAGGCTCTTGCTTGGGGCAGGTAGGCAACTTCTCAAAGCAGGATTGAACTATAACCACAAGTATGCATGCAGAAGACATGAGTTTCAGACAATATACTCAGCATGGCATCGTTTTACCAAGCTCCAAACAAAACTCAGACCAGTAGAGGTTAGGGATGTGTACCTCTATGGGGGTGAGGGGGTGGGAAGGTGCAGGGGGCCAGCATGAGATGGAAATGAATGGCATTCAGGTCAGTGGCCTCTAGGAAAGAGGGAGACTAACTTGAAACAGGGGAGGCTTCTCAGAACTCTTTGGTGACAGTGGGTGATGATTTCTTTTTGAGCCTTTGTTTTGGGAACATATGTAATTGTCTTCTTAGCCTTTCACCTAAAAGATGCATTATTTGTTTTCCTTAGTTATTTGTTTGCTTATTTAGAGATGGGGTATCATTATGCAGCCCCAGCTGTTCTGGAACCCAAGATCTTCCTGCCTCAATTTCCCAAGTGTTAGGATTATAGACATGCCATTGATGTATCCCTTCGGACACTAATTTAAAAGCTCAATTAAGCAGTCATATCCAGGGTCCACAATGTCTGACTTTGATGGAATCCTCACTCATTTTCTCCATAGTCAGTTCATGTTTATCCAATACTTTCTCTTTACTTTTTTTTTGGAGGGAATTCGGTAGCCACAGAGCAAGCGCCCAGTTAGCAGCAGCTGTTAGGTTCGCGTTTCTATGGTGAATTATCAGAAGAGGACTCTGAGGTTGGACTGTCCTCTATGCAATCCACAGTCCATGGATTGATGATGTTTTTCCGAGAATCTCCTCACTGGCTAGAATGCTCTCCCCAGAAACAGATTATGCTGGTGCCCTTGGGGTAGGCTTAGAGCCAAATCCAACCTGGATGCTCTTCTCTTGTCTGCAACAAGCACCTCTCCTCACCTAAGTTGATGCCGCCTTTGAGAAGACCATACTCTTTCAGCAGCCCTGAGCTGAGGGGCTAACTGCAAGACACAGGTCATCTGAGGGTGCATTAACTGCACTGCTGTGTGCGTGTGTGCACATGCGTGAGTTTGTGTGTGTGCACCTGTGAGTGCACATGTCCCACAGCTCTCACACCTGCAGGTGCCCCTGCCATAGCTACACATTCACTAGGCCCTTGTTATGCTGGGATTTTCAAAGTCCCTTGGAGGAATGGGTTCAGCTGCATGCTAGAGCCTTGCCTAGCATGTGAGGTCTCTGTGTTCTACTCTCAGCACAAAGGGAGGAAGAAAAGACTTCTTTCAAGCTGGGTCTGATGGCACAGGCATGTAATCCCAGTACTCAAAGAGTCAAGGCAGCAGGAGCATCGATTCAGGGTCAACCCAGACTGCATACTGAGTTCCAGGACAGTTTGTGGGACACAGAGAATAAACTAAACTGAAACAAGAAGCAATTTGTTGTCAAGGAAGCCGGTGCTTTAAGTCTTTACTGGTTTCAGTGGCCAGGGAGTTGCTAGGGGGAGTATAAAAGGGATGATTTTTTTTGTTTTTAAAGACAGAATCTTGAAGGGTAGTGCTGGTGCAAGCCTTATATCCTAGCACTGAAGAGGCGGATCTCTGGGTTCGAGGCCAGCCTGGTCTATAGGGTGAATTCCAGGACAGCCAGGGCTACACAGAGAAAGTCAGTCTCATGGAAAAAAAAAGAGTCAGAGTCTCACTTTATAACTATGTAGCCCTGCCTAGGGTAGAACTATATACACCAGACTGGCCTGGAACTCACAGAGATCTGCAGTTGACAGGATTTTGTTTGTTTGTTTGTTTTTGTTTGGCTTTATTTTTCTAAGACAGGGTTTCTCAGTATAACCAACCCTGCCCCTAGCTGTCCTGGACTCATTTTGTAGACCAGGCTGGCCTGGAACTCACAAAGATCTTGCTTCTGCCTCCCGAGTGCTGAGATTATAGACATGCACCACCATGTGGGGCTTAGCAGTGGAAATCTTACCAGAAGAGTTTCATGATCCTTTCCTGACTGTCCGCTACAGAAATGTCTTCCTTTTTCCCTGATTCCTACACCTTGGCACCAACCCCGTCTGTCTAGCACACAATAGCTGTATAAACGAATAGGGTCTTTGCTATTTACACTAAACTTCTAAGAAAGAATACTTATCCCTATTTTTAAAAAGGAGATGGAGGTTTGAGTCTATACCGGGTGCAGGCTACACTTGATTTAGATGCCCAGGCTTGCTGTTGCCTGCCGGTCATCCCAGTTTGCCTGCCCATCATCCCCGTACTCTAGAGGCTGAAGCAGGATGATTATGAAGCTGAGCCCAGCCAGCCCCGGGGCTACACATTGAAACTCTGTCTCAAAAATAAACAGATGAAAACTAAACAACAATAAAAGCCCTGGAATCAGTTGCCCATCCCAACCCTCTGTCAGGGCGCCTGAAGCTGGGAATCTAGATGTGGTTCGAGGCTGAGCAGCCGGAGGCCCTGGAGGTGGTGCAGGCCAGTCACAAGGTACCCCGCTCTGCTATTACACTGGTCCTGCCGGTCTGTGCTGCCCTGGCTTTGTGTGGAGGGGATCCATCTTTCTACTCTCTCAGAACGTAATGGCTGAGACTTCTCTGAGGCAGAGCTTTGTTACATCGTCCACCAATGATGTAGAAATCCGTTTTGACCCAACAAAGCTTTGGGAGTGTTTACAGAGAAGTCCCCAAGTGTCCGAAACTAAAAATGTATCTATTATTTTGAGTGCCCAGCTTAAAAACAGCTCAGAGACTGGGTGCCAAACTTCAGCCGGGGAGTAAGTTTTTACGACTCGAGCTGTAAACCTATGAAATTAGGGGTTTAAAATGGAAACGCTGACACAATCTGAGCTTCGGAGAATGTCAAGGGCTGGTGGGGGCAGAGCTTGCTGCTATAGGGAAGTGGGGGTTGGGGAAGGCCCTTGCGGCATAAGGAAATTTCCTGTCCAGCTTTGGGGCCTCTGATTCTCTTCTCAGACCTCCCCAGCCCCACTGTGGCCTGACTGAAAAAGGCAGCTCAGATCCAGGCCCATCTGGAGATGTTCAGTGCGAGGCCCAGCCAGGTTGCAGAGCCCAGCCTGCAGGGGCCTCTCTGGTTTCCAGGCTCCCTGGTGCTGCCCTGGCTGGCTGGGCCCCAGCCCCTTTGAACCTGGAGCCTTCCAAGGCACATTGCAGATCTATGTTCCTACTAGGACCAGTGCTTTTCCTCTAAGGCCCTTCTGTGGCTGAGGAAGCAGCCATCTCTAAAGTATCCAGGGCTCACTAATGGCTCCTGGCTGGAACTGAATTAGTATCCCTCTAGAAGGCAAGTGTGTCTCAAAAGCGTTCCCACTCATGGCAACAAAGAGATCTGGAATGGCTGCCTTCTGAAAGATATTCAGAGTTAGCCAGGCTTCAAGCATGGAGACTGAGTCATATTGCCCAGATTCAAAACCTTACTACCTAACCTCATGGGACTACTGTTGAATTTAAGCGAACTGCTTGGCATTCCCTAGGAAGACCTGGATGAGAAAGGCCCTTTTCTCTTTGAAACCAGAGGCAGGGTGGGGCAGGAACTGAAGGGATGGGAGGGGAGGGGACAGGAGCTGAAGGGCTCAGGTTCTGGGGACCTGCCCATGAGGGAGGTCAAGAGGGAGAGGGAAGGGAGGACGGGACATTGATTGATGGCTGCAGATAGCATTTTTGTTTGCACCGTGCTTTATAGTTCACAGTGGTAGCCATTGAGTTCTAGCATCCCTGGAAGGTGGGATTAATTTCTAAAGACTGTGGGGCTGGAGAGATGGCTCAGTGGTTAAGATCACTGACTGCTTTTTCAGAGGTCCTGAGTTCAATTCCCAGCAACCACACGATGTCTCACAACCATCTATAATGGAATCTGATGCTCTTTTCTAGTGTGTCTTCTTTCTGAAGACAGCTACAGTGTACTCACATATATAAAATAAATAAGTCTTTAAAATTAAATAAAGACTGTGGCTCTAAGGAGATAAGTGGCCTGGCCAAGGACAAAAGGGGAGGAAATGGGGGAGTCCAGAGTAGAACAGAGCACCCTGGCACTGAGTCTGGTGCTCTACTGTTTCACAGATTCCCCAGGGCACCAAGCAGAGGCTGGTGGGGATGCTGGGGTTCTTACTGTCTGATGACCGACCCTTTAATGTAAAGACTAGTTTTTAAAATGCATGAATTAATTATAGACAGGGTCTTATGCAGCCTTGGTTGGTCTGGAACTTGCTATATAGTGAGGAATGAACTTCTGTTCATTCTTCCTGCTTTTACCTCCCAGGACTGGGTATATAGATGTGCACCACTGTTCTCCAACGTGTTCCTGTGTATGCAGTGTGAGAGTCCTATGGTACTCTTCATGCATGTTAGGCAAGCCCTCTACTGAAGGAACTGCAGCCTAAGCCCCACAAAACTGATTCTTATACCTTTAAAAATGGCTCACTACCTAGAGGAAGTAGATTGTAGTTTCTTTATCTCTGAGAATTCAGGAAATAGCATTTGTGCAGCAAGACCCAAGTAAGCCCTCCCCCCCCCCAGCTTTTTTATTTTCTATTCTAAGGATGACATTCAGTTTTTCTAACCTTTCCTTCTTTTATGTTTTCTCAAACATTAGTTTTTAGAGATTATCTTTCTCTCTGAGGTTATCTTAGAAACCCTGTAGGCTATGATCAGAATGTAACTGGAGAACAACAGTGTTAGTTTGCTGGGATCTCAAAGAAGGTACGGAGTCATACGAGGGTCATCATGTCTTCTGCACCATGGAGGATTTCACACATTGTTACAGCTTGGAAATTATCTTTGTTTTCTCACGCATATTCGAAGTGTGATTCACGCCCTTTCTCTCTCTCCCCATTCTCCCTGGTTCCCCCTCCGCATGAGGCAGATTCTCACTGTGCAGTCCAGACTGACTTCAATTTGAGATCCTCCTCTGCTGACCCAGTGCTGGGAGTACAGGTACAGTGCACCATGTACCCCAAAAACAAACAAACAAACAAACAAACAAACAAACAAACAAACAAACAAGAACCAAAAATAAGAGCATTAAAAGTAGACGGCCAATGCCATGCAAGGTAGAAAGCCGGGGCACACCATGCATTTTGCAGGATACACAACCGAGAACTTTGTACATCCAACCTCCAACAGATCAGCTCAGAAGCAGAGGGCAGTAGCATTGTTTGTATTGCAGAACCAGCTCAAGAGGACCAGAATGAAGCAGTAATTTTGAGCAATGGTTAACAGAGAAGCTAATTTACTGCAAACACTGAAACTCGTTTGGACAAGTGGACCAGTGGGCAGTGTAAGAAGCCCTACGAGTAAGACCATCTAATGGGACTTAGATGGTCAGTGGGGTCCAGGAGACACAAGCACAGTTCTCAGAGTGAGGGGGCCGGCAGGGGCTTCAGAGGTGTGGTATTTACTACTGTCTTAGCTATGCTTATTGATTTGCTTAAATTCGTTATTTGATAAAGTGTAGCTTATTTTGTGGTCTACGATAGTCAGCTGTCACACGTCCATACCGTTAATTAAAAGGATTAGTCCGATTCTTTAAGAGTCTTTATGAAGCCTTGAGTTTAGACAAACTCTACTCTATTGATAGCTCTGAGTTCAGTGACCGGCAAGGTTTTGATGTCAAAAGGTAGCGGATGATATAAGCAGCTCAAAAGAATGTGGTGGCACATCTGTAAATCCAGCACCTGGAGGCTGAGGCAGGGGATTGCTGCAAGTTCAAGGCCAGAATGGTCGACACAGTGAGTTCTAGGCCAGCCAAGGCGACATAATGAGAGCCCGTCTTGAGGTTAGCCCACTCCTGTCTCACGGCTACTCCTTTCGAAACACAGTCCCTAAATTATTCCATTTGTTTACGAATCTCACCAGAGCTGGCGAGTATCTTACTCTACCCAGAAACGGACTCAAAACCAGCATGAAAGGAAGACGTGGAGGTTGACTAAGAGAAAGTGAGGGCCTGAATATCTGTCCAGTGCAGGCTGGGTATATGGTTCATTCTAGAATATCCTTTCCCCGTGCGACTAGATGACAGAGTCCTGAGATAGTACTGAACTACATTTCTTTACTCTGGGAAAAGATCAAAATCCAAAATTTGAAGTTTCTACTGGGCACAGAGGGCTTTCACATCATCAGCAAGTGGGAAATGGTTAGACTGGGAGCTGTCTGAACGCTGTTCACGGACTGAGTGGAACTGGAGTAGAACGTGACTGCTTTTTACTTCACACTGAATTCTGAGATGTGCCTGTCTGTTTCTAAGAGGCACACACTAAAAGATGGTCTTGGCTAGGGATGTGGTTTAGTGGAAGAGCATTTGCCCAGCTCGAATCAAGGCCCTGGTTCAACCCTAGGAACTGCTAAAGGCCTGTGACACAAACCCAGAGCAAAAAACTATGGGGTGTGAGGAAGCAATAACAAAACCCAAAGACGGGAAAAGCCTTTTGTGAACAAGTGTGCTGGTTGTAGAGAATGGACAGAGGACAGCTTGGACGTGTCGCTGAGAACCACACTAAGAAGCAGATGTCAGACTGAAGTCACAGGACGAGCAAAGGCCTCACACAAAGTAAAGCTGAAGTCAGAGGAGGATGGTGACTGAATTTCATCTATTGTGTTCTAGCCAGATAGAACAGAAAGACCCAAGGGTTCCCCTGATTCACAAGGAGGCTTTGCAGAGTTCATTGATCAGGAAGTTTGGGAGGAAAAGCCCTTAAAACAAAACAAAACCCAACGACAACGGGATTATAAGTCATATCGTCCTGGAGCCAGCACAGGCGAGTGTGATCTGCCATTCCCATTTTATAGATGGGAAACTGGAGTGTTAAGCTATTTGCCCCGGATCACACGCTCTTAACAGTGGGAACCAGGACTAAGGGGCAGCCTCGCTGACTCCAGAGCCAGCATGTTCCCACGAGGGTAGTGGAGTCCTCACATCTACAGAGATGGCTCTGGGTTGTTAAAGGAAGATAACGGAGGACTGTGTGAGGAGCCAGGGCAATTGCTTTGGTTGAATTGAGGGGAAGTGGGCTTCAGGGGCAAGCACCCAGAGACATCTTGGCTGCCCACAACACACCAGATGCTCAACAAGATGGGAGTGGGTCAATAAACCTAGTCCTGACACCTTTTTCTTCTCATTGGTATAATTATATAATTTTCATGTGCCTTTTCCTTACAGATACACTTACATGTTGTCTGGGAGCACAGTTGGAAGAAAATCCAATTTGGGAAGGGCCTCACAGTACTTGAACGACACAGATGTGTGTGTGCGCTGCCTGCCTTGGTGGCCAGGACTTCTTTAGAAAGATCTGCACAAACACATGAGCTTTACTCCTAAGATTATCCTTGTTATGAGCAAGAAGCTGTGGGTTGCAAAAGCAGTTGACTTTCTGGAGCCCTTTCTAATGACACCGTGGGGGTGGGGGCTAGTTATAAATCGTCCCTCAAATCCCTTAAAGGTTGAAGGGTAAGCAGATACTTGTCATCTTCAGAACTCATTGGGATTTACAAGTTTATCCTTGAATAGGTTCAGGGCGGAGAGTGGACCTCATTAAACTTAATCATATCAATCTGAGGCTCCAGTAAAGTCGGGTCAGCCGTGGCTGCTATCAGAATCAGGACATGTCTCAGACAAGAATGTAGCCTCATGGTAGACAGCTCATACCGGGGACAGATAACAGCCAGGGATTTAGGAGACATCCACTGGAGACACTAGTCATCTTAACAACGACAATAGCTACAGAGACTATCCCAGAACCAAACACACAGCTAATAAAACTCCCGAGATTCAGAGGCAGTCCAGAGCTAACCGCAGGCTCGTCAGAGCATCTCGGGCCCCGTTAATGAGAGAGAGAGAGAAAAAAAAGCAGTAACAGAAACCCTGAGAGGAACAACTCATCAGTCGGAGGTTCTCAGGGGTTACCCATGGCTGGGTATGCAGACGAGTCCCCACAGCATCTGTAGCCCAGAGTCAGGCCGTTTAGATGTGCAGATGAAAAAGATTTGGGCCAAAGGAGGATCTAAACAGTAGACTCCCCTCAACTCCCTTCTCCCCTCCTCAAGTCTAAACTGGAAGTTTAGGTTGTCTTGAGCCGGGAGGTGAACACTCCCCAGTGAATTTTCCCTCCTAAACCTTGAGGTTTGTTTGCCAGGAAATATCCTAGTAGATATTTCCTCTCCAGCCCCAAAGCTGTTTCACCCTACTCTAGTAAATGCATCCTAGAGTCCACATGTCCCTTGTGAGCGAGTATTGGGTTTCTCACCTGCATTTTCACTGCAGTTACCATTAAAGAACTTTACCCTACCCCCAGACTCACACACCTACACAGCCCCTGAACCCCCATACCACACTTACACCACCCCATACCTACACACACACACACACACACAGACACACACACACACACAGACTTACACTTCTACTCAGCCCCCATACCACACTCACACCCCCCATGTCCCCTACCACACTGCACACACACACACACATCCACACAGACTCACACTTCTGCACAGCCCCTGAGCACCCCATACCACACACACACCACCTCCATACCCCCACACCACACACATACACAGACTCACACCTACACAGCCCCTGAGTCCCCCGTACCCTCTACCACACTGTGTGTGTGCGCGCACACACACACACACACACACACACACACACACTCTCTCACACTCCTACACAGCCCCTGGGCGCCCCTCCCCCCTCCCCCAGTGCACACAGGCTACATTACTACATACCAGGCTAGCCTCTATCTAACTAGCTGCTCTCCTTCCTCAGCCTCCCAGGAGCTAGGATTACAGGTGTGACCCACCACATAGGGCTTCAGCCCCAAGACTTTGAAACACAAGGAAACACGGAACTTCACAGGACAGAGGCTGAAGGAAGAAAAGTCTCATCCCTTCCTTCTTTTCCCTTCCCCTCTCTGTCCCTCTTCTTCACCTTCAAAGAGCTTCTAGTTGACAGCTCCCTACTGGGTGTTGTAGAATTTAAGATTAATTACCATGACTGTACCACTATCTAGTATATGCCTTGTGTGTGTGTGTGTATGCACTTGCTCTGTGCATACATGCACATGCACGTGTGCGTATGTATGTGCACACACACCAGAGGTTGATATGGGTTTCTTCTATTACTCTCTGCCTTATCTTTTGAGACAGGGTCTTCACTGAATCTGGAGCTCACTGAGGATTTGGCCAGCAGCTCTGCGGATCTCTATGTTGTCCCACCTGCAGCACTGGGGTCATGGATATAAAAGCTGAGCTTGGACATGAACACGGCTGCCGGGGATCCCAACTCAACTCTTCATGCTTGTGGGGCAGGCACTGAACCCTCCAAGCATCTTCATAACCCTGTCCCATACGGTTTAAAGGATCTATTGAGTCATAATTCACACACGAATCACCACCTTTTCCCATATAATTCAATGCATGTGGTAGGACAGGCCTGTAGACTAGGGAAGCTAAGGCAGGTGAGCCAGTATGAATTTGAGGCCATCTGAGACCACATGCACTGGAGGCTAGCCTTAGCTATATAATGAGAATCTGTTTAAACACAACCACCACAACAAGAGAAAATTAAAAGTAAAGAATAAGGTGGACAGCTCAATGAGCTTTAGTGACTTCCCAGAATTATACACCTCTCAGCCCGGCTAGTTTTAGACTTTCTCACCAACCCTAGGTAAACCCTATACTCTAGGAAGGCCCCCATAACCACCGCCCTAGACAAGCACTAACACGCTCCCTTATTTCTGTAAATCTGTCTCTGTTGGCCACTCTATAAATATGATCATATAATACGGCCTCTCTTGCTTGTGTTTTTTCACTGAGAATGTTATTCATGTATTCCATAATGTACCACACTTTTATTCCATAATGTAAAGTCTCCACACTTTTTACGACCAAATACTCTCCCACTGCATTTGTTCATTACATTTGTTAAACATCACCCGTTAGCAGGAGTCTGTA
The DNA here is from genome assembly GCF_021556685.1 of Rattus norvegicus. Taxonomy (NCBI): domain Eukaryota; kingdom Metazoa; phylum Chordata; class Mammalia; order Rodentia; family Muridae; genus Rattus; species Rattus norvegicus. The sequence continues at coordinate 76,705,883 of NC_141543.1, forward strand.
ACACTTCCGCGTTTCATTTCTTCCGGGTGATCCTTTTGACTATTCAAGTCCGAGCTTTTAAACGCCAGCGTGTGCTTGTGCGCATGCGCATGCGCATGCCTCTGTGCCGGGAACCAAGCTCAGGGGCCATGCACGTGCTCGGCATGTGCTCTGCTCCCGAGCCGCTTTCTCAGCCAAGCACAAGTTTTGGGTGGACATGTTTTTGTTGCTGTGGGTGGATATCTAAGAGTAGAATTGCCTGGCTGTATGTTAGCTATGGCAACTGCCTGAGGAACTTCCTGAATGTCAGCCAAAACTGGCTGCATGTTTTCCACTCTTCCAGCAGCATGTGGCAGAACTCATTTGCCACAACTCCCGCGGCCCAGATTTACTAGTATCTGACTGTTCTGATTCTAGACTCTTGGTGTGTGTGTGCATGTGTGCATGTGTATGTATGTGCATGTGTGTGCATGTGCGTGTATACACATGCACATGAGCATTATGGGTTGATGGTTTCCCTGACAACGAAGGACGCTGTGCATCTCTGTCAGCCATTTTTCCATCTTCTTTGTCGAAATCTCTGGATCATTTACCCCCTTAGAAACTGGGCTGTTTTTCATTTTATCCCAGAGATACTAGAATTCTTCCTGTATCCCAAGTACAAATCCTAAGTACAAATCAGAAATACAATTATAAGTGGGTTGTCTTTGACAGTGTCCTCTGAAGCAAACGGCTTTTATTTTATGGAGACAGGATGTCACCACGTACCCAGGCTGGCTTCTACTGTCCTGCTTTGGTTCTGAGAGCTGAGGTCTCAGGCAGGTACCACGCCCCTCACCCCGAGCTGGAAATCAAACTCGGATGGTGAAGATGCCAGTCTGCTTAGCCTTACACCTCCATTGTAGAGAAGTCAACTCTTTCCCTGGGGGAATGTCCTTGGGGCTTCTGTTGAAAACTAGTTGTCTGGATTTCTTTTTCAATGTTGTGTTGGTTACTTTAAGGTCTGTCAAAATTCTCTCTGAAGTTTAGAATCGGTTTGTGGTTTTCCATCAAGAATCCAGGGGACAGTGCAGTGCTGTGATTTGAGACGCTTTACAATGTTTCTGAATTGCTGGTTTTTACTTATATTTTCGTTTTATTTTTATGTCTTTGGTAGTGTGCTGTATGGAGATCAAACCTGGCCTTGCAGTCCAAACCTAGTAATCCTTGCCTGAAATCCCAGCTATGTGGGACGCTGTGACAGTTTAAGGATAACCTAGACAACACAGGAGGATCCTGTGGGAAAGCACTGAACCAGGAAGCTCTGAAGAGTTTTCTTTTTTTTTAAAGACAGGGTCTCATGTAGCCCATGCTAGCCTTGAACTAACCATGTGGCTGGAGTTGGCTTTAGATACCTTCCTCCTTCCTCCACCTTCCTCGTGCTGGGATTATAAGCAAACACTACCACACCTAGTGTTGAATTACTATTTTTTTTTTTCCGGAGCTGAGGACCAAACCCAGGGCCTTGTGCTTGCTAGGCAAGTGCTCTACCACTGAGCTAAACCCCCAGCCCCAGCTAAATCCCAACCCCTCCCCTCCCTTTTTTAAAAAAGACTTATTTCATTTTATTTATGAGTACACTGTTGCTGTCTTCAGACACACCAGAAGAGGGCATCAGATCTCATTACAGATGATTGTGAGCCACCATGTGGTTGCTGGGAATTGAACTCAGGTCTTCTGGAAGAGCAGTCAGTGTTCTTAACCGCTAAGCCATCTCTCCAACGAATTACTATTTTAAACAGATACTTGACAAGTTCTCTTTTTCAAAGTGTTTATCAACTTCTATAAAGAAGTTAATTCACTTTTCTTTTATACTTTTAAGTTTTTGAGGTTATAATATAATTCTATCATATTCTTCCTTTTCCTCCCTTGGATCCCACCCATGTACCTCCCCTTGCCCTCTCTCAAATCCAGTACTTAAAAAAATATATTCAAGGGCTGGAGAGATGGTTCAGAGGTTAAGAGCACTGACTGCTCTTCTAGAGGTCCTGAGTTCAAATCCCAGCAACCACATGGTGGCTCACAACCATCTGTAATGATATCTGATGCCCTCTTCTGGTGTGTCTGAAGACAGCTACAGTGTACTCACATAAATAAAATAAATCATAAATCTTAAAATAATATTCATATATACATATATTCACACACATCTATATCTTAGTGATATTGCTTGTATGAACATGTTTTTAAGGCTGACTGACAGTGGGTACTGGTGTGCTCTTCCCTGAGGAAGACAGTTTCTCCTGCTCTTAGCAGTCACCAGTTGCTGGTAGTTCTTTGAGTAGGGTTGAGGCCCCATGAGCTTTCTTCTGCTCATTTTATCAGGTCTGTCAGGTCTGCCTTGCTCAGGTCTTGTTTAGGTGGCCATGTTGGTGAGACTTCTGTGAGTGTAGCTTCTGATATTTCTAAGAGACACAATCCCACAGGAAGCTTCCTGGTCTCCTGGCTCTTATAGTCGCTCCCCCTCCTTTCTGTAAAGATCCCTGAGCCTTAGGTGCAGAGGCTGCCTTGTAGATGTACCTGTTGGGGTTGGACTCCACGACCCTGCATTTGCATCAATTATGCCATTCTGTATTGGTCTGCATCTGTTGCAAAACCGAATTTCCTTGATGGGGGATGAGAACTACACTTCCTTATCTGTGGATATAATGATTAAATATTTAAAATGTGCTTAGGCAATATGCTGGCTAAGGGCTATAGTGGTTCTAAGTTCTGATCCATGACTTTGTTAGCCCTGGGGAGCTGGCTAGGTTTCCAGTTCTAGGCATGATTTTCTTCCTGTTGAGCAGGCCTTACCTCCAGTTAGAGAGCTGTTGGTGACACCAAGGCGTGTGTGCCATTACTGCATCCTTAGGGCTATAGCGCCACGCAGATCATTACCGTGGTTCACAGGCATCAGAGCTGGGTATGACTGTTGTTTGCTTCCTTCCTTTGGAAGCTTTTGGGGTTCCTTCTGGTTGAGTAACTGGAAGCCTTGAACCCATCTACCAGTTTTAACACTATCTTAAGGAATGTCTGAGAATTTTCTACACAGACCAATAACAAATACAGATTCGTTTTTTCTCTCTTCAGTGTTTTAGAAGTGCTGGCAAGGAATTCAAGTTAGTTCTTTATATCTTTGTGGAGTCTCCAGTAAAGAAAACTGGTTTTGGGTAATTTGTTAGTAATTTTATAAAGTTATTCATTTTGTATTGGTCATGGTTTTTTCTTCTTTCAGGTTGTCAATTTCCTCTTGACTCAGTGTTGATAATCTTAATACCTTTTGGGATTCTTTCATTTTATTTAGGTTATCTAATTTCATGGTGTAAAATTACTAATAGTATTCCTTTATAACCCCCCTTTTTATTTATGATTCTCCTAATTTGAGTGTTTTTTTTCCCCTTAACCAGTCAAGATGGAGGTTTTGTCTGTTTGTTGAGACAGGGTTTCTCCCCATGTAGCCCTGCCTGTCCTTGAACTCTATATAGACCAGGCTGTTCTGGAACTCACAGAGATTTGCCTGTCTCTGCCTCCTAAGTGCTGGGATTAAAGGTATACACTACCATGCCCAGCAAAGGTTTATATTTTATTTTAGAAATCTTAAAAAGCAAACCATTTTATTCATTCATGCATACACGTGTGTATGAGCACACGTGCCAAGGCATGCATGGGATAGTCACAAGGGCCAGTATGCAGGCCTTTCATCTAGGATCTCCTTTTGCCTAGTATCTTTAGATGTGTCTTTATGGCTTTGTGATCTTTTAAAAATATGAGCTAAAAATGTCCCCCCCCCCAAGAACGTTTCTTCATTTATGTTCAACAAGGTTCAGTAGACTGCCTTCATTTCAAAGTATCTTCTAGTTTTTGTCTCGACTTTTAAACAACACATCAATTTCTTTCTAATTTTTTCCCTACTTGCTAATTTCATTTCATTATGGTGGGATACACTGTGTTATCTGTATCCTTTAACATGTACTGTTTATTTATTGGTGAGTAGTAATCCTGGTGACTCATCACCAGACACAGTGTGGCTTGGGAAAGTCTATTTGCCCTTTCTGTGACTCACTGTGCCTTTCTGTAGAAAAGGGACTAGTTTAGATCAGCAGAATTCTAAGGCCACAGTGATGGGTTGATTCTCTAAATTTTCCCATTAGCTGGAATCAATCCCTTAATCTCTCTGAAGCAAAGTTTATCTTTAAAACAGGAATACAAATACTGTAATTTGCAGTTAAGAATGGAATGGCTTGGGAGTCTGGAGCGGTGGCTCACCAGTTATGAGCAATGTCGCTCTAACAGAAAAGCCAGGTTTGAGCCCCAGCACCCACAGGATGGGCTGGCAAAGCATCTCTAACTCCAGCTCCAGGGCATCCAATGCTCTCCTTTAGCCTTCCAGTCACTAGACACACTGAACACGCAACACATAAACACACAAAGCCAAAATAGTCATACATGTAAAACCGCTTAACTCTCTAAAAAGAAAGAAATAAAAAGCAGAACAACATATGCTAATTACTGTTGTACAGAGTCCCTCAAGAAATGAGCTCCTTTTCCATTTGGTTTTAGAAAAAGATGACTGCCAGCTGTAACTGTAGTAGGTAGGAGAGGCTGGCAGATTTGCCCTGATAGCGCAGGTAAGTTTTCTCAAGCTGTTTAAACACGTGTCTAAGTAATTAAGGGCCAACATTAGGCTAAGTACTCAAAACAGACTTCTCTTGTCTGGCTTTTACCTGCAAGGCCCCCAGATGATCTCAGAGTCCAAAGGTACAGACACTACAAGAGGAACATCTTGAGGCAGTCTCTGCCTGAGCTTCAATGGGGCTTTTGTTGTCTTGCTTTCTAAGATGGGGTCTCAGGTAATTCGCCCTGAGCTCACTGGATAGTTGAGGCTGACTTTGAACTCCTGACCTTCCAGTCTGTGTGGGGATCGTCATCACCACATCACCCAACACAGTGGGATTTTTAACCGAGTGATACTCTCCCACTTTGTGCTAATCCGGTAACTGTTTGCTTTATATCTCCTTGGTATCGAGAACTTCTTCCCTTATGGTCATGGTGTATGACTGATCCTCCCAAAATGTGGACAAGCAGCCAAAGAAACCTGGTACTAAGGAGGTATTGGTCCATGTTAGACCCCAAAGCCAGTTTCCCCAGAAACCCTCAGTCTTGAGTTGACACAAACTGCATATGGCTGTGTCTTTAGTGAATACAGTTGGGGACTGTGCAATCCCCCTGCCTCAGCTTTATGGATGCTAAGATTATGAGTATCCCCAATACAAGAGATTGAAGCCCAGTGGAAGAAGACATAATTAATCAGATCATTTGATATATTCATGAATAGCATTCTAAAACTTACCACACAACTCATCAGCTATGATGGGCTGAGTTCCTCGGCAGGGGAGAGTAGTGGCTGAGCTCAGGCCTAGAGCAGTGGACCAGCATGCCTGAGACCCTGTACTGTATAATACAGAATTTATGTAAGCTTAAGTTCCACAAAGCTTTCGACAATGGTGGGATGGGGTATGTGTATTTATAGAAGAGGGATTTTGGTTTTTTGGGGTTTGAGACAGAGTTTCTCTGTGTAGCCCTGGCTGTCCTGGAATTCACTCTGCAGACCAGGCTGGCCTTGAATTTAGAGATCCACCTGCCTCTGCCTCTCAGATATGCTTGCTTCTCCCTGGGGTTAGAGGTGTGCATTACCACTACCCAGTGGCCTAGATGACATATTCTTAAGAGAAAGAAAGCTTATCTGATGCTTGCTAAGGTTTTCCAGATACCAGAAGAATTGTTTTAGGACTGAATAGGGGTGACAGGTTCTGCTTCTTAGTAAAGCAGCCCAAGACTGTGGAATACCAAAGCAGAGAAGAAATAGGGGCAGGGCGGGCCAGACTCCAAACATTTAAACTGTGTTTCTCTAAAGAAACTTGGTTGTCAGAGGCACCACAAAGTCTAAACCCAACTTTAACTAGGGTGCCGAAGAATGAGGAGGAGGAAGCTGGCTTTAGCCTGAACTCACTCTCTTGTGCCAAAGATGAGTGCCGTAGACTTCCTATCTCAATAGCCCAAACTTTGGCAGCAGGGGAAGGAATCAGGGATGGTTGAGAATCGACCAGGAGTATCCTTGTCCACATCACAGGACCGGCACACTCACCAGAGTGGCCAGCAGAGTTTCCAAACCTCTGCTCTGGACCAGAGCTCTAAGCTTGCAGCAGCCACCATGTGCTTTCCTTGGACCATCCTCCAAGCTTTTATTAGCTTTTTGCTGTTTTTCTAGGTTAAACCCATTGGAAATTGGATTCTCTTTAAAAAGAAGTCTATTTTCGTTGAGAATACAGCATTTGTAGGGTAATCTTCGGGGTTTTTTGGACCAAAGGTTTTCTGTCCATGGGGTATCACATGGCGCATTTAATCTTGGTAAAAGGTTAGCCCAAGAAACTGGATGAGAAAAAAAAATAGTTACACCATTTGGAAGAACAGAAATGATGTCTGACTTAGCTCTTCAACGAACCTTGAAGATTCTGGCTTTGTCCTCTTTAAACGCTGTGGGCTGACAGGTGTTTCCAGCAAGAGGAGTCATGTTTACTTAAGGTTGGCACTGGGAGCCAGCGAACAGGCTGGGGCTCTCTGGCTCGGAGCTGCAGTGTAATTTTGGATTCTTCTCTCTACAACATTAACCACACATTCCTGAAAGAGTACTTAGCGTGCTGGGAAGGATGTAAAATGTCAACACTGAACTAAGATCACAAAATTCCTGGAACCCAAGCAAACATGTTGTTAGGGATCAAACTTAAGATGTGCAAATCAAAAACAATACTTGGAGCATCCCATCCGCCTTTAGGCGAGTCCCAAAGACCCGAGTATTCCTGAAAGGTCTGGCAGCCGCGACTCCCTCCGCTTCAGGTCCTTCTCTGAAGAGCGCAGCCCTGTTTTCCAGACGTGACTTCATTTGCTGTCCAATAAAGGCCAGAGAGAAGAGTGGAGTATGCACTCTGTGGAGGGAGCTTGCCCAGGGGAGAAATTCTGTCAGTGTCACACAGGATGCCAGGTCAAAGAGTCTCTGTGTGTCCTGTGTCCTCTGCTCAGGAAAGGCCATGGTGTGTGGAAATTGGGAGACAACTTAGGTACTACTACCTAGGGCCTCCTTTTCCTGGCTCTGACTTTTGCAAGTCAAATTTCCAAACAATTTTAAGAATTATAAATGTCACCCAGAAAAGGACATTAGGAAAAAAAACAAACAAAAACACTGTCATCTCACAAAAGAAGAGGCACTTAATGCCAGAGGCAGGAAGAAAACACCACTAGGATAGACGTTCATCTACAACGAACCAGCCGCAACTTGATATCAAGGCACACGCACGAACGTACCATGTTTTCCCAATTTCTCCCTTTTTGGCATCTCGGGCCAGCAACAGAACAAGGATAAACATATAGGAATTTGCCGAAGCCTTTACTATGAGGAGATTAAGACCTGCAAAAGGAAGTGGGGTTGCCAGATAAAATAACGGACGTGCAGTGAAAGCTGAATCCTTCGCAGTGTCTGAGACTCACGAACGCTTCCTTGTTTATCTGGAATTCTGATTTAATGGGTGCCCTACACTTTTATTTGCTGAACCTGGCAACTCTGAAAGGAAGTGCCTTCCAGCTACTTGACTTGAAGCTAAGCTGTAGAACGAGGCGCCAGCGGCCCTCAGACCAGCGGTGTCCTTGCTAGGCTTTCGACCTCTTAAAGCATGGCACAGTCTGTGCGGCTCTGCTCCGTTAAAGCACCCTCTTCCAGCCCTCCATCCAGGTCTGATCCCACCTCTCGTAATCGTACTTTCTTTTTAGATCTCAGCTTTTTTCTCCCTCTGAAAAGGAGCCTCTTCTGTCTCAAAGCGAAGAGGTGGAGTTTTTGTTTTTTAAACTTTTTTTGGGGTGTTGCTAGAGATTGGGTCTAGAGCCTTCTGAGTAGCAGACAGTGATTTTTATCGTTGAAGAATATCCTCAGCCCTCCCAAAAGATCTTTTTATGCAGACTTAGAACTACCGGCATCATTCTTTTTTTTTTTTTTTTTTTTTTCAGAGCTGGGGACCGAACCCAGGGCCTTGCGCTTGCTAGCTAGGCAAGCGCTCTACCGCTGAGCTAAATCCCCAACCCTGGCATTATTATTTTTTAATACTAGAAACTATAGCTGAAGAAAAAGATTCTGACATCCACTTCTGCATTTTTACCCGTTTTTATCTCGAGTGAGCCCAGGGAAAGCGGCCTCCTACAGAGGTGGGGCTCAAAGGCAGAGAGTGTTTTCAAAGTAGCTGTGGGAGAAAACCAGGGATGGTTTTTCTCTTCTGAAAAAGCTGTCAAGTGCTGTCTAAAAGGGTAATTACAGCGTAGACTCTAAAGTCTTATTAAAGGGAGTCTTGTACTGTTTTACTTTAAAATCACTGCTTTCTCTAGCACTCTGAGCGGGGGACTTTTACTCATGAATGATTTTACAACTTCTTTCATTAGTGATTTGGAAAATTGTGCCTTGCTAGGGAGGTAGCTCAGTAGGAGATTGCTGGCCTAGGTGCATGAGGTCCCAGGTTCAATACCCAGCAGCAGTGTGTGTGTGTGTGTGTGTGTGTGTGTGTGTGTGTGTGTGTGTGTGTGTGTGTGGAAACATTGAAAAGTTCTGGTTCAACATACGACATGCGGAGGAAAGGAAACTGTTTTAAAGTTTGTTTTATTAATTATCATTAGCGTGTATGGGGTGTGTGTGTGTGTGTATGTGTGTGTGTATGTGTGTGTGTACCCACAGTGTGGTAACCTGTGGGGTGTCCTTCTCCCATGTATGCCCTGAGGACTGAACTCAGATGTGTCAGGTTTCTGAGGTAAACGCTTCCACCTGCTAAGCCACCTCACGGGCCCAGAATGGGGACTGTTGGGCAGGGCAGTCCGAGCAGGAGCAGAGGCCAGGATATGGAGGCAGGAGCAGGGGTGGAGGGCAGCTCAACCCAAGCAACGCAGATATGAAAATGTTTCCAGGAACGTTACTACTTGGCATGCTGATTACGGAAGTCAAACTAAGTGTTTCTATAAACCCTGGCCCGTCACGCTTCGTTTCACATTGAAAACTCAAGTTTGTAAATATGACCACTGATGCGCTAAAGAACAAAACAGAAGAAACATGAAGGTTTTCAAAGTTCCAATGCACATGGAAGGGGAACTCTTGTCGTCAGCGCCAGACCCGACGGTAACTGATGAAGTGACGGCCTTCCGTCCTGAGAGACGGTGGCCCAAACTGGGCGCACAACCTGTGTGTCAACTGTCTCTCGAGTTAAGATGTTTAAGCAGGAATGAGTGTTCTGCCTGCACGTGCTTAAGTACACCACGTGTATGCTTAGTGTCGGCAGAGGCCGGAAGGAGGAGTCCGATCCCTGGAAGAAAGTTACGAACGTTCGTGAGCTGCTGGGAACCAAACCTGGGTCTTCTGTCAGAGCAGCCAGTGCACCTAACCTCTGAGCCATCTCTCTCTCCAGCTCCACCCCCTTTCTTGGGAAAGAAAGCTGTGAGGAGCTGGCAGTTCAAGGGGTTGCCAAGGTACTTCCCTTGAGAGGGCCATGCACTGGTGTGTGACCCGATAAGCATTCGCATTCATGGGTTTCCCATTCTGTCAATGACAGCTACAGTGCTCTATCCCTGCTGGGTGGGGCCCCACTCAAGTGCTTGCTTAGTATGCAGGAAGCCGTGGGTTTAGCCCTTAGAGTGAAAGAGAAAATCTTGTAGGAAGAGTTGAAATTTACTAAGTTAATTATGATTCTTTGTCAGGGATACACTGCAGGGAAACCAGCTACAGTGTTTGCTCCTTTGCTGTTGACATCCACGCTCACCCCCTTCCCCCTTCCCCTCCCCTAGCTAGTGGTGAAGAACTCTGAGGCCACTGAATCATATATGCTTTTGTTCTTTAACCATGAGCTCAAAGGTCAAAAGGCTGAGAAGGGCCAGCCACACCGAAGTAGTACAAAAGGAAATCATTTTGCCCTTGGGGAACCTTGAGAGGGTCTTGGGGGAACCCAGGGATCAGAAGACTGCTGCCTTAGGCCACTTTTGCTCTTGACAAGCCCAAAGTCTATTAGAGAAGGACAGCCCCAGCTGGGCTTGGTGGCACACACCTGTATTCCCAACACTAAGGAAGTTGAGGCAGGGGGATCCAAAATCCCAGACTAGCCTGAGACACCTAGGGAGACCCTGTTTGCAAAAGAAAGCAAAGCAGACAAATACCAAGCCAATAAGACACCATATCAAACAACCGAAGGGATGGCTTTTCATTACCCAACAGCTCCAACACCTGTTCCCTGCCCAGTCCCCTCACCCCTCTTCATTACTCTTACCTGCTATGTGAGCTCAAAGTCTCAGCCAAGGCCTTGCCTCCTCTGGGAAGCAGTCCCCAATCCTCGAAGCCTAGATTCCTGTAGATGGTGCCTACTATTGTCATACAGGTGGGGGACACTGACCCCTGGAGACATCTGGCAAGAGCTGCCTGACCTTAAAGCACTCGCTGTCCTCGACCGGAAGTTCTTTCCCAAAAGTCTTCATTGCTTTGTTAAATCAAAAGTGTAAGTGTCTGGGCTTGTTGGGCTGGGTTGGAAGTGTCTACTGTTCAAGGCTCGGGGTTTAATTCCTAGTACTGAAAATCAACCACCCAGAGTTTAAGATCGTTGGACTTTTTTTTATCTCTGACCAGTTGTTTAGCAAGTTATATAGAGGGCTACGCTCTGAAAGTCAGAAATGGTAAAGGGAGGCTGAACGAGACAGCGGGAAGAGGGGGCAGAGTGAGGGGAGAGATGGTTGTTACAGTCCCAACTCCAGAAAGACCTTCAGTGTGTCTGTGGAAATCATCCCATGTCTAGAAACTGATGTTCAAAGCAAAAGCAAAGAGAAGCCAGGAACAAGGATAAGGAAGACCTCGCCAAGTTGAAGGGCATTGTTTTGAAGGAATCAAGCGAGGGACGTCTCTGTCCCACCGGAAGTGATGACATATTGTAAAGCTATAGTCGTTAAGACACAAACGCATACATATAAGAGAAAAAGATTGCATGACTACTTTAAAAGGCTTCAGTTTACCAATGAGACAGCACAGAAAAGAGGGGAAAAGGAACCCAAGAATAGATACTTGAAACTCAGAGACCCCATCAAGGACAAGGGCTCAGGTTTTACAGAGAATCTCTACAGACGAGGCTGAAAAAGGCCATGCCGCCTAGACGCAGAGTTACAAACATAAACTTCACAAAAGATGAAAACCACAGTGGTCAATAAAGAAATAGACACCAAACCTCACTAAGTAAACAGGGAAATGAGGGACTCGCCCTGCATCAGATTAGCTAACATAAAAAGGCCTCGTAACCAGAGTGTTGGGAAGATAATGAACCAGGCCCTTAGGATGGACAGTGACTTTGTCGTCTCCCCCCACCCCCTCCATCCCACTTTGGAGACTCCATTGATAATAGAAGCAGTGAAGATCCAGTCTGGTTAGGAGAAACGTTTACAATGTGTGTATGAAGAGCAGGCACAGGAATTCTCACAGTAGCAAGGGGGCAGCGAGGTGGCCGAGTCCTCATGTACATCAAGACCATACATACGCTGGTTTCCATAGGGTGGCGGGACATAAAATGCAGTCTCACAAAGGAGGTTAAGGAGACGAATCTGCGTGGATTAGGATATTGACAGAAACAAAGCAACCTTCGTGAGGATATGCGTAGCATTGTACCATTCATATAAAAAGCGAATATTTAAAGTCCGTATTGTTGAAGTATGTGTGCGCACACAGAAGCATTTCCTGGAAATGGAGACTAATGGGTTCCCGCACATACACAGTAGGACGAGGCCTTCATTCCATTATTTTTCCACACAATTTTCTGCATGTTCTGATATAGTTTATTTTTAACCTCAAGGGCAAACATCTAAAAAAAAAAAAAAAGGAAAATCCTCATTCTTAAAGCATATCAAAGACGTGTTTCGTACTGGGGTGTGTATGTGACGGGGTGGGCACTAAGAGTCCCTTGCCTGGTATTTAGAGGATTGGATTTTAACAGACGGGTCACTCTGAGGCATTGTTTTAAGACAGAATAACACTTAAAAGCTCCTTCTCACCAGTTAAGTTTCCCATGCTGTGCCTTCCGGGTTAAATCGATGCAACCCAGAACCCAGTTTATGTCACAGGGCAGGGGAAGAAAAATGAGACCGGTGCCTGCCTGGAAAGTGCGTTGGGGAAACAGACGCCCGCCGCGTGCACACCGTTTTGTTTGTTCAGACTCTGCTGCAGGAGGAAGGGGAACTTGAAAATACCTCGGCTATAAATTGTCATGTAAAAGACAGAGAGAACCCTGGCGTATTAAGAACCTGTAAATCGCATCTGCCGAAAGAGCAGAATTCGCAGTATCCCTCCTCACCCAGCGCCCACCTCCCCACTTCTGACAGAGTAGCTCCTGTTCTTTGGGGAAACACACATGAAGTAAATGTAAAACTTGAGCTGGAATCGGCTGCTGTGTATGCCACCTGCCTAATAAAATGAGGATAAATGTGAGGTTTTGGCTGTGTAGATCTGCTTGTGTTTTTAACTCAGAGGCACGCGCCATCGCGGTGCGGCATACATAGGTTTGTTTCCAAAGTACAACATGGGGAGGGGCGGAGATAAATAATTTTGTGGTGTCTGAGGGGCTTCTGCTTTTGAAGCTGACGCGATGCAACAGAATTCCCGTTCGTAAACTAAGATGCGATCAGTTCTTGAGTTAGTGGGACCAAGGGCATTTATGAACAGCTAATGGGGCGCTGCGACAGCAGCCAGGCACTGGGCAGCCAGGCCGCGGTGCCGGTTTACAGGGCTCCCCAGACAGACGCTAACTCCAGAGATTGCCAGCAGTTTAGATATCGAGCTAATGGCCACAGGTACCAAACAACAAGTCCCCCAGAATAAACACACGACTCATTTAAAACTCTTTCTCCCCATCCCAGAAGGCAGCAGGCCGCACGAACTACCTGCAAAACCTTTTCTTTGAAGAAATACACAATGAGTCACCCTCCTGTTAAGGGATTTGCTGAAAACAAAGATGCAGGAAGCCATGTAAAAATGATTTGTGAGGCTGCTTGACGCCTGACAGCCTTTTTTTTTTTTTAACCTTCTCTATGCTCATTTCAAGGAAAAAGCATCTGCAGGCAGCTTCACTGGTAGTCAAGGCTACAGGCTGGTTTCAGATGTGTGAGGGGCATCGCCTAGACTTAGGGTTTACTAAAACCAGGAGGGAACCCTTAAGAACAATAAAATAAAGAGCATGTGAGGAAACCACAGAGATTGCTAGCTGGAGTCTTGGCCCAACTACCTTTCATTCAGCACAGCCTCGGCTCTAAGAAACCAGCCATCACTGACCCCTCCCCAGGGACAGTGCGGGCATCACCCACGAGGGATGCTGCCGTGTCTTAGAGATGTTGGCTGATGTGGTGGCCTATGGGGATGTGAAGACAGGGAGCAGAGATCCCATCTGGGGGTGAGCTAACACCCAGTTCTATTTGTTCTCATTAATGGGAGCAGAGGACTTTAGTACCCAACATGCAATTTCATGACCAACAGTCAGTGTTTGGGTGTTGGATTAAAAACTCTTTTTTTAAAAAATCACATTTACTTATATGTGTGTGAGATATTATATAGAATATAATATATAATATATGATATAGATATATAGAAATATAGAGAACATGTGGTACCCAGAAATTAAACTCAGGTTATTAGGTTTAGCAATAAGCATCCTCATCCACTGAACCACGCACCCTGCTCAGGGCCTCTTTTTGTATCCTTTAGCCTAATATTAGAATTGTTGGGAAGCAAAAAAATAACAAGAAACTGCACTCAGTAACCTCCAAGAGCTTGTCAAATAGATGCCCATTTGGCCTTTGCAGACCCTCTTACTGCTCCTGCTGGCTTAAACACAACCCCTGCTTTCTAAATGGGGGAACCGAGGTCTCTAGAGACTTAGTGACCTGTTCCAGGTCCACAAATGCACAAAGCAGACTTGGGATTAGAACAGACATCTGGCCAAACATTAAAGCCCTTTTTACTACACTATAATACTTCATCAGAGTGGTTTGCTATGTGAACCTCTGAAGATAAATGGGAGGGTGAGGTATTCAGATACGGTGAGGCAAATTATGTGCCCCGCACAATCGCTACAAGTGGCAGGAACCAGAGATTCCGTTCTGCAGGGAGAATATGACGGGAGAGGCTGTTTAATCTAATACACACTGGAAGGAAGATCTGTGGTATTGCCTTGACCAGGTGACTCAATGGGGGTAACAAGGTTACAAAGTATTCTGTATTTGCCTCTTATTCTGTCTCCTGTGTTTGATCTGACAGCTACAGTTTACAAAACTCCCTTTGTTCCCAAGTCGGGTTAAATAATCAAAGGTTTTCCCTCTCAAAGTCACACACAAGTAAGTTGGCTCAGTATATATATATATATGTATGTATATATATATATGTATGTATGTATGTATGTATGTATGTATGAATGAATGAGGTATGAGCTCTTTTTGGAATTAATTTGTTGAAAAGAGCCACCACAGTATCCATATCCCTTCCTATCAACTCTCCCATCTGGAATTTATTTTTTAAGACGCTCATTGCTTCTCACAGGTTCAATGTCACCCCTTTCACACCAGTTAACTATTGAAAGCACTTCAAATTCCCAGCCAGGGAAGCCAGGCCATGTATTTCCCCTGGACGCAGCTAATGTGTCAGGCTTGTAAAATAGCTCTTAGTGGCGGTCTCCGTTTAGAGAGGGACGGAAACTCGCTTTAAATACTTAAAGCTTTAATATCTAGTCCATTATGCTAAAGCAGGGTCTTGTAAAGAGTCAATTATGGGATACTTCTGATTCGATCCACATGCAAGGGAAATCCGTCTCCCCGCCTTTAAACCCCTGCTGTAAGTGTCTTGTTTAAATGATTACTGACACTTTTTCTTTGATCATATTGAATCATATTGTTATTCTTCTACGTTAATTTAAAACTTAATCCACAGAAAATGCTAAAGCAGGTTTTAATTTCTCACAAAGAAAGCTCTTTCTCAGAAAAAAAATGGGGTTTTCAAAAATTTTCACTTTTCAAGGTATCAATAATAGATTGAAAATAAATCAATTTTCTCACGAGAAAATATAAGAGTGAATTTTTTTTGATGTAACAGTGATGTGTCTCATGCCAGCACAAAGCACACACTACATGCTTAGCAGCACACATAAGTAAACAGTACCATTCAGAACCTCGAAAACAATCAAATATGATCTCAGGTCACCGTTTGGGATTAGGAGAATCTATTCATGTTTGCAACATGTTGTCAAAGGGTCAATAGCTTTCATTTAAACTTCCTCTGTGATTCAAGAATTAATGACGTCGGCGGCAAAAATAAAATTCCAGATTTGATTTTTCAAATTCAAGTTTTAAAAACATTAATTATTGGCCAGAGTAACAGGGGGCCAGTGCTCTAAGCCACCGATGGTGGGTGCTAAGTAGTTACTCATTTTATTTAATCTCGAGACGATTTCACACTACATAGCCCTGGCTAGCCTGGCACTCATTTTGTAGCTCAGGCTTGCTCAAACTCAGAGATCTGCCTCTGTCTCCCAACTGCTGCGATTAAAAGCCCGTGCCACCATGCCAGCAGCAGTCACTGCGTTTTCTGTGAGTGTTTTGCCTGCATGTATGTGCACCATGCGTGTGCCTGGTTAAAGAGAACACTGGATCCCCTGGAACTGGAGTTACAGATGATTATAAGCTACATGTATGTGCTAGGGACCGAACCCCAAGATCCAGTGCTCTTAACAGCTGAGCTGTCTCTCTAGCCCTAATAGTAATTTTTAAAAGTACTTTTGAAAACAAAATACCAATATTTATATCGAAGGCTTAGAAAATGCACATTGGGTTTGGCAAGAGCAACGCCAGCAGTATAGGGTTCTCATGTCAAGAAATGACCATAATTAGCATTTAGTTATGTGGACATTTCCACACTGGATTTAACAGTGAAAATATTGAGAATTATTAAAAAGAGATAACAATAGGTGATCGATTAAACCCATTAAACTTTCATCTACCATGGAATCCCCAATATTGATTTAGAAAAACGAATGAACGCCTCCTTTGTGTTCGGGGTAGAAGCTAGGGCCTTGAGCATCCTAGGTAATGCATTCACTCTACTGGGAAGCGATCTCTCCAGCCCCCTCCTCTGTGTTTAATATGCTATAGCATGTGCAAGTGCACATTTGAGATGGGACATATGTGTGTGCCTGTGGAGAACACAGGATAGCCTCAAATGCCATCTATCTGCTGTGAGAAAGAATCACCTATTGGCCTGGCTGACTGGGCAGTGAGCCCCAGGGAATCTGCTGTCTCTGCTTTCCTGGGACTAAGAATTCCAGCATACCCAACCTCTTACACGGGTTCTGAGATCAAGCCAGGTTTGTGTGCTTGCAAGGCTCAAGATACTTGATCAACTGAGCCTCACTTTTCTCTCTATACTTTTTGTTTTTGTTTTGTTGTTATTTCTTGAGACAGAGTCTTACTGTTGCCCAGGCTGGCCTCAAACCCTCGATCGTCCTGCTTCAACCGTTGGCATGTTGAGATTACAGGTGAGTGCTGGTATGAATCTTCTCTGAAAGGGTTGCACTTCCCTGTGTTCTCCACATGTGCTGGTTTTCAGAGATAGGATATCTGATTTGCAGCCCAACTGACATGGAACTTGCTATATGGCCCAGGCTAGCTTCAAACTTGCAGCAATCCTCCTGCTTCTGCCTCCTAGACACTGAGACTGTGGACCTGCACTACATACCTGGTCCGTTCTTGCTCATGTATTTTGAACATTTTTTTTGTTGTTGTTGTTATATGTGTAACCAGAGCCTATACCTCCTGTTCGCTGAGGTGTCTGCTATGGCCTCTTTTCTAAAAATCTGGTTGCTTTCTGAGGTTTTGAGTTCTTTCTATACTTTGAACAAAAATCCTTTATAAGTCTTTAATAAGCGTTTTCATTGTGGCTTGCCTCTTTTCTTTCTTGACAGTGTTTTTGGGCAAAGCAGAAAGGTTCAATTTTAATGCCACCCAATCAAACAATTCTTTTAATCATTGTAGGAGGACCGACAGGCCTCACTGACAAAGTGGCGGCCACCTCCATAGAAGTTGGTAAACAGTGACTGGGGCCACTGAAGCAACTTCCACATGAGGGCCAAACTGAAGCCTGCCTGAGAGCCTAGAGATTGAGGACACAACACTGACAGCCAATCAGGAACTGCTGCTTGGAAGATATGCTTGCTTGGGACCAATGGGACACGGGTGGAGGGTATAAAATGTGCTCCCCAAGAATTAATACATGACTTGCTGCCAGAGTCTGAGCTATTGATTCCACACCATCTCATCCCTAACGCCCAAGGGCAAGTTCGTTCAGCTGGGGGCAGTCCAGAGTACAACACTGCAGATCATCATGCATTTGTCACATTTAAGAAGTTAGTGCCAATTCCAAGTTGTAGATTTTCTCTTATCTAGGAATTACAGTCTGGAGTTACAGTTTTAGAGTTGATTGGCTCAACATAGGGGAGTGAGGCTTGTGTATAGCTCTCGTCTGCATGTGTAGTCCATTTGCTGGAAGACTTTTCTCCATTGTTTTTGTCTCTTCATCAGAGGTCAGTTGGCTATATTCCTGTGGCTCTATGTCTGAACTTTCCAGTCTATTCCACTGACCTATTTCCCATCCTTTGCCAACATCACACTGCTGTTGTCTAGTTTTATAAAGCACTTTGAACTCAAGAACCATAGGCCCTCCAACTTCTTCTCCCTCAGTCACCATTCGGTTGACTATTCTGGGACTTTGCTTCTCTGTACAGACTTCATAATCAGTCTATATTACCACTGGGCTAATTGCTTTCTATTGCAGTGATAAAACACCATGACAAAAGGAACTTAGAGAAGGGGAGCTCATTTGGGCTTATGACTACAGGACGTCTATCATGGTTTGGGCTTATGGCTACAGGATGTCTATCATGGCTTGGGCTTATGACTACAGGACTTCTAGAATGGCTTGGGCTTATGGCTACAGGATGTCTAGAATGGCTTGGGCTTATGACTACAGAACGTCTAGAATGGCTTGGGCTTATGACTACAGGACGTCTATCATGGCTTGGAAGTATTGCAGCAGGCCGGCATGGTGGGTGGCAGGAGCAGGAAGCTGAGGGCTCACATCTTAAACCACAAAGACAGAGCAGAGAGAGCCAACTGGGAAAGGCATTTGACCTTGAGGCCTCAAAGTCCACTCTCCAGTGACAGAATTCACCACAAGGAGGCCATACGTACCTCCTAAACTTCTCCAAACAGCATCACTGACTTGGGACCAAGCATTCAAATGTCCTAGACTATGGATGACATCTCACTCAAACTACCACACCCGCTGAGACACCGTACACCCTAGTGCGTGTATTGGTGTGTGGAGGCCAGAGGTTGACAAGGGGGGTACCCTCTCAATTGCCCCCGGACTCTTTTTCTGAAGTGAGATCCCTCACCAAACCTGAAGCTCACCAAGTGACTGGATGGGTTAGCTGGGGAATCCCAGGTCTCTGAGTCAGCCACCATTTCCCTAGTCCCAGCTGGCTGGGATTATATAACTTGGATCACACTGAATCAGTAACCATGTAAGGAGTTGCTATCATCATGACACTGATTTTCCTGTCCACCGACACAGACTCCCCTCTCCGTTTATTTAGTTTTCTTTTTTCTTCCTCACGTTACAGCTTATAGAACAGGTACATATATTGTTAGATTATACCAAAGAACTCCATTTTGAGGGTGCTAATACAAGTGGCACTGTGTTTTAAGCTTCACTAGCTTGCTGCAAGTCTATACGAAACGCTTCTGCATTTAAGCTCGCGTTCTGCAACCAATGCTATAGTCATTCGCTGGCATTAGGAATTGTTTTGGCCCATCCTTCCTTTCTTACTCCCAGTCTTAATGGGAAAGCGCTGGCTTTCTCACCATTGAATAGAACGTTGGCTTTGAGATTTCAAAGTCTGCCATTGTTAGGAAGTGGTAAATGTCTTTAAGAAGTAGGGCTGAGTGGTTGTTAGAGGCAACGGAACCCAGTCCTGTCCTTCCTCTGGCATACGGGCCCCATGCCCTCCAGCAGGCACTACCACTCCACAGGCATAGAAACCAGCCAACCAACCATGGAATGAAACCTTCAAAGCTGCGGGCCAGCAGAAACCTTCAGTGGTTTGATTGCAGGCATTTATTAAAGCAGTGGAAACCTCGCCCACACAGCAATGTCTAGAATCCACTCATGAACCTGCTTAGAAATGTCAGTTTCTGTTTGGAATGCTGTTCATTGTTGATTCAACTTCTTTTTTTCTTCCCTCTCTCTGCCTGTTTTCTGCTTGCCAGGGTCTCACTATATAGTTCTGGTTGGCCTAGAACTTGCTATGCAGACCATGCTGGCTTTGAACCCACAGAGCTCCTCCTGTCTTGCCTGCTCAGTGTGCTCAGTGCGTACTCAGTTTCAATCTCCTCAATAGACCCAGTCTGTCTAGTTCTTGTTCTTAGATACGGTTTTCACATGGTGCTTTTTAAGGAATTGGCTTATTTCATCAAGATGATCAAACATGTCAGCTTCGAAATTTTTATAGTATTGCTGTTACCACGACGACATGGACAGGGTCTGTAGTGTTTCTTCATCTTTCATTTCTGATTTAGCAATTTATGTGCTTTCTCCTTTTCTTAGCTAGTCTGGCTAGAGACATTAATTTTATTGATCTTTCAAAAACTTAGCTGTGTATCTCATTGGCTTTTCTTCATTGATTTCTGGTTTTTAATATCCTTGAATTTTGCTCTATTTTTTCTACTCTCAGTTTTATTTTCTTCTGCTTACTTACGGTTTAGTTTACCCTCCTCTTTTACTTTCCTAAGAAGAACATGCAGACGAAACGTTCTTTGGATCTCCCCTTCCTCCATTTAGAATGTCAGAAGTCCAAGCTGACCCCGACCTAACAACCTCCTCCCTCCTCCCTGAGCTGGCTGGTGAGGCGAAGGCAGCCTGCCTTCTGCTTCCATTACCATCCAGATCTTACTGCCTCACTAAGCGTTGTTGTTTGTTTGTTTCAACCAACAGTTGGCTTGTCGATTTTCTGAAAATACTGGGGTTTTGAAATTGCATTAAGCATCTAATTTGAGAACTGACATCTTTCCAAAGGTGGGGCCTCCAGCGGACTAACATTGGTCTCCATTGGTCCTTCCTTCCGCAGACGCTCATGGTTGGCTTCGTGCAGGTAATATACACGACGTTTAGGGTTAATACATTTAGGTTTAATCCAAAAGAACTTCCATGTAACTCTTCTTCTGATTAATTCTGTCTCTAAGCCCCTGCCCTTTCCTAGTTACCTAACAAATGTCTTTACCAACTTGTTTTTTAAGACCTTTAAACCCTCGTTTTCCAATAAACACTCAGAGATTTCTCCCAAATGTCACGTGGCCTGTATCTACGGTACCTGATACACTGTTACTAGGTTCCGTTTCCAAGTAGTTTTAATGTCACATAATAAAATTGATAGCGTTTAATAATTTTCCTTATAGATTTTTGGGAATGTTCTTATTACTACTTATTACTAATGCTATAGTTAGAGATTCATGTATTTCATGCGATCTAAAAAGTTAGGTAAAATGTTCCTTGTATGAATGCGTGGTTAGGCTTTGAGAATCTTCCGCATCTATGTGGAGTGTATTCTTTGTTGTATGTCTTTCAGGAAATCTATTCATTTATTAATTTAGTTGGGGAGGGGCTTGCACACATCACAGAAGCATTTAGCGGTCAGAGGGCAGCTTGAGGAAGATGGCTCTCTCCTCTCCCAATGTGAGTCCGAGAAACTGAGTGCAGTGGCTTGGGGACAGCGCTCTCACCTGCAGAGCCATCGTGTCAGGTCTCTGTGCATCTCGAACATCAGGCTTGCACGATTCGTTCTTTCAGGTTCCCTCTCTTTGTGTGAGTGTGTGATTTAAAAGATAAAATAAAACCCCTCATACTCGAATGATAAATCAACGACTTGCATCGACTTAGTGAAGGCTGCACTTTGAAAGCCACATTTTAGTTTCCCAAAACCTTGTTTCCTTTGGTGATCTCTGTCTTTTATCAAAATGAAGACAATTTTTTTTGTTGCTTTTAATAAAATATTTTAGAATAAAACTAATGTTTTGTTAAGACTTATCTATTTTATATGTTTAGTATTTCCATGGGATCAATTTTTCACTTAATTTTTTATGTACAAATATCTGTTGTAAACAGCACATGACAAAAATTTTGAAACCTCAATTAGGTGTTCTACTAGACTCAATGTTACCACCTGTTTTTTTTAATTTATTATGATTTCTTGTTTCTTTTTTGCTGGATTCAGTTCTCCCTTCATTTATTGTCACGAAAACGTTGCATTCTAGCCAGCTGTAGTTGTGCAAGCCTTTAATCCCAGTACCTGGGAAGCAGAGGCAGGAGACTCTCTGTGAGTTCAAGGCTAGCCTGGTCTACATAGAGAGCTCCAGGACAGCCAGGGCTTCATGGAAAGACCCTGCCTCAAACAAACAAAAACATGATACAGTCTGTCTTTCTCTTAGTTACTTTCACTTTTTTCCCCACCCAGGGCTGAAAAATAAACCCAGGGCTTTGCACAAACCAGACCCATACTCTATACCTCTGCCCTATGGTTATTTCTCAAGTTGACTTCTAGTCTTCATTCTACCATATTTCCCATAATCTATATGTATCCTCATCACTTGCTGCCCCAACACAGCAGCGTAGGTAAGAACACTTTCTAGATCATTCTGTTCTCCTTCTGCCCTGTCTGCTGCACCTGGCCCTTTAGTAGCAGGTGGTTATTCTGCACCTGGTGTTCTAGTAGCAGGTGGTTGCTCTTTGCAACAACCTAAGGCCATCCCTGGACTTGTTTCTTTGCATGTCATTTGTTTCTTAGCTCTTGTACTCCTGACTTTTGGGAGTGAGAGGTTTTGGTGATTCTCTTTATATAAGGTTTATATGTGACAAGCTTCCAAATCTTGCTGTGTCTGAAAATGTCTTAATCTTCCCTCACTACTTAAATTAAGTATAAATTAAATAAAAGTATAAGTTAAATGTTAACCATGAGTGAGTTATAGTTTTAAAATATTTCATTATATTGAGATATTATTTCAATATAATTTTGGTACCTAGTCTTAGTAAGGAGGCATTTACTACTAGTATAATGCATCTTATTTTATACTCTGTGTTCTTCCTCCTTCAGTATTCTAAAGTATGCTTATGCTGTTGGTCTTTGCACTCTGAAATCTTCTGTGTTCCCTTAGCTCCTGGAAATTTTCTTCTATTGTTTCTTTGATTATTTCTTTTGTCATATTCTCTGTGCTTTCAGGAGTGATTCCCATTAGCATTTTCTGGTTTTACTGTCATATTTTTATGACATTTTATGGATTGGGGGGGGATGAGGATTAGTTATATAATCAGTTGATAATTTTGATCAAATCCCTCCATCCAATATTAAGGAAATCTAAAAATAGATTATACCCTTGACTATGATTGAATTTAGTTCCTGTTTTATTATTGTTTTATTTATTCCTCCCCAGGGATCTTATTCTTCTAACCTTGGACAGCTTCCACTCACAGAAACTTATGGAAATATTTTTACTCAATCAGTATTCATATAGTGTCGAATTACCTTTTGACATCATGTTCAATTTTGGTGATCAAGAACAAGTTTGAAGTGTTGAGCAGTGCTGGCATTTTTGTCTAGATCCTTCCCAGCTACAGAGGTTGTGATGGGAATCGTTAGTGCACTTAGCATCTCTGACATGGGAGACGGCTTAGTGGGTAAAGACGCTTGCCACCCAGCCTGATAACCCGGGTTCCAGCCCAGCACCTACATGGTAGGAGAGAACCAACGACCACAAACTATCTTCTAATCTCCACATGCATGCCATAGAACATGCATGTTCCTAACTCTAAAAAAATAAATCCTAAAAAATGCTAGTCATAAGCACTGACCATGGAAATAACAAATGTCCCAGCCCCTATTGCCAAATGTGTCTACATGGGCACGACCGTGCTCTCTCATCAACCTACTCGGTCATGGAGAGCCGGAGAGCCGCTGGTCTGTCAGGATGAATAGCATACCATGGGCTGAATGGCAGGGTGGGGTGTGGTGTGGAGAGGGTGTGGGAGGTGAGGAGAGGTAAGGTGGGAGGGGCGGGGCTGTACACAAGGTACAGCTCCGATACAGAGAAAGCAATGATTGACCCCTTTGCCTGAAGACTGTGTATAATAAAGCTTAAGACACTTGGCCTGTCTTTTTGGAAATGGTTAAGGTGTTTGTCAGATAGACGAAGACAGGATGGGAAAGAACAATTGCATCTAAGAGAAAAATGGTGTGCTAAGACGAAACACCCGGACTCATGGTGGTGGGGGCAGAGTTGAAGGCTGTGACGAACGAAAGGGCAAGGAAACCCCTTAGCTATAGGGCAGGGAGGAACGAGACTGTAAAGAAACCTGCAGGCCAAGCAAGGAAATGAACTCTCCAGCCAGGCCTTTGATCCCAGCACATGGGAGGCAGAGGCAGGCCAACTCTCTGGGTTTGAGTCCAGGCTGGTCTACAGAGTGACTTCCAGGACGTCTAGCTACATAGGGAAATCCTGTCTTGAAAAAACCCAGATAGATAGATAGATAGATAGATAGATAGATAGATAGATAGACAGACAGATAGATAGATAGATAAACAATTTTTTAAAAATGTGTGCTTCATTCAGTAGTAATGGCAACACACACAGTATTAAGTGGGAGAATGGTGCTTTATGAAAGGCATCTTGCAAATACACGATGGATGGTGTAGACTGCACCTGGAAACTGAAGAAATGTTATAATGTATAACACACCCACACATACATACATACACATACACACATACACACACATACACACACATACACACATACATACACACATACACACATACACACATATACATACTCACACATACACATACACACATACACACATACACATACACACATATACATACACACATACATACACACATACACACACATACATACACATACACATACACATACACACATATACATACACACACATACATACACGCATACACATACACACATATACATACACACACATACACATACACATACACACATACACACACATACACATACATACACACATACACACACATACACACACATATACATACACACATACACACGCATACACATACATACACACACATACACACATACATACACACATACACACACATACACATACATACACACATACATACACACATACACACATACATACACACATACACACATACATACACAATACACATACATACACACATACACATACATACACACATACACATACATACACATAAATACACACATACATACACACATACACACATACATACACAATAACATACATACACATACACATACATACACATATATACACACATACATACACACATACACACATACACACATACATTCACATACATACACACACATACACACATATGTACACATACACACACACACACACACCTCTTAAAGGATGGGGACTGCACGCAGCACATAGGAGGTCCTACCAATGGAAGTTGGGGGAGAAAGAGACATGGGCATGTTCAAGACAATCTCATATTTTGTTGAAAAAGAGAAGGGGAAATGTAGATGGTTTTCGTAAATTGTGTTTGGGGACAGAAACTTCAAATAAAAGCACCACAAACAAAAGCTAGAAATAAAACAAAGGAGAAAAAAAACCCATGCTCATCTTGTAGCTCTGTAGTTCAAAACACAATAGACAATAAGTAAATTGTCCATTTCCAGAAAACCAGAACGGACCAGCCCTCCCCACCATTGTTTTTCTCCATCCCAAGAAGCCTTTAAATCTTCTCTACATGTTCTCTCCTGGGCTTTTTAGTCTAAATTTTAAGAGAATGGCTTATACATTTTTTTCCCTCAAATATTCCTCTGTTGACTCAACTCATTTTTGACACATTATTTCAGATGTTATGAAAGATTGTGAAATTTTAGGCCAAGATCAGACAATGAGGACTAACGGCTTTTTAATTTTTTTTTTAATGACAGAAAACAGACAACTGTACCCATAAAATGACTTAAGTTCCTTAAAGCAGCCTAAGTGCCCAATAACTCGGGGCCGAATTTTTCAGTCTCTCTGAAGAACTGTGGCATCGAGGCCCCCTAGTGGGAAAAAGGAGAACAGCTCCGCTGTGAGGAGAAACTGGGCAGAAAAAAAAGCTGCGGCCATGAACCAGCTGCTCACCGCCAGAAAGTTTTCAGACGTGACAGCCCGGCACCCTAACAGAGCCTATTTGAGATGCTAAGAAAGCAGGATTTGGTCTCTATTACCCCCCCCCCCGTTTATTCACTGCAGGTGCCCAGTATCCACAGCTCTCGCGTGCTTGAGTCTGTATTTGGTCTGATAGTGAAAGTGTTTCTGAGGCTCTTCTGCAACGTAAGACAATTAAACATTAACAGAATGTAAATTGATGGGTGAGGGTTGGAGGTAAGAGCAACTTCTGCCCTTTCGTTTATGCTTAGGGACATTTAGAAAGGACGTCTTTTAGGCCGGGGCTGTAAACACAGTTGGTAGTTGGTAGAGTGCTTACCTAACATGCTTAGGATCATATCCTGAGTACCACATAAGCCACCTGTGATGATATGTATGTATGTATGTATGTATGTATGTATGTATGTATGTATGTATGTATGTATGTATATAATTCCAGTGATGGGGAAATAGAGGCAGGAGGCCTAGAAGTTTTAGGTTATCCTTGCCTATGCGAAACAGTTTGAGGCTAGCCTAGGCTACTTGAGATGGTCTCAAAATGAAAGCAAGTGAGCGAAAGGGTCAGCGGGATGGTCACTAAGGGAAGGCGAGTGCCACCAAGCCTGATGATATGATATGATCCCTGGGTCCACTTGGTGGAAGGAGAGAATCAACCCCCACAGTCGTCCACCACACAGTGCTGTGGCACCGGAATGCCTTCCCTCACACGATATATAAATAAGTGTAATACTTTTGGAGGTAGGTGGGAGAGAGAGGGTTTCTCTATGTAGCCCAGGCTGCCCTTGAACTCATAGAGATCTGCTGGCCTCTGCCTCCCGAGTGCTGGGATCAAAGACGTGTGCCACCAATGCCCAGCAGTACATCTAACTCCTTGAGTGCGTTTTATCTGCCTACTTCACTTACAGAGAACAGCTCTGTTTGTGAGGATTAGTGCCCAGAACTGGCCAATGGAAACACTTCCATTTTCTGGTGTTTAAAAAAATAAAACAAGACGAAACTCTATATAAATTCTAAAGGATAATAAGATTCTCCTACAACTTCCTTTTCCACGGAGTCAGAATCCTAAAGATGCCTGAGTCTGCCAAGCCTTTAAGCCAAGGGCAGACATTCTCTTTTGTGTACTTTTAGTTAGCTCAGACATTGTGGGACAGTTTCCTTAGAGGGGTGGGGGGTTATCTCTGGGAGAAGCTTGTCTCAAATGCCACAGGGCACAGGGGACATATTTTGAGCTTGTGTTTCATATCTTCACAGGCATGGCTCTCTATACAGTGAGCATGTGCCTTAAAGGAAACGGAACGGCTCAGGTTTCCCACGATGCTCATTAATGGCAATTAGGTTGACCCATGAGCCTCTCCAGCTAGAGTCTGGCTAATAATTGCCAGAGACACTAGGCTCGGATTTGGGCTCTGCCATTTATCAGCTGATGACTAAGGACTGTGTTAGGTTGCTTAGTTTTTCTTACTCACGATTATCTTCTCCATTCAAGT
Organism: Rattus norvegicus; assembly: GCF_021556685.1. NCBI lineage: Eukaryota > Metazoa > Chordata > Mammalia > Rodentia > Muridae > Rattus > Rattus norvegicus. Next base: position 76,732,763 of record NC_141543.1, read on the forward strand.
CAGGGAAAATAATATTTATCTTGACGGGCTTATGGGGTTTAGATAAAGCGGGTTTGTGAAAACATGCAGATAGCGTGGCATTAAATTAGTGTTCAGTGCATTTCAGTTTCTCGCTCTTCATTTCTCTGTACCAAATAATGAACACATGAAATAATATGTTCAAAGTGAGAGAGAGATCTGTGTTTAAAAATATGTTTAGGCTATGTGTGGTGGTGCAAGCCTGCGGTCCTTGGGAGGTGGAGGTGGGAGGACCAGGAGTTCAAGACCAGCCAGGGTTATGAGACCCTGTCAAAAAAAGATAAAAGAAAATACATTGGGGCTGGGGATTTAGCTCAGTGGTAGAGCGCTTGCCTAGGAAGCACAAGGCCCTGGGTTCGGTCCCCAGCTCCGAAAAAAAGAACCAAAAAAAAAAAAAAAAAAGAAAGAAAATACATGGGTTTACTTAGTAACAACACTTACTCAAGACAAATGTGAGGGAAACCAACTTCTTGTCTTCGCTTTTTAACAATAACAACAGCAACAACAATAACAAATGCTCACACTAGGGCACCCACTGACAAAAGGCACAGGCACCAGCAGCGTGGATGTCAAAGGCAAAGCTACTTTTGTACCAGAGTCTGGTCAGCTAGACCATCATGTGTGTGCGTGAGTGCGGTACAGGCCATGAGAGTTGGAAAACGAGAGAAACTGAAAGTCCAAACACCAACAAGCCTGCCTCTTGCTCTAGCACTAGCCAGCCACACTCACAGTGTGGAACTCATAGGGACTCTAACCAAAAAGGCTCATGGCTCTGGAACCTCACTTGGAGGACTCAGGTTATCCTGTTACACTGTCCTGTTGTTATATAACAAACAAACAAAAGTGTCCAGCCATATGTAGCGACCCATAGTGAACTCTAGTGAGCACAAGAGCCTTTATTTCCACTACTGGGTGGTGTGGTTGCCCTGGTCCTGCACAAGTGTGATAGCCTGAGAGCAGTAAATCGGGGGCAGCACTGGGAATTGAAAGGTTACCAGGTAGAGGTAAAACAGCAGACCAGAGACTGAAACCGCACTTCCAATGAGTCTCAGAGCCCTCGGGCAGGCGCTGTGAATGCAGTTTCCCTACCCAGATGCTCTGGACAAGTCAGGCTTGTATCCCAACGGGAGGAGACTCTGAGGACCAAATGCTCCACTCTTCCTCAAACCAGTGTGGTCAGAGCTTACTCACTGTTCCCACAGGATGGCAGCAGCCCCAGGGAGCAGGCACCCCTGGAAGACAGCTGCTAAAAATCCCTTCGGCATGTCACATAGCCACATAGGAGTAAGTGAAATGACTCTGGTGTGGGTGAGGGTGTGCCTTAAGCACTCTTTGTGGACATTTTCTTTCAGGAATAACTCACTCTGGATTCTAAGTAATCTTGCTGCTACGAGAAGATGGGGATTGGCCCACCCGGCTCTCCTAGAGCTCTACACCTTGACCGAACAACGGTGATGAATTGTGATGTCAATCTTCATAGGAAGAAAGACGCTCGCATGAACCAGGGGAAGTGTGTGTAACCTGGATACAACAGCATCACAATCTGGACTAAACTCACCTCCGAGGAGGTATCTCAGCCCAAGGCTGAGGCTGCTAAGACACGGTTTACCATGGAAGGCTGAATTACCAACGGAGTTCAGAATCCAAAGGTGCCTCTTGCTTAAGGAGGGGAAGATGAGAACCAGACGGCCATGTTGGTCATTCTGTGTACCTAATCAAATCCCAAAACATGAGGACATCTGTGAGGCAGGAAACCAAACCCCGACAAATAGAATACCGGAAAAACTCACCAGTCAGCTGAGGCACGTTTACAGCAGTGCTACCTGGGGCAGGAGGGAGGCGGGACTGTTTTCCTCCTGTGACCTTACAACTTGAATATTACTGCGGATGTTTTAGGGCTCGCCTGCATAAGAGTGGCCACATCTTATCTAATGTATATAAATGTTATGTTCCAGGCTTAGAAGGCAGACTAGCTTCTGACAAGCTGAGTTCCCTCTAACCCTGGCTACTGGTTCCTAAGTAGGCATTTACTATTTCAGAAGGAGGTTGAGTCAGAGACTTCCTCTAACTAGAATAGACCACACGAGTGACAGGGTGTTCATTTGATTCTCATCACTGCTTCCTTCTCAATCTGCACATCATTCAGACCCACATCCATAGTCTCCAAAGCCTCTCACGACTCTAGAGACTGACTCATCCAAACGGAAGGCATCAAGTTCAAGACTGGCCAACTTTTTTTTGACCACATCTAGCTCCAGTCTTTGCAGTATCATTTGACAGCTATCTTTCATATGTGTATATATGTGTGAATATATACATACATGCATACATATATATTAGCTTAAACCACACATAGGTAAACAAATGCCAACTAGTTAAAATTTCAGAAAATACTAGAAGAATAGAAAATATTGATTTAAGGGGGGGGGGACCCTAAAAAAAAAAAGACCGTTTATGTTAAATGGAAAACTTGGGATCCTTAACTTTAGGTAGCATCTGTTGTTGTTGTTGTTGTTGTTGTTTTGGTTCTTTTTTTCGGAGCTGGGGACCGAACCCAGTGCCTTGCGCTTCCTAGGCAAGTGCTCTACCACTGAGCTAAATTCCCAACCCCTAGCATCTGGTTTTTTATCACGAACTATGAACAGAAGAAGTCCAAATGCTGCTCACATGTGACAGGCACATCAGGGCCACAGCCAGGTAGATGACGCGGGAAGGGTCTCATGGCTACTTGAGGGAGGAGGGTGAGGGTACCACAGGCGTTTTCAGAACAGAGCCAAGAGCGCAATACATCATCCCAAGCGCAAAGCAAGCGCTCCGACAAGGGCTGCGCTGGACTCTTTTAACCTAGTGAAAAGCCTACATTTACAGAGAACTTCAGAGCATCGATGGTTCTGCTTAGCCTTGCCAAAATAATCAAGTAGAATGAAGCAAAACAAACAGCCCACAACAAGCCTTGCCCGCCGCCCCGGCCGGTCCTGATTTACCGCCCATCGCAGTCGAGCGGCTTGTCCCGCTCGGGCAACGCAAAATGTCTTCCAAAGGCCCAATGATGACATCACATTTTATACTCCTCCTGCTGGTATCTGTCCCACCTGAACGCTGTCAGGCCCTTGGTTCTTATCCACTGGGGAACACCATAAGGCAAATGATTTAGCCCTTTAGTCTGTCTTTAAATCTTCCCAATGAAAGATGATTTACAATTAGGCTCTGAAAATATGAGCGCCCCCAAGCCTGGAAAGTATCAGTCTGAAGGTAGGTATCTTAAATCAAGGCAAAGGACTCCGCTCCACAGAACCCGGTTTTAGAAAACTAGGGCTGTGGGTGGGGGTCCTGTTAATAAATTACAAAGAGTTCACAGGGTATGTGTGAGTTCAGCTGGTGTTGGTTGAGGGACCACCAGATTCCCCACAGTGAGCCAGGAAGGGGGGGGGTAGAATGGCCGTTTCAACACAAAATGGCAGAAAGTGCCAGAAAATTGTCACATAGAAATAATTTTCCTTAAGGAAAAAAATATATATTTTGGAGTAATCTGATAAGTTGGAATAGGACCGGAGGCTTGTTGGAGTCTTTGAAAGACTTATCCATGGTTTGTTCCGAATTAAGGTCACTTTTTATGGCCAGAATTCTCCAATTAATTTAAAAGCTTGACCAGTTGGGATGATGAAGTTTGGGGGGCCTTCACAGTCATTGAAAGTCTTTGGCTCCCTTCTCTGTAATTAGCAAAACACTTGCTGTTCAGAGGGGTTTGTCTTGCTTTGGTTTTGGCTTTAATCTGATATCTCTTTAATTTCTTAACTATTATTATTTAATATGTATGGGTGTTTTTCCTACACGTATGCATGGGCACCAGGTGTGTGCCTTACGGCCCAGGAAGCGGGAAGACTAGAAAGAGTTACAGATGGTTGTAAGCAGCCATGCTGATGCCGGGAATCAAACCCGGGTCCACTGGAAGAGCAGGCAGTGCTCTATGCTACTGATCCATCTATCTCTTCAGCTCCACCTTCAGTGATCTTATCCCCACACAGTAGAGAAAGGGGGAAAACCACGGTGCAGATCCTGGACTTGAGCTCGTGCTGTGTAACACATGACAGAGAGTCAGAGACAACACAGTCACACACAGTCTACTCCATGAGCTCATTTTCCTTATGCCCAAGACAAGAACACCACCAAGTGTCTCTAGAAAGTCATTTCAGTTGAAAATCCTGAGTTCTAGACTAAGGATGGCCGTGTACCTCAGACTGCTAATCAATGCCATGAGGCGGCCTAACTGACTGAATATTCAAATGAAAGCCTAAAGGCTAAGAAACCAGGAAACTTAAAAACTTGACATTAACAAAACTAGACAGATAAAAATCTTTCAGAGAGATCACACAGAAAATGCCATCGCCGTGGGGATGTGTGTGTGTATGAACCCACTTCAGAAATAAAAGGCAGACAAAGGGAAACAGAACAGTAGGACAAGGGGCCACACGCCTGCAGTCCCACATTCAAGAGGCTGAGGCAGAGGGTCGAAAGTTCAAGACCAGCCTGGACCACATGGTGAAACAAACAAATGAGAGACAGAGAGAGAGACAGACAGACAGACAGAGACAGAGAGAAACAGAGACAGAGAGAAACAGAGACAGAGACAGAGAGACAGAGACAGAGAGAGACAGAATATACAAATACATAAATCATAAGAAATATGGAGAAGGGCTGGAGAGATGGTTCAGAGGTTAAAAGCACCAACTGTTCTTCCAGAGGTCTTGAGTTCAATTCCCAGCAACCACATGGTGGCTCACAACCATTTATAATGGAATCTGATTCCCTCTTCTGGTGTCTGTAGATAGCTACAGTGTACTCATATAAATAAAATAAATAAATCTTAAAAAAAAGAATTACAGACAAAACCAGTGTTATAATAATGACTCTTTTACAGTGTGAATAAAGAGAGCTTTTCAAAAAAAGAGAGAGAGGGACAGAGAGGGGGTATTATATTTAAACTGTGTCCAGAGGAAGCCAGGTAGCAGCTAGAACACAGAACTTAGGACCTAGAGGACAAAGGCTCTTTCTACTCTGCTATCCATGAGGAATGCCTGGCATAGAAGCCAAGTCTATGCACCTCCCCCTTACGCTGGTGTACTTGATCTGTAGTAGGAAGGGGTGGGACTACGTGATCTCTCACGTTCCTTAGAGAGCTATAGTCTAAAATTCAACATTATTGATTGAAGTTAGTTGGAGCTCAAAGGCGGTCCTAACAGGTGAACTCGTAGCAAATATCCAGGTTAGACAAAGGGTATTCTTGTCAAGCTCTCTTGAATCTGTGGCAGAGGACAAGTTCCACAAACTACACGCCTTCCCCAATGTTTGCTCAGCCTGCTTCTTTTATGCCACCCAGGAGCATCTGCCAAGGGATGGATCCGCCCATGGTGGTCCTCCATATCAATCAGTAATCAAGACAATGTCCCCCTCAGACTCACTTATCTACAGGCCAATCTGATGGAGGCATTTCCTAACTGAGGTTCCTGGGGACTCTGGCTAATGTAAAGTTGACCCCCCCGCCCCCACAAAAGGAAGAAAATTAACCAGAGACACCGGCAAACTCTTTAGGATCTAATCAGAATTCAATAGAAGTGCTGTTGGATCCTGTATTTAAGGGAATGACTGACTGGGCACAAGGAGGGTGGGCAACAGAGACCGTCTGTCCATAGGAGACAACATTTAAACTACATGTTGACAGAAGATATAGGATTCATTGATGAAGAAATACAAACAAAGGGGTCCAGGTAGATGACTGGAAAAAAAGTGATCTAGAATGAAACTATGAAGGAGAGCTAAGTCCGATCAGTAGACGTTGAGGAGAACGGTGATCGAGCAATAGTTAAATCTTAACTGTTTGAGCCAGATAAGGGGAGGGGCCATCTCCACTAACACAGTGCTAAGGAGGTGGTGGGTAAACTGGCGAATCTCAAGGTTAAGTCCCACAAGTTAGCGCAGTTGTGTTTATCTTGCTGCAAAGGAAACTAAGAGAATAGAAAATGGATCCTTTCATAGCTTAAGAACAGACTAAAGTAGTTTGGGGACATCAAATGGCTTTAAAAAAAACATTTTATATCTTTGTGTCCTAAAATGGTCAGCATTACATATAACGAATTGCCCCATAGACTCTGCAGCTAAAATCTAGTTTGGATCAGGTGTACTGGTACATGCCTGCCATCCCAGTGCTTGGGTAGGAGGCTGAGGCAGGAGGATCACAAGCTCAAGGTTAGCAGACTAATTATCAGTGATAACCCTCTTCATCTTGTTTTTCCATTTTTGTGTGGTATCTGCATGTGTTTGCATGTGTGTGTGTGTGTGTGTGTGTGTGTGTGTGTGTGTGTGTGTGTGTGAGAGAGAGAGAGAGAGAGAGAGAGAGAGAGAGAGAGAGAGAGAGAGTAGGCCAAAGTTTGATTTGGGGAATCATTTTGATCAGTCTTTTTATTTATTTATTGAGTCAAGGCCTCTCAATCAACCCCAGAGCTAGCTGATATTGTTAGTCTCAGTGACCACAATTGCTCTGGCGATCCCATCTCCACTTTCAGAGGATAGAAATACAGGCAGGCTAACACACTGATCCACTATTTACATGGGTTCTGGGATGGCTAAAGCAAGAGGAGTGCCATAAGTTCGAGGCTAACCTGGACCACAAAGTGAGTTTTGGACTTCTCTGGGTTCCAGTGTGAGTCTCTTATAACAAGGTAAAATAAGGAAGGCAGAGAGACGGTTTGTGGGTAAAGATGCATGCTGGGTAGGTCTAGGGGCCCGAGGTTGACTCCTGGAACCCACATAACAAGACAGATGCAGAGGTGCACATCTGTAACACCAAACCCCTCCAGGGAGGTGGAACTGGAGCCTGAAGTTCCCAGGCCATCGGGAGGGTGCAGGAAGCAGTAAGAGAGAGCCGGTCTTAAACCGGGTGGAAGGAGAGAAAACCACTCCAGAAAAAGTTGCCCTCTGACCCTCACGGGCACACCATGGCACGCCCTCGCACATATGTGTAAATTTAAAAAGAACTAACGGAACTCAGTGCTCCTTGCCAGTGGCAGGAAGCTGCAGACAATGCTAGCGTTTCTTTCTGCTTTCAGACCTATCTGCCTCATTCGCATCTTTGCCCAGCACATCCTTCGGGCTCACTTCCCAAGGTGGCATATATTTACCCCCTCCTCTGTCATGTCTGACCGCTTCTAATTAGTCTGGTTGAGATGCCTTTCCAAGCTAAGCCCCAGCACTAACCAGCCTGAGCAGCCCCTTCTGAACGCGGCTGGCATAAAGCACTCGATCCTCGCCACGGTCCCGGGTCTTGCTGGCACAGAGCCAGATTCGGAGACTGGAAATTCAATCAGAACCAGGCTTTCTTATGGAATTTGACCTTATATTATTTTTAAACACATACAGTCCAACAGAAACAAACAGCCATGAAAAGGAACTTCACAGTCTAAGCACACAGAGTTATTAGGGAGACACGCCACTGTGTGTCAGGAATCTGAGACTGCGGAGAACCAGGTCACTCTGAGAGGTCAGAGACTCAGGTGACATCTCTGCTGTGCGACAACACAAACCTCACTGCCTGGGGGCCGCAGACTAACACTAAAGCTCCAAGGGTTTTAGGAGGAGATGATCTAGAAGGATGGGAGGGACATCTTGGATTCCCAATCTCCCCAGCTTTTCCATATTTCCTAGGTCCCACAAAGGTCAAACTGCTTCTTATAAAAGGAAATCGAGTGTTAAAACCAACACTGATCAACAGTCACTCTGGTTTTCTCATCTGACCGTCCACAGTCAGGCTGTTTGAAGTTCACAATACCTGATTTCCACTGAGCTATGGATCCCGATTTAAACTTTTAAAAAGATATCAACCTGCTTTACATGCTGTGATTCAGAAGAATAGGTCTCTCTTTCTTTCTGTCTTTCTTTCTTTCTTTCTTTCTTTCTTTCTTTCTTTCTTTCCTCCCTTCTTTCTTCTCTTCCTCCTTCTCTCCCTTCCTCCTTTGTTCCCTCCCCTCCCTTTTCTTCCTTTCTCCCTTTTCTCCCTTTCTCTCTCTTTCTTTCTCTCTCTCTTTCTCTCTCTCTCTCTCTCTTCCTTCCTTCCTCTCTTTTCTTTTCTTTCTGGTTTCTCAAGACTGTGTAGCCCTGGCTGTCCCAGAACTCATTCTGTAGACCAGGCTGACCTCAAACTCAGAGATCCACCTGCCTCCGCCTCCTGAGTCCTGGGACTAACGGTGTGCGCCACCGCTGCACAGCTTCACAGCTTGCTGTTCCTGTTTAAGGAGTTATAACCTAGCCTTAGCTCCTACCCCACAGAGCTCTTCTTGCCTGATACCATGAAGGAGTGCGTGTCTCCTTTAAATTTCTGTGTACTACGGAAGCCGATGGGTTACAATAGACCTCCAAACACCAGTGTGCATTTCTGTTTCCCAAAGAATTCGACTCGCTTCAGTCAAAGGATATATAGTTCTATGCACGCAGTGTGAGTGACACGGTTTTGGGGTGTGCTGGTGGCAGCCCCCTTCTGTTGTGATCGAGTTTTGGCTCTGTCAATTCCTACCTCGTAGACTCTGACTTGGTTGGCTGATGGCTTTTGCAGAGTAATAAATGAGTGCACACCTGGGAACTACTGTGCATGTGGTGCCCAAAATACCAGCCTTCTGAGATGGCTGTTCCCAGCTTTATTTGTGTGACACTCTGTGTTTCCAAGTGTCCTGAGTGCATCTCCATTCTGAGATTTGAGATTTAGTGTAGCTCAGCTATGGCAGCATGACCTCGAATCCTCGCTAAATGGCTATCTTTTTTTTTTTTTCCCTTTCTCATGAAGTAGCTTCTTAGCTATAGAAGGCAGGTGGGAACAGTGTCTACCTACCTCAGAACACTACTGTGTGAACAGGAAAAGTACATGGACCAGTATTTATTAACATAGAATATGTCTGAAAAAAATATTAGCTCTCATTACCTACACACACACACACACGCACACGCACACACACACACACACACACACACACACGCACACACGTCATTACTTTTATTTTAAGGATATTAAAGAAAAGAAGTTGAGAAGATGGTTGGTCAAACATAAGACCTGAATTTAGATTTTAGCAATTAGTAAAAGGCTGGACATGGACACTAGGAGGTGACAAAGAATATCCCAAGGGACTTGCAGCTTAGCCAGCCTAGCTAGTTGATAAGTTCCAGGCTCGATGAGACTCTGTCCCAGAAAATAAGGTGTAGGGTGATTGATAGACATTCAGTGTTGACCTCTGACCTCCACCCACTCACACACAGCATAAATACTCACCTCCACACACGTACACACACAGAGGCAACACATCTTTTAAAGGGGCAAGTAGTTGGGGGCTGGAGAGATGGCTCAGCAGTTACGAGCACTGGCTGCTCTTCCAAAGAACCCAGGTTCAATTCCCAGTATCCACATGTCAGCTCACAACTGTTTCTAACCCCTGTGTCAGGGGAATCAACACCCTAACACGGACATCAGGCAAAACACTAATGTGCATAAAATTAAAAAATAATTTAAAAAAGAGGCAAGTAATTAGCCCAAGATCACACAGCTAAGGAAAAAAAAAAGCAAGCTTTAAAAAGGAGAAAAATAGGGATTGAGGATTTAGCTCAGTGGTAGAGCGCTTGCCTAGGAAGCACAAGGCCCTGGGTTCAGTCCCCAGCTCCGAAAAAAAGAACCAAAAAAAAAAAAAGGAGAAAAATATTTAATATGCTTTCCCCCCCCAAAATGTACAAATATTCACTTCCTAAGGGTACAAAATGAAGACATGTTCTCTAAACACACACCAGTAGCTTCAGTATAATATGCTAGATAGAGGTTTGCAGATACTGCAATAGGATTGCAGGGACCTCAGAGCTCACTCTTTAACCCTGGGAAGCAATGATACATAAGTTCCATCCCAGAATGATGGATGCAGAGATATAAGGGAAGAGCGGTTCTGGAGGAGTGAAGATAATAAGCAAAAAATCACCGCCTGGTGCAGGGCCGGCAGGATGGCTCGCAGATAAGGGCACTTGCTCTGAGCCCAAGACCTGAGGATGGCCTCTGGGACTCACATAGGAAGGAGAGAGCTCACCCTTGCAAGATGTCTTCTGACCTCTGCACATGTATCATGACACACACATGTGTACACACATATAGTCAAGAAATTGTACAGTAAGGACATGAAAGAATTTTGGATTTTAATCAGTAAGCACTGTGATATTTTGTTTGTTTGTTTGGGGTGTGTGTGTGTGTGTGTGTGTGTGTGTGTCTGTCTGTCTGTCTGTCTGTCTGTCTGTCTGTGTTTTTGGTTAGACGTGTGTCTGTGTACCACAGGCATGCCTAAAGCCCTCATAGGCCAGAAGAGGGCATCAGACCTGGAACTACAGTTATAGATGATGATGATCTGCTGCTGGATACCAGGACAGAAGCCCACCTCTTGGAGCAGCAGCCATTGCTGAACCGGCTCCTCTAAAGAGTCGTAAGATGGTTTAGGCAGGTTGTTCTGGATACAGCTTGGTGTCACAGAGGTAGCAGGCTGAAAGGGATGTAGGAACCTGGTTATCCATAGGAGAGGCTGGGATTTAGGTTCATAGTAGAGATGAAGAGCTCTGTACTTAGGCTATGGCCACAGGACACCCACAGAACCTGTAAAACTGCCAGAAATATTTCATGAGGCATGGCAGTGTGATGAAGCACATTTGTAGTCCCAGCACTTGGGAGGCTGAGACAGGAGCATTGTAAGTTTGAGGCTAGCCCAGGCTACATGATAAGTGTCTCTTAAAAACTCAGTGATAGGGTTGGGGATTTGGCTCAGTGGTAGAGCGCTTACCTAGGAAGCGCAAGGTCCTGGGTTCGGTCCCCAGCCCCGGAAAAAAAAGAAAAAAAAATCTAAAAAAAAAAAAAAAAAAAAAAACAGTGATAGGGGCTGGAGAGATGGCTCCGCGGTTAAGAGCTTTTCCAGAGGTCCTGAGTTCAATTCCCAGCAACCACATGGTGGCTCACAGCCATCCATTCTTAGCTCTAAACCAAAGGAAGACAGAGAGTCTGTAGTGAGAAAATGCCTTCGAAGCACAGCAATCGGCTGCAGCTTGCCGAGATGAGCTTTTCTACTGCTGACAGCTATTTTGTCTACCACACTGGATATATATAACTGGTCCTGTGGCCTTAAGACACTTGGAGGGTGTACCTTTTCTGATATTCGTGTAACAGTACACAGCCTGGTCTTGAATATCAGGCATGCTATAAATACTTGCTGATTTGTGAAGTTAGTTATATTAATATGTTATGAGCTTATAATTCTAACCATAACACTGCTTACTAATGGCTTGTGACAGGACTCATAGCAGAAGTTGCAAATAGAAGAAATTGGAAAAGCAAAGATTCTCACTGTGGCCGGGGATTACTTCCCAAATCTTGTTAAGGAAGGTTTTAAAGTCAGAAGACAAAAAAGGAATATGGATGCCAAGAAATCTTCAGAAAAGGATACTGTCCCTTTAAGGAAAGTCATCGAGATGCTGTCTGGGAAGGGAACCCTTTTCAGAGACTCATCAAAGGATGGCTGGGATGAACGCACAAAGCGTACACACCTGCCAGAGTGTTTGCTTTCTACCTCTGCTCACAGAGCACAGAACTTCAGTGTCTCTCTCATGCTCTTGCACAGCACGGGGAGTCAATAAAAGGCTATTTCTTTGTGCCTTTTGAAAACCCCCCATTTGCCCCAGAGGCTGAATCTTCTGCCCACTTCTTTTGTCCTTATGCACACACACGGTTTCAGTCGCTTTAGTGACTCATACTGATGTGTCTTCGAGGTAATTGGATGGAGGTGCTTTAGAAAACATTACAACTTTTGTGTTCATGGGCGTAACCGGGAAGAGGGGCGTCGGGGATCTTCTTTCCCTTGTGCTATGGCTCCATCACGTTAAAACCAGGTAAGTCAACAAGAAACACACTTGAAAGTGCAAAGCATTGTCAGGCTAAGTCATTGATCTTGTACCTATGTCAACAAGGGCCAACCTGAGTCAGGGATGAGTTAAGGGTGTGCCCGCTGAATGGGAACACACTCCATAATAATTGTGGATTGTTTGGGTCTATTCAAACACACATTCAAAGGTCTTTTCACTGGGAACAATTATTTCTAGGGACTATTATCTACATGAAAATGTGCAGTGAGTTTGTAATAAAAGTTTGTCTTTCTCAACAAACACTTTTGGTCCATGGAGCCAAGAGACGGGGAACTTTAAGGTATTTCAAAGTTGAAAGTGTTTCAGACACCCTAGATTAACACGGAGACTGATTTCTCCACCCAGTTTTGACTGGCCTGTTGATTTTCCAAGAAAAAGTGTGATAATTAAAACAGATTTCATTTACTTAGGCCATTCATTGAAGTATTACACAGTTATACTGGCAAATGCTACCTGAGACATATTAGATAACTGGTTTTGTTTTTATTTTAGGCAAGTTCTCATGTGGCCCAGGCTGGCATCAAACTATTTAGCCAATGATAACCTTTAATTCCTGATCCTCAGCCTGTTGTTACTCTTTGCTGGAATTGTAGACATGTACTATGAAGGCAGGTTTATGCAGTGCGGGAGGATCAAACCCAGTGCAGGCTGCATGCTATCCAAGCACCCCAGGGGTGTGACAATTGAGTCAAACCCCTAGCTCTTTGTTTTAAGGGTTTTATACACACTTTAGTTATTACCCAAAGGTAAAACTTCATTTCTGCTGTCTTGAGCTATGGATGGGAAACACTCCCAACTACCCCCAGCCTACCTCTGAAACTTTAAAATAACATCTACAGTTAATACATGAAAAGGAACCAGAATAAAAGCATTAAAATGTGCAATCATCAGTCATAGATGATGGAGGTTTCTCATCCCCCCCCCCCCACATAAACTACTGGAGGAGTCAGGGAAAGGAGGGTGAGGGAGGGGAAGAGTGTCATTGTCTTCAGTTGTACCCTCTGCTGACCACGCCGTCATCAAGCTTCAATGGACACTTCCAAACTCAGGTTACAGAGACAGCCCTGGTTAAATGAAATGGGCCACAAAGCTAAAAAAAAAAAAAAAAAAAAAGTACTAATGTAGAGGAGGGATTTGTAGGGAGAAGGGGAGATTGACAGGTGGGAGGGGCTTAGGAAAGTTAGGAGGTGAGAGAAGCTGAGTGGGTTATACACAGGCACGGAGTTGTCAAAGAACGCATTAGTTAACAAAAGAAATGTGCAAGTCATTACTGTAAGCACCAGTCATTACTGTAAGACCAGAGTGTCTCAACAGGTTCGGGTGAACTTCCTTTCTCTCTGAAGCAGCCACACCTGTGTTGCCACGGTGACTCAGGAAAAAGAGGAAGCCCACATTTCGGCACTATTGCTAAGTAGCGTGAGAGCATGGGGAAGAGTGAGCCAGCAAGGTGGAGAATTGCCAGCCTAATGGCTCCAGTGCCAGGCGACAGGAATTCCTGCCAAGCCTCTGAGTTCTCACTGCCCACCAGTGTGAACACAGGAAGACCAGGGAGACACATCCCATCCCACGTCAGAGCAATGGCTAACATATGTCAAAGGCCAGGCTGTCTTTGATAAGTATACAAGTTGGGAAAAGTAGCCATGTATCATTTGACTGCTGTCACAGTAGCCATGTATCCCCTTAATTGTAATTTTGACTGCTGCCACAGTGAAACAGGGCTACACTGTATATATTTGAGTGCTACAGGCAGGAGATTAAGTTAGGATGTATTTTTGTGGGCACGTGCATGTATGTGTGTGCCCGGATACATGCAAATGGGGCCAGAGGTCAATATCAGTTGCCTTTTCAACCGCTATGCTAATTTGTTTTTTGAAATAGAGTCTCTCACTGCATCTAGAATTCAACTCAGCTAGTCCAGCCCCTAGCAACATCCCCCCTGCCTCTACTTCCCACGTGCTGGAATCGTGGGTATCCATCGCTATGCTGAACTTTTTACAAGAATGCTGAGGATACTCATGGTTTTGGCCTTTTTAAAAGATTTATTTCATTATTTTATGTATATGAGTACACTGTCCCTTTCTTCAGACACCAGAAGAGGGCATCAGATCCCTTTACAGATGGTTGTGAGCCACCATGTGGTTGCTGGGATTTGAACTCAGGACCTCAGTGCTTTTTTTTTTTTTTTTTTTTTTTTTTTTAGATTTATTTATTTTATGTACAGCATTCTGCCTGCATATGTGACTGCAGGCCAGAAGAGGGCACCAGATCTCATTACAGATGGTTGTGAGCCACCATGTGGTTGCTGGGAATTGAACTCAGGACCTCTGGAAGAGCAGTCAGTGCTCTTAACCACTGAGCCACCTCTCCAGCCCCAGTCAGTGCTCTTAACCACTGCCAAACACTTTGCTTACCCTATGCTAGGCACCTTTTTTTCTTAGATTTTATTCATTTTATGTATGTAAGTACAATGTCACTGTCTTCAGACACACTAGAAGATGGCATCAGATTCCATTACCGATGGCTGTGAGCCACCATGTGGGTGCTGGGAATTGAACTCAGGACCTCTAGAAGAGCAAGCAGTTCTCTTAACTGCTGAGCCATCTCTCCAGCCCAAAAGGGGATGATTTCACCAAGGAGCTGATAACTGAATAAGTCCTTCAAAGATGAGTTGGAATTTGATCATATCTTGTCAGATAGAGAGGAACAGGAGAGGCACAGGACACAGACTGCACTCAAGGGATACAACCACTGTGAAATGAGAATATTGTTTTAATTTTTTACTTTTAAGTATGTATGTCTGTATGTGTGTTTATTCGTGTGTGGGGCGTGCATTATATGCGTAGAAGGGTAGGGGCCTACAGAGGCCAGAGGCACGAGGTTCCTTGGAGCTGGAGTTAGCAGGTATGGGTGCTGGGAACTGAACTCAGGCCCTCTAAAAGAGCACTACACACTCTTACCTGCCAAGCTGCCTCCCCAGTCCCCGAGACAGATTCTTAAAAGCAGCCACCAGTCATTCTGAGAGTTTGTGGATCATAGGTATATTTTAGCCTTGAAGCTCATCTATTCCATGTCTTGTCCTTTTCCTCAGAAAAGCAGTTGTTACTGCTTCTGAAGAAACTGATCTCAAGGTTTTAAAGCCCACGGTGTCAGGGCTGGAAGTGTGCAGCTTGGTTGGTAGAGTTGCCTGATACGCATGAAGCCCTGGGTCACTGTCCCCCAGCCCCGCATAAATCTACATGTGGGGTGCAGAGGAGGCAGAAAAGTTCAAGGTCATTCTCAGCTACATGGTGAGTTGAGGCCAGACTGGTCTTCAGTGGACCCTGTCTCGCCGGTCTACACCTAGTGTACCTGCCTGACCCTTCCACTGTGAGCTATGAGATGGCAGGCAAGTCTTTGGATCGTGTGTGTGTGTGTGTGTGTGTGTGTGTGTGTGTGTGTGTGTCTGCATGCATGCATGCATGCTTGTACCAATGCCCATGCGCATGTGTGGAGGTTAGAAGTTAATAGAGAGCATCTTCCTCTGCATGATTCACATCACATTGCTATTAATTTCTATCACTGTGTGAAGCCTTTGAATTTCTCTACTCTTGCTTTTTCAGGTACAGAATAAGAACAACAGCGAACATGAGGTGTGGGTTAAATGAAGTAACACAGAACTAGCTTTATCCATTTTGCCATGCATTGAGTTTTCATTTATTAATTATTCATTCTATTGTTTTTATAACATTCCATTAGACTATCACCAGGAACAAATAAACAAAACAACAAACAAAGAAAAAAACCACCTTCCCATGAACATTTGGGATCTGCCCTGCCGCTAATTCAGATTATTCTGGCCATTTGAGGGCTTCCACTTTTCTTTTAGGCCCCACTCACTGTTAGCAACAGCCCCAGAACGAATCTGTTAACATAAGCAAATAAAGTGACCTGCTCCTGCCTCAAAGCCAGCGCTACTCATAAATAACTTGAGAGTTATTTAAACTAGATAGACTGCCTCCATAATGGGGTGCTGTCTATAAATCAGGAAGAAAAACAAACAAATAAAAGACCCATTAATGTGAGGGGCTGACAAAGTTGTGTTTTCAAAGCCCTACAGTGGGCATTTTCAGGAGCGCTAATAAAACGAGTGCTCATAGGAGGACGGGAACAGCTGGGGATGTCTGATCGCTGGGGGTTTAGAGGTGCTGGACTCTAGGACCAAGAAGTTTCACTCCCAGCTAAGAGAAGCTGGCTGCTTTCTAGTGAGTGAGCAAAGTGCCCAGGCACCATAGAGCTTTTAGTTTCCTTCTCACAAAAGTGCCAGGGAGGGGAGAGACCTTAGGAAGGATGCCTTAGTGTGAGGCTGCCATCTACAGCCTTGATAAGACAACAGAAATATGCCACAGTCCTCAGCCTGTCCAGTCAGCATCAGGTTTAATCTCATCAGTCCTCTACAAGAGTTTTGTTTTTTTTGTTTTTTTGTTTTTTTTTTTGGCTGAATTTCCTAGTACTATCTGTAAGGAAAACCCCATGGAGAGGTTGCCATCTCAGGTGGGTTTTCCTGAAGTTCTGTGGCATGAAGCAGCCTAACTAAAAACAGCCTTGCTAAGCCTGTGCGATGAGGAGAGTTAACGATGGAGTGCAGTCAGAGAAGAGTCTGGCACAGTGAGGTCAGAATTTATCCCCAACTCCCTGGACATCCCCCACTCCCTGAATATCAGTTTTACCTCTCCCACTCTTAAATTGACAGCAAACAGAGGAAAAGAGGACAGCAGAGGGCCTCATCACTGTTCTAGAAGCCATGCTACTTCAGTGGTAAGCACAAGACTGACCTGTCAATCACGTGCATGAAACAGAACACTTCCGGAAATCACATGCCTACTATTTATAGCCTCTGACCTATTCCCTCTACTTCTGGTCCATTCTCCTTCCCTCCATACCCTGTGTATTTTGTCTTATTACTAATTATTTTCATATATACATACATATATATATAAATCTAATTATTATACTTAAATTTCCTATTCCACATCTCCAGTTTCTCCTACTCCTCGCTGTGGGTCATCTTATTTCCTTCATGCTAAGTCTGCTCCTTATACATCTCTCTGCTCACTGAAGAATAACAAAACTTAGTACTTATGATCTTTGCAACGCATCACAAATTGGGTCAGCTCATTTGTACCTGTACACCTTAGATTAAGAGTTTGGCTATGGAGCACCGGAGATGGCTCAGTCAGTGGCTAAAGTACCAGGCGGGCACAAGGACCAGAGTTCAGAATCCCCAAATCCATGTAAAGCTGGATGTGGTAACTCTGTAATCCCAGAGCTCCTACAAGATGGAGAAACCCCAGGAACTCCGGGGCTAGCTGTCCGCAGCAGAGAATAACAAAGAGATCCTCATAACAGGCAAGAACTGACACCCAAAGTTGTCCTCTGATGTACGTACGCAGGCACGCACACAGGCACTCGAGCACACCCAGAATTTTTCCCTTTTTGTTTTTATAAGCTACTACCTTTTAAAACTCAGATCTCAAAAAATTTACAAAAAAGGTCCTGAGCTCATGGATGTTTGCAGTGACAGAACATGCTCTCTGACCAGATGTTACATGTGTTAACACATGTTTGCTACCTGGAGCAAACATGTACCTAACATGAGCCTATGCTCCTTTGCGAGAAAATAAGATAAGACAGGGATGGGGTACATGGCCTCTTCATGGCTGTCTCATGCTCAGCAGGAACACCTGAGGAAGAGGTCCCCGGCACTCTGGGCTGTACTTAGTTTCTATCAAGAGTATCAGACCATCTTCTGTTATAAAGTGCCTAATATTTTCTCACACTGAAACAATGAAAACAACTTATGACCATCCACTCACGGTCATAAGCAAATGAGACATTCTGAATGGTTTACTTAATGTTAAGAGAAAGACTCTCGCTTAACTTTAAAACTGTTCCACTTTAAAATGCAAAGTACCTATTACAGACAGACATTTAGTGTACAAATTATTTGCTTATGCAGGGACTGTACCAAGGAAACGCTTGCAGGCAACTTTATTGCAAAGAAAAAAAAAATCCAGCTTAATGCTTTCGTTAGTATCTTATAAAATCGTTAGGATAACATGTAAATATTTCAGCACTTATTACATTTTTAATCATATCTGTGCTTTTCAAGGCATGAGCAGGATTTTTTTGCTTTTACTTTGCAAGGCTTCAAGAGAAAATGTGATTAGCATCCTTCCTACCCCAGATGCTGGTCTGTGGGGATGGCTTTACTGGGGTAGGGTTTTATTCGGAGCTGATTTTTTTCTTTCTATGCTCACAGAACCCAGGGCCTCACAAATCCTGGCATGATCTCTACAGCACTGCTTCTATCTCCCCACCCTGGACATGTTTGTTTGCTTGCTTGCTTGTTTGTTTGTTTTTAAACTATCCATTAAAATGATAAGGCCAAAATTTTCCAAAAAAAAAAAAAAAACCTCCTTCAAGCGAATTCATTTAAATTGTATTTAAAATATGTTCAGAAATACACATGCTCTCCTCAGCATCTTGCTCATTTTAACCAAGTACATTAATTTTTTTTATTTATTATATAAATGGCAAAGACTTCCAGGTAAGATTTGGTAGGCTGTAGATTTGCAATTAAAACTGAACATGTGCCCATATGAAGGTCCAACTATTTCACTAAGCCCAAACAGTTTACAGCCAAACAAAGTCTTAAATAGAAAACAACCCACATATGAGGCTAAGTTCAACAAACCAAAGCAGGCGCGTGAGGCATTGTCTAGACTCTTCATTCTGTGTTTTAAAAATAGCTCTCTGGTGGTGTGAAGAGGCCAAAGGCCACGGAATTATACTCTTGCAAGGGGGAACTTTATGATAGGTGGACTATGTCTCAATATGGCTATTTTTAAGAACGTATCTAACTAAAATCCTGGTAGAAAACAGCATATAATTTTTTCTTGCTAACACCATATTTAAGAGCATATTCAAAAGGGAAATAAGCAAGTGTTAATTGCAGTCCAGAGAAGATGATACTATCTGTTTACAGCAGTGAGCCCTCTGGCCCGTAATTACAACGCTCCAATCTTGATCCCAAATATTTGTGTGAAAATTCCCACTGAAACCAGAGGCCCAGTCGCTTACAAAGCTCAGGGTATCATTTGACCCAATCTGCCTCATAGTTACCTTTTTGAAGGATTTCTTGTTATAACACTCATCATCTGCTTTTGTTTAACTGATAAAAGGACCAGGTGAAGGTTAAAGTCTTGTCATGATTTTTTTTTTTCCTTGAAAAGTTAACTGCACATCGTAATGGGAGTCACCGGGTATAGATTTAGATTCAAAGGTAGCGCCTGGAAGAAAGAGTCACAGGCGGTGTCTGCTTGGAGTTTAAAGGGAGCACCTAGAAGAATTATTCTGTTCTGGAAAAACGGTTCTGATAGGATCAGAGAATTAGAGGCAGGGATGAGCTAGTTAAATCTAACATCCTTCTTCATGGAGTCCAAGCAGGAGTTTGCCTGAGGTCACAAGAAGGAACGAGATGGGAGGCCTCTTGTTTCCTGACTTCTCCTGGCAGTCGCTCTCTACCTTTCTAAGGCTGCGACCTTTATACAGTTCCTCGTGCTGTGCTGACCCCAACCATAAAATTATTTTCGTTGCTACTTCATAACTGTAATTTTGCTACTGTTAATGGATCATAATGTAAATATCTGTCTTTTCTGATGATCTTAGGCAACCCCCTGTGAGGTCATTCAGCCCCCAGGTTGAGAGCCCCTGTTCTAGACTATCATGTGTTGAAATAAAAAAATGTTAGACACACTCAATTCACAACTACATATAGTATCACTTCATGTCCAACAGGTGCTTGTGATGCAAAATATTATAAATTATTTTCCCTTTTAAAAAACTTTTTTTTCTCATACAGGAGTTTCATGAGATATTTTATAATTATTTCATAACGCAATTGGGCTTGGGATTAGGGGGAGGGATTGAGGGAAAGAGTCAGACAGCAGCTGCATTTGCTCCCAGAGCTCACTGCCCACATGAAACCCGGAGTCTCAAAACTCAGCCATGTGAGCTGGATGTGAACAGTCCTACAGATTGCTACAGAGTGTGAATTGGAGAAAAGGAACATTCTGGGGGGAAAAGTCCATGGTTGCTATCTAAAGCTATTGAAAACACGTTTCTAGTTTAACCCAGAAATTCTGTCTGGGAACCGATTATATCAACATAAACTAAGATCCATAAATAGAACTCTGCAAAGAAATGCTCATGGCAGCATGTACTATGGTAAAGTTTGGTAGAGGAAGAGTGCAGAATACCACAGACGTTATTATTATCTTAGCTAATAAGACTTCAATACAAAATGTGTGCTATATAGTGTTATGTTCAAATTATTCACATGGTGTATTTTTCTTAATGTAAAAACATACATAGGAAAATATAGCAGTTGTTTTAGGATATCAAAATAGGAGTGGGTTTTGTTATTTCCCCTTTATTGATGATATATATATATATGTATATATTGCTTTGATAATAGAAACATGTATAATAAATGTTATTACCAATGCAAAATAGAATGAGCTATTCCACAAAACAAAACACCAAACCGAAACCTTAAAGTATAACCACATAGGCTTCAGGACTCTGCACATCACACTGAACGCCACCATTTCTCGTCATGGGGCCAAAGGCTTCTCCTTACAGAGTCAGGTAAGACTGAGACCTAAAATGATACAAAGTTCTTTGAGAGCCTACAGAATACCATTCACTCTCGTGCTTACAAATGCATCCGTAATCCCTTTGGCTTGCTTCATTGGCTAGTACCAATTAAAACTAAACCCTATAGGTCTCCCAAACTCAGTTCAGGTAGAGGGGCCGCCCCGGATGAGGCTTTCCTAATTTAGGTCAGCCATGTTTCCCCTGTGTGCTGTGGCAGCATTTAAACTCACACAACAGCAAGAAGGGCCACAGCCCCTCCCTTCCGCTTGAAATTTTTTCAAGGGGAATTTCAAATCGCTGCCTCTCACCTTTGAAGAAAGCTCCCCCCCCCCCCCCCCCCACTGCATACAGTTTGGAATAATAAGGCCCGAGAGAAGAACAGGCTGCTCCTGTCAGCGTGGCTCCCGCTCCCGCATTTGAAATGCCGGAGGACCCTTTCCTGACCAGGTCTAAATGAGACAAGCATGAAGGCAAACTGACAAGCCCGGGTTTCTGCTGTCAGAGATTTAAGCATCAATCAGCGAGACTCCAGATGGCATCTGTTTTCAGTGACCACGTCACTCACCATCAACATCACATTAAATCCCGGCAGTAAAAAAAAAAAAAAATGGGATCGTCCCCGTATTCACAAGGAGCCGATCTCGGATTTCATCCCCAGGCCTCTTGTGTTGGGACCCAAACACAGTGCAACAGTGTCTCCTGCTGCTTAATTGCATGGCTGACACTTGCACGTGGGAGGGGACACTTCCTGGACTTCATCCTCCATTGCACTTGGCAGCGGTCCAGGGTGTGCTCTCTCTCCATTCAGTTTCAGTGCGCTTTACGTCTTGCCCTGCTCATCCCAAAGCAAGAATACCATTCTCTGTAGTATCAGAACCCGTCTATAATCAAGCAATTTTGACTTCTCGTCCTTTTGATTTTTCTCATCTGTTTGTGTCCACACTTCCCTGTTCACCTTCCAATCCTCACCGGGAACAAGCAACACAAGAGAGCGGCCAATTGTCCCAGCCACGGAGCTACCTGAAGTGGGCGGTGCTAAACAGAAAGCACATGGTGTTAGGATGTGTTCTTAGAGTCTCATGGCTCGACAGTTCTCTCACGGCAACTCCTCCTGGAAGAGAGCCATCGCAACCGCAAGAATGCAAGTTTCCGTCTTTGTATGATTTCAGACCCTCGATCCAAGAAAGAAATGTGTGTCTGGGAGCAATCAGTTCAAGTGTCTATCTTCCTCTGAGGCAATTTTGCGAATCCGGAGTGACAAAAAGAAGTTCTGACTTCTGACATGGCTGAATAATTTCAGAGGGACTGTTTGAATCAGTTTCCTTCTCCCAAAAATAAATCCAGTGTGTTTATGCTCTGTACCATATGTCCAAAAATGCATTAGAAATCAAATGAATGAGCAAATGGTTTAAAAAAAAGAATAAAAACTGGAGGGAGGGGTTTCGTATAGAGAATTATGCTTTTGCTCAATGCTCCTCTTTCCCGTCTCCAAAAATATCTGGTCATTTCCCCCCTGATCTTTTAAGATCTGCTCCTGGAGGGTGGATGGATCTCATTGTCTTGACTTTGAGGAAAGATAAACAGCGTACACCCATCTCGGTTGCCAAAGAATCTGCTCCCTGAGTACAGAGTAGAGTTGGTTACAGTTACAGACGTATTCAGAGTCAGCGGAGGAAAGTGCCTTCCTGTGAGCTCCACAGAGCTATATGCTGATTAGGATATAGGAGGAAATGCAGTCCACTGAGACCTTCTATTCCCTGAGAAGCAAAACACAGTCTGGGGTGGAGCTCAGTGGGTTAAGTGCTTGCTTATGGGGCCTGGGTTCAATCCCGGCCCAGTGGAAACAGCCGTGGTGGTCTGTACCCGTAATCCCAGCACTAGGGAGACAGAGACAGGAAGGGCACCCTTGGCTACATGTCAAGTTCAAGTACAAGACTAACCCGGGCTATCTGAGGCCCTGTCTCCTTGCCCACAACCACGAAAAAGAAACAAAATAATTCTTTGCAGCAAGATGGAGCCTGGATCTAGATTCTGGCCACTTTCTGCTGGTCTCTTGTGCTTGGAATCATGAAGCCTCCCTGTCTTGAAGTATTCCTTGATTGCTCCAGAGTATGTGCTCTAGAACAGGGCCGGCTAGCGAATGAGTTTGTCTTGACCTTGCCGGAGGTCTTGCAGTCCACTCACAGAAATGATCAGAGGATTTCCACCCTAAAACCTCAGTAGCCATACACATCGGAGAGTGTTATAAGTCATTTTGTGCACTAAGCATGACAGCAGGTCACAACTGAGTCTGATAATTCGACTGTTTCAAAGAACTGTGGAAGTACGGGCATGTTTCTCTTCTGAATGCCGTATTCTTTCTTCCTTTTATTGGCTTAAGCCTAATACGTTTTGATGACTCAATTTGAGTGAGAGACAGACATTTTCAGTTTGAATAGGATTTACTCTTGCATTTAGCAGTTTTGTTTCCTCTCCCACAAAGAATGGCTCTTTTCATCCTCACACACCGTCTTTCATGTTCTGGGGAGAAAGGCTGCTGGGCTAATCTCCAGGTTAGGAAAGGATTTGATCATCGATTTCAACAGGAACGCTAACATCAGCCGCTCTTAGAGCAGACGATAACTGCTCATGTCTGCTGTAGACACAGCGAAGCCTTCCATAACTAATACTATTAGTGTGTTTGCTCTTGTAGTTTGAGCTCTGAGCTCATACCTTCTACAATCCTCTAAACCAACAACACTAAGCTCTGTTCCCCAAGGGCCTGTGGGTGAATCCATTCCCATTCCCCTCCATTTTTTTTGAAAAAAAAAAAAAAAACTTTAAGCCTACACCAAGAACATAAAATGTTTTAAAAGTAGAAATTAGATTGGAGTGACAAAGAAACTCATAAAACATTTTGAAATGTATTTACTGTGGTTTCCCATCCCTGGAAAGAGGTAGTACTTAAGATGTAAGGAAGTTACACTATAGTGACACAGGAAATAGAAAGAAAGAAACATTAACGCAACTCAGTAACAGAAAACAAGGACTTCCCGGGGATGGGGGACCACTCTTTGGATAGAAGGTTACTCCTTCATTCAAGTTTGCTGACCATCAGGCTTAGCCATCAGCACTCAGCCCCTCTGTTGTTAGCCCTCAGCAAGATGAAGGTGTTGGGATGTCTGACAAATGAGAGAGAGAGAGAGTGGACGGACAACTGCCGGGTTGGAAAGAGGGAAGGGCAGGTCCTTTTGTATCTGAAGAGAAGGCCTGGGCTGGGGGATATGGTCCACTGGGTAAAAGCCATGAGGAGCTGGTTTGAATTCCCAGCACTCACTAAAGTTGGATGGATGCAGATGTGCTCATCTGAAATCCCCTGCTCCTCCAAAGAGATGGCTCGTAGGTGCAGGAGAATCCCCAAACCAGCAGGCCAGCCAGCCTGGTACAAACAGTAACAAACAAGAAACCAAGAGACTCTGTCTCAACAAGGTAGAAGGTGGAACCAACACCTGAGGCTGTCCTCTGACTGCCACACATGTGTATCATCACACACACACACACACACACACACACACACACACACACATACACACAGGAAATTTAAAAATAAAAAAATACCCTAGGTAGATTTAAGTCACTTTTCTATTTGTGTGTGTGATCCTAACCACCGAGCTATCTCTCCAGCCCCCTTAGATAGATATTTTCGAGTCTGTAAACTTTATTTCCAGTGGATCTCAAACTTTTGTTTCAAATAATTTGCAGTATTTTTCTATAGAAGCCTTATTTAGTATGTGCAAATACTAGTTACAGGCAAAAGAGTCTATTATTTCTCTGTGGGTATTTTTTTTAACCTTCAGCACATTTGGAAAACCACAAGGAAGCTGAACTTACTGAGCAGGAACACATTTGGAGTCCTCATTGGGCTCAGGATCAACAACGTGCCCAGGTTGTGTTTATGAGGACAATACAGAATATGGCGGCATATGCTGCCCATTTGTGAGCAAGTATGGGGATCTGCGTCAGTATCAGACAGTTTGTTGGACCCTGAGGCAGGATTTTAAGTGATGTACAAACACGGCAAAAATAAGGGAACCATTTAAAAAGCACACCATTAGAGTCAGAAGAAAAAACGCCCCGCCGGCAGCGAGCGTCTACATAAAACACACCACCTTGTGGGATGGGAGGTAACAGCTCTGTGTTCTGCCTCTTGTGAGTGATGTCATCGCAGTGATTATGAAGAAGAAGCTTCTCAGCTCCAGATGGCAACCATCCCCTCCCTCTGGAAGTACTAGAATTCATGAGCGAGCATAATTTTCATTCAATCCAATTGTACAAGAACACATTGCCATTTTCCACCAAGGGTAGATGAACACACCGCTTATCTGGTTTCTCTCCTCGGTCTTCGCTAACGGATTGTTCTGTGTGTGACTCATTCTTTCAGAACAGCTGTCACACTTAAAACCAGCACAGACTGGTGGGAACCTCCTGTCTATTTGCTTCTAGGACAGCTTAGAGACACAAAAGCAATGTTTAAAATGTTCTTGTATTCACCTTGGATACTGTTCTGCACCTCCGGCCCTTGCCACTAGACGACTGAATAATTTTGGAGAACTCCCGTTTTCTGACACTCACACACTGAGTCACTTTCTTGAAGGTTATCATTCCCAAGATACTTTGGATTGAAAAATCATACGGCTCAATGTCTTCATTCCTAAAATTAGGAACCCAAGACCTACAAAGGTTAATTAAATCACCGGAGGTTACACCCTCAGTGAACTGCTGAGCTGAGACCAGGCCCCAGGCCTTTTCTACCTCCCTGGGTAGCTTCTAATATATGACATAATATTGTTTAAAAGAAGAGTGAATTTTAAATGGTCTTTCCAGACAGGCAAGGTCATTGTGCTACTCTCTCAAAAGCCACCTATCCCTAGTAACTTTTATATTTCATGTTTTAAAATTGACGATAAATTTCACTCAGTTGGAAACAAAGCCATTTTATCCACTCTTTAAGTGTGATTTTCTTCCTTAAAAAAAAAAAAACACCATGCATTTGACTTTGATATTTGGTCTGTTGTGTGTCTATTTTTAAGAACAAGAAAATGCCCTGGGTTCGGTCCCCAGCTCCGAAAAAAAGAACCAAAAAAAAAAAAAAAAAAAAAAAAAAGAACAAGAAAATGGAAATACTTCTGAGTTTTCCGTTAGCTATGAAAGCAGTGTCTGTGCTTTGAGATGAGAAAACAATCTATGTATTTAATCCGTTGCACATATGAATTCTGCCAGACACTTGGCGAGTCTAAAATATATAAATCTGATGACAGCTATCTTGCATTTCTAATTGAGAGAGCTTTGAATATTTGTGCAAAAGCCATGTTCAGCCTGTACTGAGAGGAAGGAGCCCCAATAGTGGGCAGGCATCTCTCAGTGAGGCTGTTAATAAAGTCCAATTTCTAGTTAGTAATGCAGCCAGCTGCAACCCACGTGTGCGCCACCCCATGCAAGAAGGATTACGTGAACTAGATACAAGTGATTTATTTGAGAAAGCAGACTCTGCTGTTAAAATCCATATGGGATGATATTTAAACAACAACAACAAGCACATCTTTGCTTTGGTGTTTATTCCACAGAAGAACAAACAGCCCACGAAAGAACTCTCTGCAATGTTGACAGTGTTGGGCACATGCGGCTCCCTTCTTTGGAGAAAATTTAAAAAAGCAATCAGAATACCATTGGCACCATTTCCTTTGTTTAAAAATAGGCATGGACTGACCCTGGGCTCCAACCTCAGAGGTAGCAATGAATAGCCTAGTAAGAGCAGCAGTGGAAGGGGAAGCCCTTGGACCTGCCAAGACTGAACCCCCAGTGAATGTGATTGTTGGGGGGAGGGCGGTAATGGGGGGAGGATGGGGAGGGGAACACCCATATAAAGGGGAGGGGGAGGGGTTAGGGGGATGTTGGCCCAGAAACCGGGGAAGGGAATAACAATCGAAATGTAAATAAGAAATACTCAAGTTAATAAAGATGGAGAAAAAAAGAAAAAAAATGGGCATAAAGTTAAAAAAAGATGCTTCTTGTTTGATTCATAAATGGTAAACCAAAGGTTCTCAGTTCTCAGATGAGTCTAATAATAAAATAATGAGCAAAGAACACTAGTTTTCTTTTTATTAAAGAAGATGTGCACACTTGGACCATGGTAAATCTCTCTTATTAAGGTTGGCTTGGTCCAGCCTGGGTCATCGTTAACATATAGTCACGTGGCTCTCTTGGTACAGCTCTTGTTAGCATGTGCCAAGGCCCAGGTTTGAGCCCCAGCATGTTAGAGTTAGAGCGGGTGTGTAAGGGGGTAGATATCGGTAACTCCAGCACTTGTGAAGGGAGAGGGAGGGGGCAGAAGTGAAGGGTCACTGTTGAAGAGCCTGTCTCAAAGGCAAAACAAACAAAAAACTTAATAATTTAAACAGGAATGAAAAAAATTGTTCTCCAGTGTTGTGCCTGCATGTATGCCTGCACACCACAAGAGGGCACCAGATCCTATTATACATGGTTGTGAGCCACCACGTGGTAGTTGAGAATTCAACTCAGGGCCTCTAGAAGAGCAGCCAGTCCTCTTAACCTCTGAGCCATGTCTCCAGCCCCAGATTGTATTTTATTTTATTTTATTTTATTTTTTCCAGAGCTGGGGACCGAACCCAGGGCCTTGGGCTTGCTAGGCAAGTGCTCTACCTCTGAGCTAAATCCCCAACCCAGATTGTATTTTAAATTAAGACTTTTGGGGCTGGGGATTTAGCTCAGTGGTAGAGCGCTTACCTAGGAAGCGCAAGGCCCTGGGTTCGATCCCCAGCTCCGAAAAAAAGAACCAAAAAAAAAAATAAATTAAGACTTTTGACTCTCTCCTTTTGGATCCTAACTAGAATTTTAAGAAGCGAACTAGACTATGTATGTAAGGCATGTCATACATTGTCTTAGAGAACTACTGTGTAAGGCAAAGTCCACTTCTAACATTAAGGCAAAAAAAGAAAGAAAAACCCAGAAATATACAATTAAGATGAGGTCTGGTGGATCTTAGCCTAGTTCTGAACTTGTCATGTAGTCAAAGATGACCCTGAACTGCTGATCCTCCTGCCTCTGCCTCTACTTCCCCCAATGCCAGAATCACAGGTGTGTGTTACCACCTTTGCCAAAGCGTATTTCTCATTATCAGTAGTGGCTGAAAGTCTGAGATAAGGATTTAAGATTAGAACAGCTGCAAAAAATTATTTCTAACTTATTCAGCATTTGCATGCATATACATACATATACATATACATACATATATATACATACACACACACACACACACACACACACACACATATATATATATATATATATATATATATATATATATATATATATATATATATATTTGGTTTATTTCTTGGCAATCCTTAGCTCCTCGCCACTCTGTTTGGAATTTATTTTCTAATGCTCACACTCACAGACCAGAAAGCAAGCTGGGAGCTCAGCATCTCTAAATACCAACCTCAAGATGCCTAAACACCGCCGGGCAAATCCTTCGGGATTCACTTCCCTTGTACACTTGGTGAGAATAGTACTTCTTGTTTCCAAGTTACTCTCTAGAATGCCTGGGAGATTGCCATTAGCAGATTAATGGCACTTTGTTCTCTGGTCTGCGTGGCATGGTGGCCAAGTGACAGGAGGGTGGGAGGGGCCTGCCAGGACGGAGTCAGCGACTTGCGCAGCTTAGAGCTCCCCTCACCCACCCCAAAGCCCTGTGGACCCTGGGAGATACTTAAAAGTGACACGTGGTAAGGAATAAAGAGCTAAAATGTATGACAATCTGGAAACAGAACCCACTAACCTTGAAGCAAATGCCAGGAATTCATCAAGAACAAACACAAGAAAAGATTTACAAAAGAGACCAGGTTGAGGTACACCCACTTGTAATTTGGTAGAAAGAAACAGGCTCGTGGTTTTGTGTATATTTAGAAGCATGGGGGTTTGGTTCAGTTCTTAGGGTGCTTGCCTGACTGCCTGAAGCCCTGGGTTCGATCCCAGAACTGTGTAACTAGAAATAGAGGTGCAATAGCCCTAAAATCCCAGTACTTTGGAGGTGGAGGCAGGAGGATGAGCTTCATAGTGAGTTCGAGCCAGCTGGCGATGCATGAGACTCTGCCTCAAGAAAACAAAACAAAACAAAAAACATATTGCTAATTTGTATGAAACAAGCTACGGCTTCCTCCCTTGTTTCCTTTACCTTGGTGGCTCCCAGCCTGTGGGCTGGGACTCCTTTGAGGGAAGGGGTGCTGAATGGCCCTTTCACAGGGCCACATGTCAAATATCCTGCACACCGCACGCTCACAACTCATAAAGTAGCAAAATTACACTTACAAAGTAGTAATGAAAATAATTGCATGACGTGTGTGGGGGGGTCACTATACCATGAGGAAGGCGGAGGACCATGGATCTACTTGGAGATCTCCTGACATTGAGTACAAAGGGTCCTTGCCTTGGAGTCTTTTCTTTGCTAATCAGGGTAGGAGGAAGATCACACCTCAGTCTATACGGATCCTCAGGAAGGGCACCAAGTTAAGAAACAGTAGTGTGATTTGGCCTCGTTTCCATAATGATCGAGTGGGGTTTGGCAATGTTGTGATCCCTGGAGATCATCATCTTGCAGCAAAAGCCAACCCTAGTGGGTGTTAGAGTTAGTAACTGGGCATAGTCTCTCAGCCTCCCCTCGTCCTTCCCCGTGTCAGACTCAGTTCTCCAGCAACAAACAACCAAACAAGTTTTCCCATTGGTGCTGCCATGGTACAAGAACCGAAAGTCATGGGAAGTTGGCATTCACAGGGCAGGTCACACGACAAAGACAGGATCCATCTTGGTCTCAGAACCACTTTTTGGACAATGAGGTAAGATCTGGAATATACTAAATTTTGTAACAAGAAGTTGAAGATAACAGAAAACTGTTGAAGGGCGAATCTCAGTAACACCAGGGTGTGAGGGAGAGCAATCCAGT
Source organism: Rattus norvegicus (assembly GCF_021556685.1). Classification (NCBI taxonomy): domain Eukaryota; kingdom Metazoa; phylum Chordata; class Mammalia; order Rodentia; family Muridae; genus Rattus; species Rattus norvegicus. Next base: position 76,762,452 of record NC_141543.1, read on the forward strand.
TGCCATCTGACCTGTCCTGCCATCTTTGTCTGCTGATGGCTTGGCTCTAGGTCATCAAGTGTTTTGAGTGACTTAGGAAGAACAAGGCTTTGGATTTGTGTCCGTAACACTCGCTCAGTCTGGCTCCCCCACCTGCTAGCTGTGTGACAATAGCCAAGTCTATTAACCTCCGAGCGCTTTGGCTTCAAACTACACAAATAACACTTGTGCGTTAAGTACTTAGCACGCTTTCTGGCCTACAGCGGGGGCTCTGATGCCGTCTATTATTGTTGATTTTAACGGGGAAGTTCGATTTATCATTTCCTTTGTGACCCACAGGACTTGCTTTGAGATAGCTGACCAGTTTGACGGCACCATCTGGGTAGTGAACCTTGGGCTCTCATTAACTTCAGTGAGCTGACCAAATCCATGCCACAGAGGTTTACGCCTTGGGGAGCATGTTCTTGGCAGAGGGTCAGCCTCTGTCTCATGCTTTTGTCCAAGGAGGCCAGATTAGAGTAACTTCACTTTGTAGTGCTATTTGGACAAATTACAATGATGATTAATTCGAATTTCACAAGTTTTCACTGACTTCTGGGCTCTGTCTACTCTGTTATACTATTACCAAAGCTTTCGAGAATAGCTCACATGTACACAGAGAATGCATGTAAGGGAAATGAATTCTTAACGGATTCCTGACCAGGAACAACTGAATGAGGAAATTCCCCTGGGAAGTTAAACCAACATCCTAGCAATCCTGCCGTAGCTCGGAACACTCTGGGATTTCCCCCAAGGGATTGCCGGTTTATGAGCTGTACCAAGAGCCGGACTTCTTTACGGTCAGATTCCATTCTCACTTCTGATAGGCTTACACAGTTTGATCCTCCCCCTTGGCTATGAATGGTTTTGCTATTTCTAGAAAACAACCCAACTTGAAAATGAGACCACTTGCCACTATCCAGAGGATGTGATGTGGAAGAGGATATCACATATTCTGGAGACAGTCCCTCAGAGAATTGCAGAATCTTAGCTACAAGAATAACATCTCCATGGCAATAAGCTCACCAGTGTGTCCCGTGGGCAGCGAGTAGAGTCAGTTTGTTCTTAAGACCGTCCGCTCAACAGAGCTGAATGACAGAGCAAATTATTGACTATTTGTTCTTGCAAACAATTTTGTCAACTAGTGTTTGCCCAGTGCCTCTCTACTAGAAAGGCAGTGGCTGGGGATCTCGGGGTGTGTAGGGGAGCACACTCTAGTGAGACTTCAGTTAGGGAGTCAAATAGTGAACAAGCAGTTGTTAGAAAGAGGACTTTATCTCAGGGGGAGAGCTAAGCTGGTCTGAGGATGAGGAGAACATTCCTAATGTTAGGCTCAGAGCAGGAGTGTCACGGGTATTACAGGGACATACAGAAGTGACATGTGGCTAAAGCTCTCAGGGAGACAGTGGAAGATTAGGGCAGATCATACATGGCCTAACATGGCAAATCAAAGAATTCACCTGTATATGTACACACACACGCACACACACACACACAGATTGCAAAATGTGCAAGCTGAGCTTAGTGGCCCACACCTATGGATTCCAACATTTGGAATGCTGAGGCAGGAGGACTGTTGCTAGTTTGAGGCCCAGTGAGTTCCAGGAACACAACCACCTCAAAGAGAAGCCTACGCAGAGGAAGGGAAGCCATTAAGAAAAATTCTAGGAGGGGAGCCGGCATGGTGGTGCTCGCCTGTATGTGTGGTACTTTGGAGGCTGAACTAGAAGGTGGGTAAATTTGAGACCAACCTCACTTATGAGCAAGACCTGTCACAACACACAAATACCCAGAAGAGAGTGATGGTTAGAACAACTCCAGAGAGTGCTTAGAAGGCACCCACAAAGGACAGAGACACAGAGATGGCAGCCAGGGAAGCTAAAGATGGTTGCCACCGAGCTGCTGGGGACCACGGGAGCCAAGCGGCTCTTTACTGAGCTCTGGGCACTTGTGTGCGCACACGTGCATGTGTGTGAATGGCTGTGTGTATGTAGAGGCCAAAAGACAACTTTAACTACATCTCTTAACTGCTTATGCTATGAGAGCGTGAGAGAAGCGCTGTGAAGATACATTATCAGTTCTATCTGAGGTCAGGAAACAGCTTACAAAGCAGGCTGAGAAGACCGTAAAGCACTTGCCTTGTAAGCACAAGTACTCAAGTCCCATCCCAGAGTCCACGCTTTAGAAAAAGGAAAGCTGGGTGTGGTGGCTCCACCTTTAATCCCAGCACTCAGGAGACAGAGGCAGGCAAATCTCTGTGAATTTGAGGACAGCCTGGTCTACAAAGAGTCCAAAACAGCCAGGTCTGGTTAACTGAACCAGGGCTTATCTCAAAAAAAAAAAAAAAACAAAAAAACAAAAAACAAAAACAAAAACAAAAACAAAAACAAACCAACAACAACAAAAAACAAACAAACAAACAAAAAACAAGCAGTCAGGTGTTGTGGCGTGTGCTTGGAATCCCAGTGCTGAGGGGGTGAAGGAGACGAGGCTCCCTAAGGCTCATTGGCTGCCAGACCAGCCTGGTTAGTGAGCTCCAGGTCAAGGAAATCCTGTATTTAAAAGAAAAGAAAGGTGGGCAGTGCCTGAGAATGACACCCATGGCTGTCCTCTGCACAGGTGCACCTGCACACACATGTACACAAACTAGGAAATAGCACTAATTGGCTGCCATCCATTTATTACTATGTCACTGACATTGGAATCTGCTTTTAGCTTAAATTTTGCAATTCAAGGAGCTACACGTTTCATTTCCTGTTTGCAACATAGAGAATGGGAGGCCCAGAGACAGGATTTGACTTCCCAGTGGTACGGTCACTAGGAAACATACCAGGAACTGGAAATCTGCCTCTTTTATTTTTTACTAATTTTTTCTTGGAACAGGATTTCTCTGTTACATAGCTCTGGCTGTCCTGGGTTTTTTTTTGTTTTTGTTTTTGTTTTTGTTTTTTTTGTTTTTTGTTTTTTGTTTTTTGTTTTTAATGCCATGAGACAGGGTTTCAGGCTATGGTGATCAGGGAGTCATGGAGAACTGTTAAGTAGGGAAATAGTGCTGTTGAATGGTAGGTTACATTTTGGGTAGCGAGGAATGTGTCTATGTACCTTGAGTGTGAGAGCGACCCTTTTCCTTTGGACCAATTCCTTACTGGGTGGGGGAGAGGGGGCTTCTGTGGGATGGACTTTAATCATTATTTGTTTTGTATCACAATCAGCTATGATGGCTACAGGAGAGGTTTTATTATCCAGTTTATCTGAACTTTAAAGTAGACTTTTAGAATTCTCTTAGGGTGTGGGTGGGTATAGCTTCAGCACAGGAGAGGTGGGGCTTCAGGACGCCTGAAGCTGTCTAGCCACCCAGGCTAACCAAATTAGCAAGCTCTGGGTTTAGTAAGGGACTTTGAAAAAATAAGGTGGAGAGCAGCAGAGAATAACACCTGTGGTCTACACACACACACACACACACACACACACAAACACACACACACACACACCTACCTACACACACACACACACCTACCTACACACACACATACACTCACACACACCTACCTACACAGACCTACACCTACCTACATACACTCACACACACCTACCTACACAGACCTACACCTACCTACATACACTTACACACACCTACTTACACACACTCACACACATCTACCTACACACACACTCACACACCTACCTACACACACTCACACACATCTACCTACATACACACACACACACACACACACACACACACACACACATACACGACTGAGGTTTGGTAAGGCTACATAATTTGCTTGAGGACACTTGATTAGTGACAACCTCTGCATGAGATGCATGTGTCCTGGATGCCTGTTCTCTCTCTTTTTCCTGCAGGTCAGGTTGGCTTCTCCTGGACTATGGTGACCAGAAGTTGAAATGCTGAAGTTTCACAACCCCAGTCAGAATGAAGCCTGTTTTCCTGTTTCAGACCTTGGAGCAGAAGGATTTAGATTTGAAGTCATGGAATCTGTATTCAAACTAAAAGTGCGTGATTTGTGGATACGCCTTTGGCTTGTGACGTGTAATGACAGCAAACTGGCTCATGGTTGGGGTATTGTAATTCTGGACAAACGTAAATTCTGTGCTTTACAGAGAAATGAAGTTTTCTCATTGCAATGAACAGGAATCTATAACCACTCCCAATTGCCAAATCTAAAATTGTGCCAAGGATTTCAGGAAAAGGGGTGGGGGGCTCAGCAAGACCACTGGGGATAGAGAGCTTCAAGCTGCTCTGAGTATCCCCGGGAAGTGCTGTGTCCCAGGAAGGGGTGCACTCTTAGAACGGGCTCTTCTAGATCTTAAATCTCATCCATATGCTTTTTGTGCATTGGAGAATCTCTTCAACCTAAAAATTCCTTGTGTGTTTTGTTTTACAAAAATTTGTCACTGTTTAAAATCCCTACCTAGTTTGACTCAATGAAGGTCTGCAGTTTACCTACAATGTCACACTTTTCCTCTTGGTGTGATCAGTGAGGAGAAATAAGGAGCTTTGTCGGGGAGGGGATTGGACGACAGCTGGAAACAAAGAACGTGTGTCCTCCCTTGCTTGTGTCTTGATCTCTGGCGAAGAATGACAAAATCTCTGTCCTGCTCTCATGTTGGGTCTCTAACGTGTATGCAGATTAGGTCTCACCCCTGCCTATAACCATTGCATGATTATACTGAAACTCAGATTTCCCCAGGAAACAATTCACTCTTCTTAGGACATTCTGTGGGCATCGGTTTCTCAGAAGGAGTCACAGAAAAGCAAACAGAAAGACATCACAGCTGGCTTGTATCCCCCGCTAATTCCTGTCACTGTTTTTCTGAACTAGCCTTTCAGCTACTTTAAGTAGGGATTAATTCTATCTAAACTGCTTAGAGCTGAAGGTTTAAGAACAGAAACAAAAGCCATCAAAGAAAAGTATCTCCCCCTCAGTAAAAGCTTGGGGTTGGGTACCAAAGCATTCAGAAACTGTAGCATCTTATTAGAATTGAAGTGGTTCGCTCCCCACAAAGCTTCCTTTCTTTTATTATTGTAACTTGGCTTGAAAGACATTACTTTGTGCCCAGCCAGAAAAGGGCAAGATTCAAACACTTAGCACTCAAGTATTGAGTATGTTACAGTATGTGATGGCTTGGCCAGCCCATTGGCTCAAACACGAGAATCCAAAATGGAAACTGTACCTAATGAAGGCTTACACATAACTTCTGGGAAATGTCTTTGGGTTTAAATTTTTTAAGAACGTAACCCCATTAGTCATTTTGTGTAAGTGGTCCCAAAGAGATATCCATCTACCTCCGGTTTTAATCTGTGTACCACAGAGACTCATAGCACTGTAAATGGAAAAGCAGTCACCAATTTTCAAAGGACAATTTTCTTAGTTAGAGGTCATTTGAAATTAACCGTAATTAACAGTAATTATTCTGTCTTGCTAGCTTAGCTACCTGCACGGTTATTCCAAATACATCTGACCAATGTGTTTTAAGTCACATCCAACCCACTGGCCAATGCCAGGTTCTTACGGATTTTAGGTAAGATGGCCAAGTGTCCAGCCTTTCCCACGTCTCCATGGAGAGATGCTGCTGCTCCTGAATTCTGTCGTAGAGGCTCTGCTCTTGCTTTGTCCCTAGTTAAGGACTTAAGCTCTTCCATTTCCATGAACGGGAAAGTGTCTCTTCTCTTCCCTGCACATGCCCTGTGTCTGGAGACGCAGCCATGTTCCTTGAAGTATTTATCTCCTTTGAATGGAAAAGTCACTTATGATCTGTCCACACTGGTCAAAGTTAAGTGTCGGCTGCTAACTGTAGGGAGGTGAAATCACACCAGTGAGAGTATTCTTGATCCTTTTCTGGCCAATTTGACAAGGAAATGGTGTTCCTTCAACCTTCCTTCTTACAGATAAGAATTTATAAGTGAGTGCCTTATGATTGTCCCTTTGTGATAGATTAAGATTTTATTATCCGCCCCCCTTAGGCTTTGATTTGGTGTGTGTGTGAGGCAGTCTCTCTCTTCGTGTGTGTGTGTGTGTGTGTGTGTGTGTCCTAAGATGGCTTTAAACCTGTGGTCCTTCTGTCTTAGCCTCACAGGTGCCAGAATTACAGGTTTGTGTTGTAGTTTCAGCCGAGGGTTTATTAGCATCTTCAGATCCAGTCAGACTACCTAAGTACTCAGAGGAGCATCTCAGACCCAGCACCTGCAAACGCCCGCTGGAACTCAAGCCTCAGTCTAACTCTTGTGAAGCTTGCTCTGTGCCTACAGCACCTTTTAGGCATTGCGTCGTCGTTTAACGATCTTGCTGATGGTGTCTGCACTCCCCTGCCCCACCCTGCCCCACCCCACCCAGTGGGAAGTTGTCAATATTGGCCTCTTTCAGATCTGCCTATAAAGTCTGAGGCATCAAATTATTTCATATAGACAAAGGGGGATGACAGAAAGGTCATGTGAGTGCCCTGGTCAAACGGTGGGGTCCAGAAGAGAGTAACCTCAAAATAATAATAAAAATGGGCAAACAATGGTATTAATGGTGAAGTTAATAATTTTGTTTTATTTCATTAATTACTCTTAATTAATTTGTGTTTGAGTATGGGTAGGCTTGGGCCCTGGCACGCAGGGAGCAGAGGACAACTTTCAGGAGTCAGGTCTCTCCCTCTGTTGTCAGGCTTACGTAGGAAGCACTTCTGACAACTGAACCATCTCACCGGCCTGGCGAGGTTAAGACCTGAACTCACTGGAGCAGCGTGGAAATGGAGGCACAACTGGAGACAGCTCAGTGTCAGGGGAGTGAACAGCGGAAGCTAAAGCCTCCTTCTGACTCTGTTCGCATCTGACTATGTGTAGGAAATAAGAATGCTTTCCTCTCTTAACTGGGGTGCATACATATTCCAACCAAGTTCTGTCCCCCGTGTCTTCACTGAAAGATCTTGGTTTAGGGGCTGGAGAGGCAGCTCATGGGTTAAGATCGATGGGTGCTCTCCCAGAGGAGCTTGGTTCAGGCCCCAGCACTCACATGGTGGCTCACAACTCTCTGTAAGTACAGTTCCAGGAGAGCCAATGTCCTCTTCTGGCCTCCATGGGGCACAAGGCATACATGTTATGCATAGACATACATACAGACAAAATGTTCAAAGATCCCCCCCTTCAGAGCTGTTTCCAGATAATCCTGCTATTTCTTCAAAGAGGTTCAAAAACAGAATCCTCCCTTAGAGGAAGACTCATAATTTCTAAAGTATATAGGATTTTTCAAACCATGTTTTTGTTCTCTGGAACCCCAAATGACTGACTTTTTGACCCAACTTCCAACGGCATGCCCTCCTCATGCTAAGCAGAGTATCAGACACCCGATCTTCTAGCTGCAGACGGCGGGTGACTGAGTCCCTGAGTTTTGTCTTTCACTGGCTACTCTCCAGAAAGACTAAATGGCTGAGGCCTCGAATCCCACAGTGTTGTTGCTTACTTGAAACCAGAGAGGACGGAGGAAAGAAAAGGGAGAGAGAGACCCTGTGTGGGAAGGGAAGAAGTTTGATGTTGATTCGATGGGGCAGAGATTAGAAAAATCCCTGAGAGGTCACCACGAAGCCAAAGTTAATAGTCTTGGTGGAAGGACTAACGAGAATGTTTTCCAGCCCTTAAGAAGGTTAAGAAAGACTGCACACAATCGGGTTAGAGGTGTTTGTCTCCCCTGACCTCAGGGCTGGGCTACAGCGCACAGCTAACCCGTGTGAAGGCCTAGTTCTAATGAAAGTATCACAGTTTAAAAAGAAGAACGCACTCAAATCCCAAACCCCCCCTCCCCAGTATATCCCATCGTCCCATCTACCCACCATTCGTTAAAGTGTGCTGTGCCCCTGACAATTTAACTTCTTTTAAGCCAGGAGTCTACAAAGAACTCAGATCCTTGGACGAGAAGGCTTTTACATTTCTGTCACTTGGACTGATTCAAGTTTTCTTTGTGTGTGCGCACGGAGGTAAGCTCCCCAGGAGGCCAGTGCTGGCTGAGGATGCCATCAACTGCATCTTTATCTCGAGACACTCTCAACACGGTGACCATGGCTTTGCCTAGGCTGCCTGGCTGAGGAGTCCCAGAATCTGCCTGGCTCTACCCATTCCCCCCCACCCCCCGTACTGGGGTTAATGGGCAATCCCTCCACACCCTGGCTTTACATGGGTGCTGCGATCTGAATGTCTCTCTGGCAGCTCAGGGTTGGAGGCTGAGCAAAAGGCTGTGTCCTCAAAGTCTGACACTTTGAGTGTCTGAGAAATAAGTCTTCCTTGACTTCTCACTTTCTGGCTGCTGGGGAGTGTGTGTGTGTGTGTGTGTGTGTGTGTGTGTGTGTACACGTCTGTGTATATGTGTGCGTGTTTGTATTCCAAATGTCTTTACATTGCTTTAACTTTACTTTTAGTTAAGAGGTTGAAGCAAACAAGGCCACATCTATTCCAACAAGGCCACACCTCCTAATAGTGCCACTCCCTGGGCCAAGCATATACAAACTATTACATTTCACTTCCTGGGCCAAGCATATACAAACTACTACATTTCACTTCCTGGGCCAAGCATATACAAACCATCACAGGGATCGATTCCTAAAACTTGGAAAACCAGGGGATAGTATACAAAAGAATTGCGTTCCATAAACAAAATAGCTAAATAGCTAGCAAATATAAAATCTTTGATAGTAGAAGAAATTGAAGAGTTGCAGAGAAAGCACTCTAGCTAACCAACTTTGAGCCACATAGACGACAATGGTCGAGTTTAAGGAAGAGATGCCAAGCCACAACCAGAATCATGGTCTTTTGTAGACGTAACTTGTATTCTCCTAAAGCAATTGTCCTCTCCGAGGCATACTGCCGCTGTCTGCTAACCTAGGCCTAGTCTTGGAAGCTTCTAGACTCCACATGATCTTATCTAGAGCTAGAATGTTTTCAGCCTCTGAGACTTAACTGATGGATAAGCTCAGCCCTTCCTAGTTCTTTCTGAGCTCAGGCTGTCGGCTTAGCTGTCTTGGTTCAAATCCTCTCCAAACTGACTGTGTCAATCTGGCTTCTCTTGGCTTCTTTTGAATTGTTCTGCTTGACCTCAAACTAACTCTGGCAACCTGTTCTAATCTTCTGACTCGTCTTCACCTCTGTCTAGCTTGTTCTCTTCTCTCCAACTTGTCTCTCTATAACCATCCTGGTCAAACTGCTCTCTCTCTCTCTCTCTCTCTCTCTCTCTCTCTCTCTCTCTCTCTCTCTCTCTCTCTCTCCTCCCCCTTAAGTAGCTTCCCTTTTCTCACTCTATTCTGTCAAATCTTTCTCTGAACTTTACTTCGTGGTTTTGGATTAAAGGTGTGTACTAAGGTCATGTCTGTATTCCAACCACAGAGAGCTCAGTTCTCGACTACACAAGCTTTAGTGAAATGTAATAGTTTGTATTTGCTTAGCCCAGGGAGTGGCACTATTAGGAGGTGTGGTCTTGTTAGAATAGGTGTGTCACTGTGGGGATGGGCTTTAACACCCTCCTCCTAGCTACTTAAAAGCCAGTCTTCTCCTAGCTGCCTTAAGAATAAGAGGTAGGGGGCTGGGGATTTAGCTCAGTGGTAGAGCGCTTACCTAGGAAGCGCAAGGCCCTGGGTTCGGTCCCCAGCTCCGAAAAAAAAAAGAACCAAAAAAAAAAAAAAAAAAAAGAACAAGAGGTAGAACTCTCAGCTCCTCCAGCCCCATGTCTGCCTGGATACTGCTATGCTCCCACCTTCATGATAATGGACTGAACCTCTGAACCTGTAAGCCAACCCCAATTAAATGTCATCCTTATAAGAGTTGCTTTGGTCATATTTTCTGTTCACAGCACTACAACCATACCTAAGATAATTCCCCTGCCCTTTTCTTGGTAAACTCCTTGCTGGGTTTGAGAATTTCACTTATGAATATAATGTGTTTTGATCAAACCCCCTTCCCTTCTGTTTCCCTCCTAATTGCATGTGTTTTGTTTTGTTTTAAACCTTTTGAGTCCACTTAGTGCTGCCTGTGTGCACGTGGGCAGCCTCTCAGGAGGCCACATCCCTGCAGAAAACTGGGCTCTTCCTTTCCCAAGCAGCCAATTGCCAAGAGCTCCTCAGGGAGGTGGGACATTGTGAACCCCTCCCCAGCCCATGCTGGGGTCTTAGCCAGCTTGATCCTGTACAGGCCTTTTACATGCAGTCACTGCTTCTAAGTTCATGTGGGAATGGCCCTGTGCAGCAGATACCAACCACTTCAATGTACACGCCCAGTACCTGCACACGCCCTCTATGCCTCTGCTGTGGTGATCTCTGAGTCTTGGTATGAGCGGGTATGAGAGAGATCATCTAAAGCTGAACTTACGCATGGCTTTAATCTCAGCACTGAAGAGGCAGAAGCAGGCAGATCTCTGTTACTTTGAGGCCAGCCTGGTCTACACAGCAAGATCTAAGCCAATCAGAAGCTTAATATATCCTGTTTCAAAAACAAAACTATTAATTTCAACATCCTAATGATTTTTATGTCCATAAAGTATTTTCCTGTGTTCTGTCCAGACAAGCATGAGTTAAGCTTTTTGTTCCCTTCCTATACTATAAATTTCCACTTTCCTTCTCACTTGAGTTCTAAGTAGATGAAGACAGGAGAAATCAGCTGGACCTCTTCCATCTCCATGGTGATGGCCTGAAGCAGCTGTCAGTTACTCCTGCTGACCTGTTTCCCAACATTTCCAGCTAGGCTCCTCAGACATTTTCATCTAATCTTTGAGTTTTCTAATTTCCTTCTATAAAAAACTCCAAATTTGTTCCTGTGAGTTAAGCTGGTTTTGTATCTTGCGAACGAAGACTAAGTAATTCAACAGCTATTTTTCATCCCTTTTCTCCACCCCTTGGTGCAGTTCACTCTACTTCTAAATGCATCTGGACTCTCTTTCCAAACAGCTATTCTGACGTTACCTCTAATCCCGCCTTCATTTCTGTGGTGCTGGGGATCAAATGCTATCAGTCTTACACAGGCCAGACGAGCACCCTCCACCACTCTTCCACTTAGCGACACCCTCAATCCCTCAACCTTCTTATCCGTACACGGCCTTTTTCAACAACTGTAATCCATTATTGGTCATTAAGTCAATTTACTGGGTTATGATGAATATTATTAATTTGTAAACCGACATGGAAAGTATCAGGCTTATATATCAAGGGGAATGTTATGCATGCGAAACGTTTTAATTTAGTGTGTGTGTGTGTGTGTGTGTGTGTGTGTACATCAGTGTGTAGGTATATGTGTCTACATGGAAGTCAGAGGAGGACTTTGGGGAACTTTATCACCATCTGCCTTATTATTTGGAGAAGGGGCTGGCACGATGTTGGAAGCTCACGGTTTGGCTGGGCTGGCTAGTGAGCTCTTGGAGTCTGCAGCTGAAGCGTGGGGCTTATAGGCACATGCAGTCATGCCGGGATTTTTACAGCTAACCCTTGTATTCAGTGAGCTATCTCTCCCAACCAGTTTGTTTTGAGACTGAGTCTCACTCTGTAGCCCAGGCTGGTCTTGTACTCACAATAATGCTCCTGCCTCAACCACGTGAGTGTTGAAATTTCAGGTGTCAGCAACCGTGCCCACTCTAAACTTTTAAACAGACTCCAAAGTATTTAAAATATATAAATACATGTATTTCTAAGGTCTCTGTGTATATTGTTTCTTGTTCTAAGATTATAGCAAACATTTTTTTAAAATGCTATACTATCTAGAACATAAGCATGTTTCGAAAGTAGGGCTAGAGAGACAGCTTGGTGCTCAGAGACCAGGTCTCAGCTAGCAACTGATGACCTTGAACTCCCTGTCTTCCAGGCTACGTCTCCGATGTGCCGGGGCTGTGCACTGCTATGTGGGGAAGCAAAGCTTCATCTGTGCTAAGTTCTGGATCAAGTCAGCTTTATAAACATTTTAGATATGTCAACACTTAAATCAAGTAATTTGAATTTTCACAAACTTTCCTTAAAGGAAATCATTAAATAAATACAATTTTTTTGTTTGTATGCTTTATTTTCAGACAGGATTACACTGTATAGTCTTGGAAGACCTGAAACTTACTATGTAGACCAGATTGGACTTGAACTCACAAGGGATCTGCCTGCCTCTGCCTCCAGAGTGCTGGGAGGAAAAGCTTGAATCACCAGATTAGGCCAAATACAAGATTTTTAAAGGAAGGAGGGGGAAGGCCTAAGTGCTTATCAATAAAAATATTCACTAAATAAATTGTAGTTGTTTATATGTGATTTAATCATGCCTGAAATAGCATGTCATTGGGAAAAGATCAGTTCAGTGGTCGGGCACTTGCCTTCTACGTATACAAGCCCTAAGGTTCAGCTCCCAGCACAGGAAAGACAGAGAAACAAAGAGAGAAAATTGAGATCTGCACACACGGATGTGGAAAGGCATCCATTAAGTACTGAGTCAGAGTTTAAGAAGTGCTGTGGGGGGGGGGGGGTTGGGGATTTAGCTCAGTGGTAGAGCGCTTACCTAGGAAGCACAAGGCCCTCGGTTCGGTCCCCAGCTCCGAAAAAAAGAACCAAAAAAAAAAAAAAAAAAAAAAAAAAAAGAAGTGCTGTAGGGGAGCTGAGGAGACGGCGCAGAGTTCTGTGGTCTCCCAGAGGACACAGTGCAATTTCCAGCACCCGACAGCTCAGAACAGCCCCAGAGGAACCAATGCCCTCTTCTGACCTCTGCAGGGACTAGGCACACATATGGTGCACATACGTGAGGGCAAAACACCCATACACATAAAATAGATTTTAAAAAATACGTAAGATGTACTGCTGGCCAGGCATCATGGCTCATGCCACTTGGGAAGCAAAGGTAGGGAGATCTCTGTGAGTCAAGGCCAACCTGGTCTATACAGCGAGTTCTAGGACAGCCAGGGCTTGAGTGTAAAGAGATCCTGGCTCAAAAAAAAAAAAAAAAAAAAAAAAAAAAAAAAAAAAAAAAAAAAAAAAACCAAGTACAATGCAGAAAGATAACGGAATGGGAAAACTCTTGTGAAAGAATTAAAAATCTTACCCAGGATGTATAGTGAAGGGTTAACCATGGTGAGGTTGCATGTGGAATTTCCACTCTTGACGTTTTTTGTAACATATGAGTTTTATGAAAAGAAAAATTGTGTCATTTTTAAGGGTGAAAAGTTAATAGATGAATTTCATTTTTTTGGGGGGGGGAATCTGGCTTAATATATCCAATAAGAATTTTTCAGTAAAATTCATTCATGCGGAGGGCTTTAAATGGTGTATTTTGTTCACTGAAAGCTTTTAGACGGAGTCTCTTCTACTGAAAGATCACGAGTAATGTTCTTGAATGGCGATTTTTAGGCTTTATGGGCAATAGCTCTTAAGCAAACAATTCTGAGCATAAGAAGTACAAGATGTGGGACTAATATAACCGCCCCAAGTCAAACACATCTATCATCGAGTCTCGAGGTGACATCCTACTAAACAAACACCTGGGCTAGGAAAATTAATGGATAAACCAATATTGCAAGCCCGGGCTTCGCTCATATATATCGCATTAGCTTACATCCTCATCATCATTCTTGTTGAAAAGCATTTCACTTAGTTGAAAATTCAATTTGCACAATATATTGTCACAGAATGAGAACGCTCGGCAGAGTGTAACACAAAACTCCAAGACCCCATCGTCATGTCTGAAAAGCTACGTAGAAACCAAGTGCGTGGCATATTCAGCCGTGCAAGTGAACGCCGAGAGGGAGGTGGCTCAGGAATACGTCTGAGAAGAGAACCATCTCCCGACCTGAAAAATTCACACTGGTAAATGACATGTGCGAGGAGTAATTAAAGACAGTGAGTTATATATCAAACGCGAATTGCCTCATTCCTCTGCACCGAGTTTTACCACCGCCGCCTATGACAGTCTCAACACAAAACCCCCAAACACATTATAAATCACCCACGCCGTCCACACTCTCTTAAGTCAAACACCTACCGAGTGCACAATCAAATTAAAGCTGCAGGGGAGATTTATTAGCAGGGAGATGTTCCTAATTATTCGAAAAACTTGTCTCCGCTTCACTCCCAACACTATTCAGGAGTGCACTTCAGTCTTGGGAGACAGAGGCCAGTCTGCCCCCAGCGTGGTCCTAGAGAAGGTTAAATCAACATTCCGGGGCTTAGAAAACCTCCATCAGGCAGGGTCCGCTTTGTTCTGGAACAGTCATGCCCAGCCTTAATCACTACCTAAGAGGCTTGCTGGGTTTAAAAGATAGAAAAGTCCAGAAAGGATGCTGGAGGAGGGGCCCGCGGGGAAAGGGGTGGGGAAGATTTATTGCCCTTAATTATTTTTGTTAAAAACTTTCCTCGGGGCACAGGCACATAATATATTGTACCTTCCATTACTTAGAGCAAATGTAAAACATATCCAAAAACCACATTTCATCCTCGTAGCATATTAAAACAACAAGTAGAAGGCCGTGACGTTAATGTGACAGACGGAGTGTCACTTAGCAACATTGTACGACATTAGTTAACAGTAAATTATTATCATCATACCTAATTTTTTAAACATATAGAACTGTCCGACTGGGGCAAGATTCCCAGGGAGGAATTTCTGCCTTTGTTTGTTACACAAGTGGGACAACAGTTAGCTATAAGTATGCAAACGTAGTCTTCATAAAATTTTAATATAATTTTAAAAAATGATAGACTAATCTATTCTGGCTCAGAACGTCCCTCCACCCAATTTACCCTCATTAAAATATTGATTTTTTTGACAGGTTCACATGTACATTATGATTGGATCATAAACATTTTCAGCATATTGTACTGGGTTTCCATGACCATCCTTACTATACATTAAGTCCAGAGTCTTTTCATCAACACCAGCTGTTAAGCGAACTCGAGCAACATACTAGATTCATGGTCAGTTCGTAGGCAAAAAAGAAGCACCACATAAATTTAACTTCATCACGCTTTGGCATGTAAACCCACATCTCATACACCGCTGACCACAAATGACTTCCCCACTGTAAGACGATCTTGTTCTAAACAGTCCTAGAAGCCGTGACATTCACCAAGACGTTAATTCGAGTCTTCGTAGAAGTCTGATGTTAATAGTATTGTAGTGACTCGAGGAAAATTTCCCTGAAAATTTATCTTCATTGATAAGGTCCTCTCTGTTAATATTTTTTTCTTTGTCCAGTGTGCATGGACCCATGGGAAAAAGGCCAAGGATGTCTACTCCTCTGCCAGGGCTCGAATCACAACACCAGAGCTGATTTTCCTGTTCTAGTTCTGAGAGTGCGTGCCGGAAAGGACGCACGGACAGATCTTTAGGTGTTCCACTGCAGGAAATGCAGCAGAGTGAGGTCACAGCCTTGGGACAGACTTGCTTCTCCATACAAGGGGTTGTGACGTGTCATACTTGTTAAGCAAAAGGGTTAACATGTTCTAACGGATGCAGAAAGAAGCAGACTATAGGAATGGCTGTGTGCCAAGTGTACCTCCTTTGAAACATGGGTCACTGTGCACAGCACTATAAAACTCAGTCCTCTGGTCCTTGGTTGTTAGTTTGGTCATATCTACTCACCTGACATTCTTTGAAAGTGAGTCTGAGGCTTTAGACTTCCTTCAGTCCTCTTATTAGTGTTATGCTAAGCACAGCGTGTGCATTCTATACATACCTGATGTGAGGCTGCCACCGTCCATCTACTTGAAAACCTAGATGTGTGGCCACCCTCATACGCCAGTTGTTTAAGTACGCCTGTTTTTTCCAAAATCAGAGTCTTTTTCCTTACTCTTTCATTTTTCTTCCTCTTCCCACTACCAAGATATTGACAAACACACACACACACACACACACACACACGGATCAACACACAATATCAAGTATGACACACTTACAAAATTAGTTAAGATATAATCAATATAGTTGATTATTACCTTTATAAATAAACACTGAGCATACTTTGCTTTTGCTACTTTAGAAGAAATTTAGAGTACTAAACAAATTATTTGAGGCCTATCTTGAATTTGTTTTCACCCCTAAAATAGAAGGTCTTCTCTTCTGGTGGTTGTTCTACAAATCCTAAACCCTAACAATGATTCTATGAACGCCACATTCCCTACCCAAAATGTCTAATATTATTCGTTCTTTGTACAGTATGTACCAATGTATTTGCCAATCCCACTGAAGAAAACCAGTTGTTACTAGCATGAGGATTTTCCTCTTTCTTTTGTTTTGAACCCACATTGGTCTTAACTCATGGAAATCCCCCTGCCTCAGCCTCCTGAGTGATAGAATTCATAGAGATGAGCTATCAAGTTAATCTACAGTTAAAAAAAATGTAAAAGTTCTTTCTTTCAAGCCAGGCATGGTGGTGCACACCTTTGATCCCAGCACTTGGGAAGCAGAGGCAGGCAGATTCTCTGTTTGAGGCTAGCCTGGTCTACAAAGAGAGTTCCGGGACAGCCAGGGCTACACAGA
The DNA here is from genome assembly GCF_021556685.1 of Rattus norvegicus. Taxonomy (NCBI): domain Eukaryota; kingdom Metazoa; phylum Chordata; class Mammalia; order Rodentia; family Muridae; genus Rattus; species Rattus norvegicus. The sequence continues at coordinate 76,778,950 of NC_141543.1, forward strand.
GAAACCCTATCTCAGTGAAAAGCAGTTCTTTATTTCCTGTTCTTAATAGCGGTATCAGTGATCTTATGTGAACATAATGGCCATCCCTCACATAACACAGGACTTGAGATCCCTGCTCATTTGGTAAACATATTGAACCTAAAAATTGATACAGATACTTAGGACTTGAGGAATCTGAATTCCACCCATACTTTCACAACATGAAACCTAGGACTGTGGGGCTGCTGAGATAGTAGAAAATCACAACCTGCTGTCAAGCCTGAGAACTCGTTGTGCTCCATCAGTAGAAGCCAAGCCTCTCCTGTGGGGAAGAGAGCTCTGGTGGTTTGAATGAGATGGATTCCCATAGACTCATACGCTTGAATGCTTGGTTCCTAGTTGGCTGAAATATTCAGGAAGGATTAGGAAGGGGCCTTGTTAGAGGTGGTGTGTCCCTGAGGGGTGGGCTTTGAGGATTCAGAAGATTCCTGCCATTTCCATTATGTTCCTTGCCTTCTGGTTGTAGATCAAGATGTGAGCTCTCATCGGCTGTCCCAACCGCCTGGCCCCATGTCTTCACTCTGCCACTATAAACTCCAACCCTCTGGAACTGTAAGCCCAATTAAATGAGTTGTTTAATACATTACCTTGATCATGGTGCTTTACGAAAGCATTATCAAAGTAATGACTACAAGAACCAACTTCCGTAATCTGTCCTCTGACCTACATAAGCTTGCTGTGACATGACATATATGTACATGGTAGTTAAATTTAATTTAAAAACATCTACCTGGTTGCTCAGTTTCTGCAACTAAAATATTGGATACTATCATTCATTCATGATTAATAAAGAAACCTAACATGGTGGTGGTCATACTAGCAAACAGTAAATAATGCTGGAAATAGTTAATCTATCATGCTCTAATTTGAGCAAAAACATGTTTTGAAATAGTTTCTGAAATTGGAACTATCCTATTGATAAGTTCTTTTTAGATAAGCTGATACAATGTGGTCTTCTGATTTGAGGTTTGGGCTGGATTAAGCAGCTTTCGGTCAGTGTAACAAAATACCTGAGATACTTATCTTAAAGAGAAGAGAGGTTCATTGGGGTCACAGCTTTGCAGGCTCCAGTCCACAGCTGGGGGTGCACAGCTGGTTTCTTCCTGTTTGGGGCCTGTAGTAAGGCAGTAGATCACAGCAGAAGTCTGTGAAGGGCATAGCTGTCCCTCTCATAACCAGGAAGCAAAGTAAAAAAAAGAAAGCCTTATAATCCCGGCATGGCTCAATGACTAAAAGACTTGCCTCTAGGACTCATGTCTCAAAAGTTCTACTACCTCCCAACGGTGGCATCCTGGGGACCAAGCCTTTGACATATATGCCTTGGGGAGGAATGTTCAATATTCAGACTATGGCACTGGCACCAGCAGAGTGTGCCTGAAGAAACACAGGACCTTACGTTGACAAACTGCAGTGACAAAGATACCCTAGGTCTTACTTTTTTTTTTTTAATGTGTCGTGATATGATGTCAAGGCAACCTGTAGAGGAAAGACTTTATTTGGGGTCTAGAGTTCCAGAGAGTAAGTACATGGTTATCTTGATATACAACATGGCAGCAGACAGGTAGGCATGATGCTGGAACCATAGCCAAGAGCTCACATCTCGAGACAGTCACCACAAGGCAGAGAGAGCCGCCAGCTAATAGTGTGGGCTTTTGAAAGATGAAAGCCTCCCCCAGTGATATGTGTCACCCAACAAGGCCACACCTCCTAATCCCAAATATTTCCACCAATGGCGGACTAAGTATTCAAACATATGAGCCGGGAGGGGGGTAGGGGAGGATTCTCATTCAAATTACCACACTCTGGTTGTAACTTGGCTACTGATAAGTCTTCTAGTAGGTAGAAGTATCCTAAATGGTGTTTGGTGTCTGCTCTAAATCTAAGGTCTTAAAAAACAGAAACTGGGAATCAGAAATGTCATCTCCATTTCAAAGTAAGTATTATGGGTCTTTAGATCTACTTTTAATCTAGAAAATATTGCATTTCTCTCTCCAGACTTACCCAGTGCAACTACCATTAATTTAGTGTTAACCAGTGCATATAAAATCCCCTTGCATTATAGATAAACATAGTGTCTCTTTATTGCCTCCAAAATAAGTATTTTTAATTGTGGTCATTGTTAAGACAAACTATGGTTTTGAAATGTGTGTGGGTGTGTGGGTGCACTGTTCACCCCCCCCCCCCATATCCAATTTCTAGTTCTGACATTCCAGGGGGCACTTTCTTTTTTCTTTTTCTTTTTTTTTTTTTTTTTTTTGTGGTTCTTTTTTTCGGAGCTGGGGACCGAACCCAGGGCCTTGCGCTTCCTAGGCAAGCGCTCTACCACTGAGCTAAATCCCCAGCCCCGCACTTTCTTTTAATAGACTATTTTTCATGATCATCTTGTGACTGCTGGGTAGTTTCAGGATGGGGGGGGTCATCAGAGAAACTAACCATTTGGCTCAAAGGCTAAGCCTACGTGGTGGGAGACAGCTGTGATCATAGCAGAAGCAGGAACATCCCACACTGGAGGCCAACTCCTGGGATATAGACCGAGATGCTGTCTCGAAAGAAGTTGAAGCTTTGAACCAGCTGACCTTGGGGGAGTGATGGAGGTGGGCTGGAGACTTCAAGCAAATGGCCAACAGGTTCGATAGATAATGCCCTCAACGATCCAGTCTTGAGAGGGGTGAGTTTCCTAGCCTGTGAGTTCAGAGGTGCCAGTGGCCCACCCTGGTTCCACAGGGACAGAAGCCCCTGTGCTCAGGACCCTCCTGGTCTCTGTTTCGAGCATCTCTTTCACTGATGATTCGTTTGTAGTTGTTATAACACAGCACTACTCTCAAGGGCAAGGCTTTCCTGAGTTCTCCGAGTTATTCTAGCAAACCATAGAACACGGGGGAGTTACCAGGAGCTCCGGTTTGCATCTGTTTGAGATCATCCCAGATTTGTGACTGGGAATCAAGAGGAGCACAGGAAAGGCCGTGGTCCTAAATCTGTTCATTCTGAGGGAGTGGCCATAACTCTGCTGGACAATTGTGTAGCAGGGCTGTAAGGATCTGCTCATCTGTATCACTTGGCAGCTGAAAAGCATGTTATGAAAGAGGAGGAAGCCCTTTGAGATGGCTCCACTGGTAAAGACACTTGTCACCAAGCCTGATTACCTGAGCTGACTCCTGCAAGTTGACCTCTGACCTTCATGCATGCTAAATATAAAACTCCATTTTCAAAGCCTAGATTTCAAAAAGCCATCACTTACTTGGGATTCCTCGGAGACAGAATGAAGAGGTGTCCTGTGGGACAGACGGAGTCCATCTGCAGCAGCCCCTTCTAAAACGGCTAAGGCAGTTTCCAAGCACGGCACAATTACACAGCATACAGATCTCCATTTTGACCCAGTGGCAGAAACCCCATGTGAATATCTGCAGGGAAAAGATTGTGAGCCTCGCTGTGGACTGGTGTATGTGAGCAGTTTTTCAAAGGCTGAATTATTGGCTCCTGCAGAACCTGCACTGGGGGAGGTGGGTGTTGAGTTCCCTGAACTACTTAGCTCACCCCATCTTGAGAGATAAGCCACTGTCCAAGAATGCTTACTCTAACATATGAGTCTGGATAGCAGCATAATTCCCAAAGTAAACAGCCCAGACAGCCAGGCCTGGGTCTGAAGGCTGCAGCAGCTGCCGCTGCTCCCATCAAACATGCACTAAAAGAGGGCCATGAAGCGATCGATGTTTGGCTAAGTCCTCACGGTTGAGACCCTTCATCAAGTTCAACACGCTGTTGAGTCTGTGTGGCCTCCTGCTCACTCTCAGGACTCAGCATCTTCACCCAAAAGCATCAGCTCTATCGGATGGTCCTGCCACAGCCATTGAAGAATCTTCCTGCATCCTTCAGAGGAGGTCCTATCTGCTAGAATTAAATGCTCTTGGCATATCCCAGAGATGACCTTAATGACCCGTGCAATGCTAAAACCTAGCGCCTCACTGTCTCTTAGGTTACAAGGTGGATTACAGCTGCCTGGAGGTTACTGGGTAAATCTCTTTACCCAGCCCACTGATCTGTGCAGGATGCCTGAGTCACAGATTGGAGAAGCTATGTTGTAGAAGAACAAAGATGACTGGATATGAGGTGTGGCAATGGAGGAAATGGCTGAAGCCAGGCCTCCCCGTGGAGACCTCCACACTAAAGGGTTAATGAGGTGCTCTCTGCTGTGCAGGCCACAGGCCTGTATGGATGAGGAGTGCTGAGGAAAACAAACCAAGTAGTTCCCTCTGTACTAACGTGGCTAGAGTTGGTAGAGCTCCCCCAGAAACAGCTGACCATGCATTGCAAAAATCCTGTGTAGCCCTAACTATCCTGGGAACTCACTCTTTAGACCAGGCTGGCCTTGAACTCAGAGATCCTCTTACTTCTGCCTCTCAAGTGCCGGGACTGAAGGTATGTGCCTATACTACCCAGAAAACAAAGTTTTCTTATGGTATCTGTGTCCCTACTCCTGAGTCCTTTGACCTAAGAACTAGAGAGTATATTCTGGAAAAGAAAGGCGAGCTATCCAGTGACTTATGAAGAACAGCCAATGCTCTGGATTGTTTGAAGACCAGCATGAACGAGCAACAGCTACCCAGGTTACCAAGGCAGCACGGCCACACATCTATGAGAGCCCTTAACCCACCCAGAATAGTACAAGGGGCTTCAGAGAGCTGCCCTTTATACAAAACCAATTGCCAACCGTCACTCTTTCCAAACACCAGCCCTGTCCAGATAAGGGGGGCAGGGGGCGCTTACCTGGAGAAGACTGTCAAGTTGACTTTGAACTGCTGTGCCCTGGGTCCCCAGAAATTACAGAATTCTAGCAATTACGGAAGCTTTCTCCGGATGGACAGAAGGACTCCTGACCTGCATTGAAAGTGCCACTCAAGCAGCCTGGCAGCCATTAAGAGAGTCTCCGGCTTTCTGCGTTGCACTGGTGTAATTTATAGGCCAGGAGGACAGCAGGTGATTCACTTGCTTGTAGGTGTAAGCCTTGCTCACAGAGAAAAGGTCTTCCACCTGTGAGCCCACCTCATGCCCCAGTGTTTGAAAGAAACCCCAAACACTTGGAATGCAGACGAGGAATCTATGTTCACCTCCATGCCTGCCGCTTTCCCAATAGCTGGCCAGATCTCACCTCAGTTTTAGGAATTCCCCTTCCCCTGGCCTTCACCGCTGGGCACAGCCTCCTTCAGGCTTGCATGCCGCCTGGGACTTCCACCCTTAATTATTCATCTTTCTCCTAGGAGTGGGGATATAGCTCAGCTGTAGCTCACTTGCCTGCCTAGTCTTTCAGCCTGTTAGGTTATATGTTAATCACCTAGGAGACCTCTCTGCTACCGATGTTCCTAAGGAAACAGCTGGGGCTACAACCTGGCGATACCCATGCCTACGATTAGCCAGGGAGAGGATGTGGTCATCTAACTGGGAAAGAACGGCAACGAGCAGAAGATGGGCCGTCAGTTCCCAATGGCCTTCCAAGAATAAGGAGCGAAGAGAGGAGGGGTTTGCTGCCAGCTGAAGTTACTAACCGTCAGTCGGTCTGTGTTTTGTTTGCTTGCTTACAGGAAGTTATGGCAGAGTAGTGAAACCTATTAGGCCAGCCTCTCACCACCAACCCATCACATATTTCCAAATGCTAAGGGAGCTCGGGCTCCAGACTGGCTCAATCTTGTCTAGACCTCATGTTCATACCCCAGATGACCCGGGGCTTGTTATAATGCTGAAACCCACACCCACCGGTGCCACGGCAGATCCGAGCATGCGCACACTGGGGAAAAGAAGAAGTGGCGGTATTCTGATCCCTCCCTTCCTATAAAAGGCTCCAGTGGTAGTGTCCACATGGCCTGACAACCAAGCAGTTGTAAAAATACAAACCCAGGGTCCTGCTCAGGGGGAAGGCGCTTTTACAGGGCGAGCTCTCCTCACAGCCGCTTGTTGGGTCTTTAATAACATTTCCTGCCTACTGCTAGAGCTGATGGATTATTTGTCAACACTGCTGAGTAGGAAAGGAGCCCGCGGATTCGTTAAGGGCATCAGAACTGCACAGGCCTGCTGCAGAGTGCTGTGGTGAGACACAGTTGGGGGATGCCGTGCAGGAGCAGTGCTTATACCCAAGGACTGAGCGTTCGGATTGACCTCCATTCTGTCTCCAGTTAAGGATGGAAGTCCCAGGTCTCACACAGACCTGAAGGAGGTTAAGCACCTCTCGGGGGGCCAGCGGAAGGGGAATTGAACATTGCAGTGGTTTTTAAATAAACCAGTTTGTTCCCCTTTTTTCTAAATATTATTCTCACCTTTAATGAATGTTTATCAACTTTAATTAATATTTATCAAATAATTAATAATTATCAACAACAAAGTTTATTTAGCTACCGACACATGAAAAATGCACTGGACAAGGAACACACACACACACACACACACACACACGCACACACACGCACACACGCACTCACACACGTGCACTCACACACATGCATGCACACACAGCCATTGGACAGTAATAACTTATTACGATAATTTTTATGATGATCAGAAGTTAAAATCAACAGATTACTATGATGTAGCCAGAAGGCAAGAGCTGTAATTTCCCCCGAAGGGAGGTTTTTAAAATTATGAATTTCTTGTTTCATTAATGTCATTATAAAAGTCTTTGTTGATTCTAGTTAAAATAGAATTTACATTTGAACACAGGCAAAAAAATATTCTCCTAATTTATGTTTTTCCTATCTAAGATGCACAGCCATGATAGCGGTTGAATGATACGTGAAGAGAAGACAGGACGATACAGAGAATTAAAAGTCTTCATAAACACCGTGGATTCCGTGCGTCTTAAAGAATTAGCCATTTTAGAGGCTGATAAGAAACAGATGAGGCACACAGTGAAGTTGCCACAAGGGCTAAATAAAAGTCCTGGCCACTACTTTTACTAACATTTAATAGTCAACAGCCTTAAAGCATTTGCTAAAATGGATATAAAATAGAGGGTGTGAGCGTTCCTTACGATGAAGAAACACTAATGACTCGGAGATGGGGCCTCCCACCTCTTTTTGATACAAGTATTTTCACCACTGAAGGACTTCATCCTGCAGTAAGATTTGAAAACTACATTTCCCAGCACACCTTATCCACTTACTGGAGTAGAGGAAAATAAGTGGATTTCAATTTGGTGATTTAACCTATAGCTTTAAATCTTTAATGAACAAACTCGAAATCCCAAGTTCTAATAACGAGAAGGCCACGACTGAAATGATGTCAGCCCTGGGTCCGACTCTCTTAGCAGCACGATGAAAGCACCACGTGTGGATCTGCTCCTCTGGTCAGCAGCTGCACTTCTGTTTTAATAAAAGGAGAGAGGGCGCCAGCACCCTGGCCCCGGCCAAACCATGGCTGCTGCATGAACAGCAGGATTAATTGCTTTTCCAGAAAGCTGGAGTAAGCTCTCTTTCCACTGTCCCTTCAGGACCAGCTTCCATAAAACGAGTGTAATAAGATAATGTATTACATACGCCAGGAACTCCTACCAGGGGCATTCGGCTGAACAGAGCCAAATACACATCCATCGATAAAAACTTCAGGGCAGCAAACAGCTCAGGGTCGCACTTTACGTCTTTGAGGTAAAGATAAGGGAGACTCTGAAGAAGCAGAACTCTATTTCCGTATTTTCTGAAGGATCTGTCCACCTTCCCTTTCCAGTAATATTTTCTTGTTTATGAGATGATGAAAAAATAAACATATATTAGGGATTTTGAAGGAAAAAACTTGCCTCCGTATGAAGGATCTAATACACACACACACATAGATACATGTGTGTGTATGTGTGTGCATATGTACATATACACACAGAGAGGCAAACACACACACACACACACACACACACACACACACCTATAATCATTTTAATTAACACTCAAATGGTCAATGGATGATTTCCTGGTGGAAGGGATTTTGAAGGGATTCTCTGAATATCCCCTATGCAGCATGAGAAGGTACCCTCAGGTTGAAATATGGGTTCAAAGGTTCGCACTATCCTTTTGAAGTGAACATGGGGGAGAGAGTTATTTCTAAATGTAAGAGTAACCCAAAAGAAAGAATGACAAAGGCCGCCCTCCAAACAGAAGAAAGAACTCTTTTCTTTTGGTTTCTGGGCCTGGAGCTTATCCCCTAAATCACTCGGATGTCAACCTAAAATGTCCCTCCTTGTGGTGATATACGGGATAATCAAATGATCTTTCCAAGACCCATCAATCACTGTGGAAACCACTGAAAAGCCTAAAACCCACAGTCGAGGTTCCTTCAGGAGCACAAGAGCTCAAAGGCTCACATTGAACGTCTGGCGTGGCCTAATTGTGACACAGTTTTCACACTAGAAATGAGAGTGGTTTTTTGTTCTTTTTGTGTGTGTATGTGTGTTTAATTAAGGATTGGCTCTTCATCGTTAAGAAAGTAGGTAGATTATTACTGGCTAGGAATCTAAGCCAACCTCTTTATCCAAATGATGAAACCTGAAGTTTGAAAAGAAAGCAAAATAAAATGATTTTTTTAACCTACACATTCTAAATCTCGCAGACAACCTGTGTGTATGCTTCTGAGAGCAGGGTTTAAAAGAGATCTTCCTTTTTACTCTGAAATGTTTCATGATGGCTCTGTAGAATATCGTTTTCAAGTAAAGTCAAGAGGGGCCTCACCTCTAAATGCTAAGAGCCTAGCATTCCCTAAATTCTTAATGAGATCATTGTGTGTGTGTGTGTGTGTGTGTGTGTGTGTGTGTGTGTGAGAGAGAGAGAGAGAGAGAGAGAGAGAGAGAGAGAGAGAGAGTCTTTACCTACCCTAAGAACAGCACACAATAGCAGTCAACCCTCATCCTGATGTCTCTGATGGTTTCCAAATGCTCCCAGGCTGTGAAGCATAGTGTATGATTTCTGGTCCAGATGCTTTAAAAAGCAATTCCAACAAAGAAACTTAATCCGAGCTGAGCTTGGCACAGATTCCAGAAACCTATAGGACGATGTTTGGAAGCTGCTCAAACAAAGGCTGAAACAGAAAATCCGCATCCACCACCATAGATGTCTGGCCGTCGGCAATAAACAGAGGCTACAGACTTCTCCGTCAGAGCGGGTGAGCCGAGGCAGTGCTTGTAAAGTACAGTTTAAGTATGGAAACAGCATTCGGCGTTGATGCTTCTTTTCTTCTTAAAGCAGAAGCATACATTTAATTCCCAAGAAGGTGAAAAATCGAATAAGGACGGTGTACCCTGATTCCTTGAAAGCTGTACAGGAACTTTGGGTCCGCCCTGGAGTAAAAGCTTTTTTTCTTTATGATATGCCATACAGCCATGGTGTATGGTCTAGAACATTAATATGGAGAGACAAGGGACCTGTGAGATGGGTTGTTCTAGTGTGCATGGGGTGTGTGTAAAGTTTCGAGACTCATGTTGAAACTCCAGAAGAAAAGGGGAATGTGGATGGGCCAAAAGCAGTGGGGAGAGAACGTCTGAGCCTTCCCTGGAAGTGACCAAAGATATCAGGGTAGACATCTAGGCGAAGTTATATTCCCAGGAGCAATAAACACTAACAAATGACAGTCATAACTTCACAGTAAAAGGCTGAAAAACAAAAGCAAAGAAAAAAACCCGGGTAGCTGGAAGACGGGCCACTCGGCACTTCAATGAAGACGATTGACGTTGGCCAGTACTAGAGAGCACTCTAAGTCCAGAGAGTTGCTCCAAGATGAGGGCGATGTTTCCTGAGAGAGTGCTTGTCTAGCTTGCTCAAGACGCTGGGCAGTGCTTCCCCAGCACTGACTCAAACCTAGGCTTCTTATTAGCTTTTTAATGTTTAAAAGTTTGTTTTATTTTTATGAGTATGAATGCTACGTATGTATGTATGTATGTATGTATGCATGCATGTTTATATGTATATATGTATGTATGTATGTTTACACCTATTTGTCTGGTGCCTTTGGAGGTCAGAAGAGGACATTGGATCCCCTGGACCTGGACTTATGGACAATTGTGAGCCACTATGTGGGTCTGGGGATTGAACCCAGGTCCTCTGCAAGAACAAGAAGTACTCTTAACTCTGAGCTGTCCCTTCAGCCTCCTCCCCCATGCTACCCTAGACTTTTATATTAAGTAAAATATTCTTTTTTAAAAAAATGAACATAATAAAATCTTTTTGAAATACAATTAAACACTCAAAGATTCATGATCTGCAAATTAATATTAAAATATTGTTATAAAATATAATTTACTTTTGGCCTTTAGTAGAAGTTATGTCTGGTTTTTCCTCCCAACCCCATGCTCCCAGAAATAAGACAGACACAAAATATGTCTACAAATAACTTGACCATACAGCTAGTCTCTTTTCTGACAAGATCAAAACAAAATATCCCATTTATTCTAATCCACATTCTGCTCCACGGCTGGTTACCTGTGCTCAGGTATCGTGTGTCTGTCTTATCACTCACTGTCTTACCGGATGAATCTCTCCACCTCACTCTATCCCAGAATCCTTTTTGCCTCCCAGATGTCCCACCTTCTATTCTACCCTTTCCTATAGAGCATTGGCTTTTTAAGTGACAGGTGCCACATTCGTACTGACACAAGATCTTCTTTCTACAGACTTTGATCTTGTAGCTTATAACCTTTGTAAAAACACTTGCTAGTTCTAGTAGATTTTTTTGGTTGTTTTGTTGTTGTTTTTGTTTTGTTGTTGTGGATCCTTCGTGATTTTCTTTCTTTTTTTTTTTTTTTTTTTTTTTCGGAGCTGGGGACCGAACCCAGGGCCTTGTGCTTCCTAGGCAAGCGCTCTACCACTGAGCTAAATCCCCAACCCCGTGATTTTCTACTTAGGTGGCCATATTGTCTGTAAATGAGTTTTACTTATGAGTCTAGCCTCATTTCCTTCCCTTGTTGCGTTGGCCTGGACAGTCCATACAGCAATGAATAGAATCAGCTAGGAAAGTGCTCTTTTTCTTTCTGCTCTGAGAAAGCATGTACTCTCTCACCATAATTAAACATGCTCTTAGCTGTGGGGTTTAATAGATTCCTTTCCCTAACCTGTTGAAAATAAGTGGATAGTACATTTTCCAAATGACCTTTCTTAATCTATTGACATATCATTTATGATTTTATTAATTAAATGTTTAAAAACTTAAAGAACATAGTTAAAGACGTGTGGAAATTAATACACAGTAGTCCTGGGTATATAATTATAGTGCACTATTGCTACATTTTAACCTGGCATTCCCCCTCTATGTGTTAAAGGCTTGGTCCCTGACCTGGAGCACTTGGGAGGTGTGGTAGAGCCTCTGAGGATGATGGTCTAGTGGAAGGACTTCAGATCACCATAGGCATGTTCTCAAGAGCGATTGTGGATCCCTGTCCCCCTTCTCTTTCTCTACTTTCTCGACCATCAAGGAGTCAGTTTTACTTCTGCCATGTGCTGCTTCAGGATGTACCACCCTGTCAAATGCCACAGGATCAAAATACACCGTGATCTCTGAAGTTGTGAGCCAAAATAACCTTTTCATTTATAAGGAGAAAGTCCTGGTAATCTCACACATTAGTTATAGTGACGGAAAGCTAATTAACACAGAAGTGACAGAAAGCTAATTAACACAGATATCAAAACCAAGAAATTGAGAATGGTCTTGAAATGTGATATAGGTCTATGAGCCGTTCCCATAGATTCATGCAACCATTACTATTACAATAAAGATACAGAACTACTCTACAGAGGACTCCCTTATGCTACCTGTTTATACTCATACCAACTTCCTTCCTTGCCACCAACTCTAACATCCAAAGACCTGTAATGGCCATTCCTAGAGTACCATAGAAACAGAATTACATAGTGTGTGTTTTACTTAAGGTTTACAGGGAGACAGAACCAATGACACACATGCACAGTAGATAGACCATTGATATACATGCCTATATACATACACACATATATTTACATACATACATATGTACACACACTCATATGCACATCCACATATATGTATACAGGAAGAAATAGATGATAGGTAGGTAGATAGATAGAAAGATAGGTAGTTAGATGACAGATAGATGATAGGTAGTGGTAGATGACAGCTAAGTAGGTAGATGATAGGTAGATAGCTAGGTAAGTAGATGATAGACAGACAGACAGACAGACAGACAGACAGACAGACAGATAGGTGGATGAAGAGCTTGGCTCACATGATCATGGCAGTTGAGGTGTCCCACAGGTTCCATCTGGGAATAAGAGCTGGCATGGTGGCTCAGCTGGAGTATGAAAACAATGGCCACCTCATAACCAGAAAGCTGATGATAATTCTCAGTCTGAAGCCAAAGGCTTAAGAGACCGGGAGGGCATCTTTTGTGAATCCTAGAATCCAAAGGGCAGAGAGCCTGGAGTTCCGATGTCCAAGTGCAAAACGAGAAGGTGTGTGAACTCTGGAAAAGAGATAACTGTTCACTCCCCACTATTTCACTTCATCCGGGCTCGCCCTTTGGGCAGTAGGTACCAGGTTCCAATGAGCATCCACTAGTCCTTTGGACAGTACGGACTTCCGATGAGGGCGGATCTGTCTCTGCTCAGTCCATGGCATTACATCCCAATCTACATTGGGGACTCCCTCACCCAGAGCATCCTGACAGCTGTCACTTAAAGTGAATCTGCATTTCCTTTCCAGTGGAAGAGAGGTGGGCACAAGACCTACTGAAACGCTGGAAACCAGTAACAACTCCTTAGCTATCTGAATATCCCCAGTCCAGGGCAGCTGACAGTCACACCAACCATCTCAACTTTGCCTCTTGTCACCCTTCTGCTGCTGCTGCTTCTCCCTCCTCTTCTGTAAAGTAGTTACCTGTTTCCACTGTTGTGTATTATTACAGCACCCAAACATACAAAACCCAAAGAGAATTCCCATCCTCAAGTCCCTTGTGGTTATAACCCAAGACCTTGCACAAAACCAAGCCACCGTTTTCAGACAAAACCCTTGATGCCAAGACAGGTGAGAAAGGCCGGGAATGGGTGAATCCTGCTGGATCTGCCTGGGAAGCGACGGTGGAGGTTTGGAGGCATCTGATTACCTCAGCAACCCGGTACACACTGTGTTCAAGCCTCATCCCACCCTGAACTATAAGGGAGTAAGATAAGCAATGTGTAGCCGCGATCTAAGTCCTTCAGGAACTCTTAGCGGTGGGAACTGGGGCAGGGTGCACCCCATCAGTTAGGGAAAAGGGAGAATGGGCTTTGCAAACCCCATGAGGGACTAGAAAACAAGGCAGGCTGCAGTCCACAGGGGACAAAAGTAGAGGAGGGATGTCCCTAGGGCAGGGAGGTGGGAGCATTGGTACCTGGGTAGTAGGGAGCAAGTTTTTTGTTTTTTGTTTTTTGTTTTTTTGTTTTTTTTTATTAACTTGAGTATTTCTTATATACATTTCGAGTGTTATTCCCTTTCCCGGTTTCCGGGCAAACATCTCCCTCCCCCCTCCCCCCTCCCCTTCTTTATAGGTGTTCCCCTCCCCGCCCTCCCCCCATTGCCGCCCTCCCCCCAACAGTCTAGTTCACTGGGGGTTCAGTCTTAGCAGGACCCAGGGCTTCCCCTTCCACTGGTGCTCTTACTAGGATATTCATTGCTACCTATGAGGTCAGAGTCCAGGGTCAGTCCATGTATAGTCTTTGGGTAGTGGCTTAGTCCCTGGAAGCTCTGGTTGCTTGGCATTGTTGTACATATGGGGTCTCGAGCCCCTTCAAGCTCTTCCAGTTCTTTCTCTGATTCCTTCAACGGGGGTCCTATTCTCAGTTCAGTGGTTTGCTGCTGGCATTCGCCTCTGTATTTGCTGTATTCTGGCTGTGTCTCTCAGGAGCGATCTACATCCGGCTCCTGTCGGCCTGCACTTCTTTGCTTCATCCATCTTGTCTAATTGGGTGGCTGTATATGTATGGGCCACATGTGGGGCAGGCTCTGAATGGGTGTTCCTTCAGTCTCTGTTTTAATCTTTGCCTCTCTCTTCCCTGCCAAGGGTATTCTTGTTCCCCTTTTAAAGAAGGAGTGAAGCATTCACATTTTGATCATCCGTCTTGAGTTTCATGTGTTCTAGGCATCTAGGTTAGTAATTCAAGCATTTGGGCTAATAGCCACTTATCAATGAGTGCATACCATGTGTGTTTTTCTGTGATTGGGTTAGCTCACTCAGGATGATATTTTCCAGTTCCAACCATTTGCCTACGAATTTCATAAACTCGTTGTTTTTGATAGCTGAGTAATATTCCATTGTGTAGATGTACCACATTTTCTGTATCCATTCCTCTGTTGAAGGGCATCTGGGTTCTTTCCAGCTTCTGGCTATTATAAATAAGGCTGCTATGAACATAGTGGAGCGTGTCTCTTTTTTATATGTTGGGGCATCTTTTGGGTATATGACCAAGAGAGGTAAAGCTGGATCCTCAGGCAGTTCAATGTCCAATTTTCTGAGGAACCTCCACACTGATTTCCAGAATGGTTGTACCAGTCTGCAATCCCACCAACAATGGAGGAGTGTTCCTCTTTAGGGAGCAAGTTTTTTAAATAGTGGCAGTTGTCCTTTATCATGGAATGTCAACAGGTGGGGCCATTTGACTTGGTGAATCATTCAAGCTATTGCTAAAAGTGATTCTTAGGCAGTGAGATGCCTCATAGGGTAGAGGTGCTGACGCAGGCCTGACTACAGAGGGGCTAACACCAGGCCTGGCTACTAGAGTTTGACCTCTCATCCTACAAGGTGGCAGACTCCTCAGCGTTGACCTCTGACCTCCATAGAGATCCCGAGGCTTACATGTGCCACCCTGTCACACACACACAAGGGACTTGTTTTTCGGATGTAGTATTAACTATTATTCTTGGGATAAATCTGTTTCCGACTTTAAAAAGTTTGAAACTGTATTTAATTCCTTTGGTATTTAAACATAAGCTCATATAAGCTAGCTATGTATCAGTTAAAAACAAGAGAGCAGAGGTTGTAGGGATGGCTCGGAGTTAAAGTGTTTGCCACACAAGCTTTGAGGGCCTAGGTCAGGCCCCCTGACTGACATGACTGGGTATGGTGGCACATGCCATTCTTAGAAGTCCCACTGGTGGCTCACTCCAGCATTTGGATGGAGTAGACTTCTCACTGCCTTCAGATGTCACCTGGAGTCTTTCTCTGGCTCCCATCAGTGCGCACACTGTTCTGTGCGATCCCTCTTCCCTCTACCCATGCCTCCCGGCAGCAGAATAACCTGACTGAAGGGAGGCCACGGAAACCGCCTGCTCAGTTCGCACCAGCCGATCCACACCAACAGCCTTTGTTAGAACACGCGACTCTGTGTTTAAATCTTTAACTCTACTGAGTTTTCCCCCTTCAAACAAGATATGTAGACCAGGCTGTAATAAAGTCTCACTATGTAGACCAGGCTGTAACAAGGTCTCACTATGTAGACCAGGCTGTAATAAAGTCTCACTATGTAGACCAGGCTGGCCTCAACTTTGTGTTGCTGTTTACTTTCTTTTGTGTGTGAATTTCATGTACGTATCTGATGAAATATGATCATATCCACTCTCCATTTCCCTCAGATTCCTAGGATTATGAGCACCCAGCACTATGCATACCAGGCTGTTCAATTATTATTATTATTATTATTATTATTATTATTATTATTATTATTATTATACTTAGGACCACACCACCCCACATCTCAGTTCGGGAAGGCAGATATGGGACTTCTAAACACAATATGCCAATTTTTTTTAGCACTCTGTTGCAACTTGCATATGACCTAATTCCGTATAACGAAATTTGAAAACAAAACGAGCTTTCTCTTTGGATTCAATGAAATTGGATCATATCACAACATAAGAAGCCATTATGAGGCAAAATTCATCAGCTTCATTTTCAGGCAGTTTAATTTTTTAAACAAATGCATACATCTCATTCCTTACTTTTTAAAACTATTTATTTTTTGATTCTATGTGTATGAATAGTTTGCCCACATGCACAGATATGTGCACCGCCTGCCTGTCGCCATGGATCCCCTGGAACTGGTTATAGATGGTTGTGAGCTGCCATGTGGCTGCTGGGAATTGAACCCAGGTCCTCTGCAAGAGCAGCCAATGCTCTTGACTACTGAGGCACTCGAGCAGTCTATAAAAATGCTATTTATAAATGTATTTATAATGGCTGAAGCCAAGTGGTGCTCCCAAGTACAACTATGTATATGTTAACTAAGAAAAAAAGAACATATTTCATCTAGATCATAAGAAAATTACACACATATTCATGTTACAAAAGTTGATTAGTAGTTCTCTAGTGATCCCGAACAAATTGATATATAGTCCTAACGTATATAAGTTTAAAGGGTCTTGCTAGAATTATGAATTCCGGTCAAAAGTGTGATACCTGTTGTATAGTATATACAGTAATGATTGTTTAGACAGTTATGATTATTTAGTGCATCAATAAATTATTTTAATCATCTTAGCTTCCATGGTCAACGCCTGTACAGTGAGCGATATGTGTCACTAAATTTGCTTTAAGTTTCTTAAGAGACAAAAGAACAGCATATCAAAATCTCCATGAATTGACATGGTCTTTCGAAACGAGGGTTCCTAAGTGCAGAAATGTAATTATTTAGAGCACTCCAATATTTTTGTTTTAAATGGTTACAAACTATCATACTCTGCTGATGTAGTGCCTTCACAATGCTTGACCTCTCACTATTTCTCAGTAACTTGGAACTGTTAATAGACCTGGTCTGGACTCGGCTGGCCAGTTCCAGAGCACAGGCTAGAGCCGACTTTAGATACAGGATTTCGCTCTATTTGTTTTTCATAAAGAAGCTGGCAAAGGGGCTGGAGAGAGAGGTTAGGTGTTACAAGCACTTCTTGCTCTGGCAGAGAACCCACATTTGGTTCCCAGTACCCAGAGGGTAGCTCGCAACATTTGTAACTCCACTTCCAGGGGATCCAACACCCTCTTCTGGCCTCCACAGGCACAAGGCACACATGCAATGCACAGGCATACATGTAGACATAATAAATAAATATGTTAGAAACCTAAGTGTGTAGGAAGTACACCTAAAATGCACTTGGTGCCCAGACTCCCATGCAGGCAAAACGCCTGTACACACAGTAATGAAGATAATTAAAAAAAAATCGGACATTATTTGCTACCCATTAAGTGCTGTCTCCCCACTAAGTGTCATGCACACAAACTACAGTATTGAATGTTAGGACCATTTAGAAGTGAACTAGTGCATTGTGTACATAGTATATACAGCTTTCCATCTACACCCGATTGACATTTATAGTTGTGAATATTATTTTAAACGGTAAAATATAGGTTCAGTGCCATGGACCCATAGTCCTAGCTACTCAGGAGGCTAAAGCAGGAGATGTGTTTTATCCCTAAAGCTTGCACAAGTTGGGAAGTCAGTAAAAACAAACCCCAAGTAATTCCAAGAAGATAAGGCCAGAAATAACAAGTGGTTTGAGGTGTAGCTAATTTAGAGATAAAAAAGTGAGGTTGTAGGGTGAATAGAGAATATCATATGTCTGTATGGATGTATCACCTGTCAATCAAAATGCTTATGGGCTATGGCTTAGGCAGGAAATGGGAGGTGGGACATCCTAGAGGCAGAGAGAACTCTGGGACAGAGCCAGGCGTGGGAAGATTCGCCCTTGAAGATGTGAGGAGACAGATGCATGGTTTCCCAGCACAGGTAACCAGCCTCATGGCAGAATCAAAATAAATGGGTTATCTTAAGTTATTATTCCAGCAAGAGAAGAGCCTAGCTACATGGCCAAGGTATATTTGTATTTTAAATGTATTTTGTAAATATATTTTACAGAGTCTGAGTCTTATTTTTGGGAGAATGGGGCTGGGAGGAAGAACCAAGACCAAACTTTTACAGTGGGGTATGAAATTAATCTTATTACATGTTGAGTATTATCTATCTATCTATCTATCTATCTATCTATCTATCTATCCATCCATCCACTTATCCACCAATCCATCCATCATCCATCCATCCATCCATCCATCCATCCATCAACCCACCTACCCACCATTCTAAAGCAGTTGTTGCTCAACCCCATTTCTCAAGGGAAGTAGAAAGCCCTTACCCTTTAAACAGTGAATCTAAGGCTATACACGATTAAGTTGCTAAATGTGCAGAAATATCAAAGGAAATAAATTCAAACTACTGACTACAACTAGATATATGTGAATCTATGCTTCACCAATATTCTTGGGCATACCTAACACACACACACACACACACACACACACACACACGCACACACAGGATGTACAATTGTAGCAGTACAATTTAGAGTAGCAAGAAAGAGGAAACAATAACTGAAAAGTTAATAAGAAATTTACCATCACCATAGGAAAAGCAAGAGAGTCGAAATGGAAGGAAAGGTATATCCCAGAGGCAAACTTATGCAAAAACAAACACGCACCCAAAACCTGTAAAAGGAACCAGTTAGCTTTTTGAGTGGTTGTCTAGACTATAATGACAAACACTTGCTTTGTTTTTAATCCTCTTAGCATCTCATCAGTTTCCCATACATTTGCTGACCCACAATGAGTTCTTCCAGCCCCTTAACACCTAATCTATATCTCTCAGAATACCAAACACAGCAGCCACACATCAGTTCTGTTGAACACGATTCTAGGAGCATTTGGTTCCGATACTACAAAAATAAAAAGGTAAAAAAAAAAAAAGAATTCGACCAGAGTGTGAGTAGGCTTGCTCAAGTGGGTCTGCTTGCTCAAGCGGGTCTGCGAAGACTGTACACCCCACGGTCATACTTCCTAAGATTCTTGACGAGATCTCATCTGTGGTACTTGAGAGGATTTGGCTCCTTGATAAAGTATAAAATCATAAATACCTTTTCTTGCCTTGAGACTTACTGTTCAGGAAATAAGGATAAACATTAAATCTGTCTACTCAGGACTTCTAAGCCGGATTATCAAGCTAAGCCCACCTGAACCCTTACTGGGCGAGCATTTCATGGCTAAGGATTTCATGGCTGAGGCTGTAATAACTTCATCTGTGGCCAAGTCTCAGCTCAGGGGCAGACGGACTGCTGAGACATTCTGGCGGTGCCCACAAAGCGCATCCCACTCAAACCGATTATGCTGGAGTTGTTAGATAGCAGGTGACAGCCAATTCTGTGTGTTACATTTCTATCAAACTTGTACAACTGCGGCAAGAGAAGTAAAGCGAGAAAGTTACGTTACGTCAAGTTCACAGGGAAACTCAAGCCTCCCGTGAGTATCCAGCAGTGAGTGTTTCGCTGAAGAAGCTCCACAAATGTGGCCTTAATTGAAAACACACGTAAGGAAACTGAGGACCTAACAGGTGCACTGCTTAAGGTGATACTTCCGTGGTTATCAATCGCACTGATCCATTCTATGAGAAAACCAACAGGTAATGTATTTAGACTTTTCCCCGTGTGAGTAATAGAGTAAAACAGAAATCTTCGGCTCCCAAATATCTCACGTTGTTCACTTTTAACTTCTAACCTTGAATGCCGTTCTGCGATACATAGGAAAGCTGGGACGGTTTAATGATAAACAGTTATAATTTCACATATCCTTCTGCCTAAAAGCCTTCCCACAGACAATTCTCCACAGCGTGCTTGCATAATAATTTCAGCCTAATCTGTTGAAAACCAAGCAAAAGACAAATTAATATGGTCATCATTTTGGTCTAATGATGCTTAAAGCAGTTTTAGCAATCTGCTCGAGACAAAGGGCGGTCTCTCAGACAGAGCCAATTACGCACTCGTGTGGCAGATGAAATCTTTAATGATGAATCTGATTAACATTCAATAATAAAACGCACAGGCAGAGAAAACGACGGAGCCAGCCTCCTGCAAACGCCATCAACTAAGGCTTTGTTCAGATTGGGGTCAGGCTGGAATTCCAGAAAGGCGTATTAAAGGTCATCAAATGTGTTAGCGCAGATCCCCCAGGAGCCTGTACCGTGCTCCACAAGGGCTACCTTCTGCCGCTAACACGCCCGATCAGATGTGAAGTTTACAGACTAAATGCTTCCTATGCGTTGCACACATTTAACTGTTAAAGTAGTTTAAAAGCAGCTTGACTTCATCTCCAAACATGGAGAGCAGGGTAACACTGTGTCACAGACTTCACGAATGCATTGTCCAAGCTTCCCATCCATGGCACAGTGTGCGCGACTTGAAAGGACTGTGTGACTTATATTCCTAGAGTGCTTTGGATCTGATGGGATTTGAGAATGGTTTCTTATGATAAATAAACACTGCTTAACAAGGTACAGAGCTAGTTAGGTGAGACTATGACATGCGCTTTAATCACATTTTACAAAAACCAGATAGATGGTGCAGTGGCTAAGGGCACTCACTGTTCTCAGGGAGGACATGGGTTCGGTTCCCAACACCTACATTGTACCCAAGAATCAGACTCTGGCTCCCCAGGATTCTTACGCCCTCTTCTGGCCTCTGCAGGCACACGGTGCACTAGCACACATGGGTATGCAGGCAACAGCAACAACAGCAACAACAGCAACAACAACAACAACAGCAACAACAACAGCAACAACAGCAACAACAACAGCAACAACAGCAGCAACAGCAACAACAACAACAAAAACACTCATACACAGAAATAAAAATAAGTACATTTCTAAAGTGTAGAAATAACTTTAAGAGTTCAATATATTTTTTCAGTGAGGTTATCTCTTAATACATAACCAGATAAATAAAATAGCACTAACATCGTCCTGCAAGCCATTACCAATCACCAGAATCCCACCTAACAGCCCACTGACCCAACTTCAAATGCTATAAATGATCATGTTTATTTTATATTTCCATCGCTCTCCTCAGCATTCTGTTTGTGAGGGCTCATACATGTTTTTGAATGTAAGCATGGATCATCTATTCTCCGTGTCAATATACTACAATTGATGTGCACTGGTGACAATAAATTCTTTATTATTAAATTTCTCTGTTATTGTTCCTTCTTCGTTGCTATTATAAATTGTGCTGCTACAATTGTACGTGCGTGCCTGTGTGTGTGTGTGTGTGTGTGTGTGTGTGTGTGTGTGTGTGTGTGTATGCTTCTATTAGGTATATCCAAGAATATTGATGGGCCATGGATTCTCATGTGTCTAATTGTAGTTAAGTAGTTTGAAATAGTTTTTCAAAATGATTATGCAAATTCACATTGCTACTATCAGAGTACCCTGAATTCCATTTTTCTATATTCTTATGAATTTCTTAGAATAGTCTGCTTTTAGTTTAGTGATCTTGATGGGTAGAAAGTGATGTATTGTGACTTTAATCTGCATTTTCCTGATGACTGAGATGTATCATTTGTTCATACATTTATTTGCCATCTGACTACCTTAAAAAAACAAACCCTGAAGTGCCATTCATGTCTTTGATTCCCATTTTTATGCTCAAAGACAAACCATAATAACTCCTCAATGTGGTTATATTAAGTAGCAAATAGGTACAATTTGAGTTTTTGTTTTATTTTAGATTAAAAACTGTTTTGCCTTTATTTTCTTTATTCTATAGATATGGGTGCTGAATGCATGTCCATGTACTCTGTGCATGCCTGATGCCCACAGAAGTCAGAAGAGGGCACTGGATCCCCTGTAACCCGAGTTCTAGTAGCCTTTCCCATCCTAAGCTGTCCCAGGACTCACAAGTAGTGACACTGCAGTGTGGAGACACTGAAAGGAAATGGCGTCCGGATTCCTTTATGGGGAGTGATGAAAGCTACCAACAGTAAGGGAAGGAAGTCATGTTAGAAACCGACCGTCTACGTTAGCGTGTCCTCCAGCAATTAACTGCCCTTTAAAATGAAATCTAAACTCTTTAGAGGGAAGATAGCAGAACAGTCTTTATAACTTATGACCCAAACTTTCAGTATACAATAAAAACATTAAAATGAGCTCCAAAGTGAGAAGAGACGGTGGGTGATCAAATGTCAGAGTCACCCGACAACGGCATTAAATTAACACCTGTCAGTGAGTTAAAGATTTTACAGGAAAGGATGGATCTAATGAGCAAACTGACAGAGGACTTACAGGAAAGGGGACTCCAGGACAGAGGCCTGGAGAAAATAAATATTCACCCCACAGGGATGAATAATATCTGAAGTGAGCGTTGTATTGGGTGATCTCCGACAGCACAGGAAGACCGGCAATCAGCGAATCAGAAGACAAAGTAATAGCGATTCCAAGAGAAAATCCACTGAGAAAAATGAGCAGGCTTTAGTGAGCTCTCGGCTGGTAACAAATGGCCCAAGACACACAAGACTAGATCTTCAAAGGGCGAGGAGAGAGTAAATGAGAAAAAAAATTCAAAAATATTCGCTATAACATTTTCAAATTTCACATAAAATATCTACCTTCAGACCCAAGAAATCTAGTCAGTCCCAAAGGAGATCGCACAGAAAATCACACCTAGAAACACCAGAGTCAAACTAGCAAAAATGAAAGACAAAGAAAAATCTCCCAGGCAGGAAAACATACAACGTACAACATACAACATACAACATACAGAGCATCAGAGTAACTACAGGCCTTTCATAAAAACAAAGACCAAGTCAGATGGTGGTGGCTCACGCCTTTAATTCAAGCACTTGGAAGGCAGAGGCAGGGAGATCACTGAGTTCAAGGCCAGCCTGGTCTACAAAGAGATCCAGGACAGCCAGGGCTACACAGTGAAATGCCATCTTGAAAAACCCAAAA
Source organism: Rattus norvegicus (assembly GCF_021556685.1). NCBI lineage: Eukaryota > Metazoa > Chordata > Mammalia > Rodentia > Muridae > Rattus > Rattus norvegicus. The sequence goes on from NC_141543.1 coordinate 76,801,767, forward strand.
AAAGAAAAACAAAACAGAACAAAACTTTTGGACCAGGGCTGGTGAAATGGTTCAGCAGATAAAGGCTCGTGCTCGCCAAGCCATACGCAAGCTATCACGCACACGTGCGCACACACACACACACACACACACACACACACACACACACAGAGAGAGAGAGAGAGAGAGAGAGAGAGAGAGAGAGAGAGAGAGAGAGAACAAGAGAAACAAACAAATAAATGTAATAATAAACTTTTATGAAAGGGCCAGAAGACATCTTTCCATCTAAGTGCTAAGGGGAAAAAGTCCTGATGATCTAGAATTGTACAGACTGTGGAAATTCCTTCAAAAATGAAGATGAGACCATGCATGATATTACATACCTGTAATCCTAGCACATTGGAAAGCTGAGGCAGGAGGATTGCAAGTTTGAGATCAGCTTGGGCTACACAGTAAGTTTGAGTTTTTGGGTTTTAAAATTAGGACAAAATCCTCTTGTTTTCAAGTGATGAAGGGGAAAATGGTCACTATGAAGTAGGCTGAGGGTGCCTGTTCTTAGGGTCTAACATGATGCGTCATCAGAGTCTGTGATGATCGATTGGCATCCTACAAGAGAAACACACCTCTGTGTGTCAGTGAATCTGTTTCCAGACAGGACCGATGGGTGGGACAGTTATGGTGGTCAGGGGACTCACCCTGAATGTGAGCAGTACCTTCCCACAGGCTGGCTGGCAACCAAGTGAAAAGAAGTTCTGGGAAGGCAGTGAACACACACACTAGCGAGCCCCTTTCTCGGCTAAGGAGAGCATTATATGCCTGCTTCTGTGGTCTGAGGACATCAGACTCTGGCTTCTTTGACTTTTCAGCATAGACTCACACTAGGGACTGTCCTGGGAGCCTCCAGGCCTTCGGTGCTAAGTTTGGAAGGTTGAGATGCCCAGCTTCTTAGAATGCACAGCCATCTAGTTCTTTGCCTGTCCAGTGTGGAGGCAGCCATTGCAGGGTTATCGTGTAAGCCAATGCAGTAGACGCTTTTATAATGCACACATTGGTTCTGTTTCTATAGAAAACGCAACTTAATGTACAAAGCATGGGGCGTTTTATTAGAGCCTAACTAATCTATGGGGAGGGAAATATTGGACTGTAACTCGGTCTAGCCTTCCTGGCTAACCTAATGGGGAAAACAAAACAAAGTCACACTGAGAAGCATTTGTAAAGGTTACCTCTCAGGGGCACAGGGTTATTAAAGGATGATGATTCATAAAACTACAGAGTTATTTTCCTCCCACAAACCTCACCCCTACTACATTTGCAGGGTTCCTGTTGGATAACAGGAAAATAGGAACGAAAGAGCCCATGTCATTTAAGAAATCTGAAGCCAGGCATAGGGACACACACTCGGAATAACAGCTACTCAGAAGGAAGGCTGAGGCAGGGAGATCCTGAGTGTGAGGACTTTCTGGGCTATCATACAGCAAGTTCAAGGCCAGCCTACAACTTAGTGAGAGTCAAAAATGTAAAAACCTAGAGATGGGGTGAAGTTCAGTGGTTCAGCACTTGCATAGGATATACAAGACCCCTAGGTCAATCCATAGGGTATACAAGACCCCCAGGTCAATCCATAGGATATACAAGACCCCCAGGTCAATTCATAGGATATACAAGACCCTCAGGTCAATCCATAGGATATATAAGACCCCCAGTTCAATCCATAAGATATACAAGACCCCCAGGTCAATCCATAAAATATACAAAACCCCCAGGTCAATCCATAAGATATACAAGACCCCCAGGTCAATCCATAGGATATACAAGACCCCCAGGTCAATCCATAGGATATACAAGACCCCCAGGTCAATCCATAGGATATACAAGACCCCCAGGTCAATCCACAGGATATACAAGACCCCCCAGTTCAACCCTCGGAACCTGGAGGAGAGAGAAGCGTCTCCTGAGCAGAACAAGAGAGCAGGGGTGACAAAACAAGGACACTGAGGGCCAGCTGACCCTCTTGATACCCACAGTCCCACTGCCAAAAACAAAAACACCCCAAAAAAACAAAAACTGAAAACAACAATAACCCACAGAAGGACTCCTAGATAGATAAGCAGGAAACCCTCAAAATGAAGCTATTTAGTCAATCCCTTTTACATAATTAATATACCATGTGTGATTTGCAATATTAAATAATAAAAATATTAATAAATAATAAAATATTAAATAACAAATAGAATATTAAATAATAAAGTGATAAAATGATAGAAAAACAAACAATGAGGACTCTGATGTGGCAGATATGTTGGAATCATTGAGTTAGGAATACTACTACTACTACTACTACTACTACTACTAATGGAGTCAAAAAGTATACTGGCTATTCTTCCAGAAGACCCAGGTTCGATTCCCAGCATTCACACAGTGGCTCACAAGTATCTTTAATATAATTTCCAGAGGATCCAGTGCCCTCTTCTGTTCTCCCTGGGCACCAGGCACTCACATGGTACACATACATACATGCGGGCAAAATACCTATATGCATAAAATAAAATAACAAAAGCATAATTAACATATACTAATAGCTGTAGTGTGAAGAGAAAACTGTGCAAGGCTAGGGAACATACAGAGGGATACGCTAAAGAAAAAGAGACACGATCGACACCAAGAGCAGTGTGAATAAAAAAATGCTTTTATTGGACTCACCAATATACAGAGCTGAGAAAATAATCAGAGTCTTGGGAAGTGTTAATCCCAAACCTCTAATCCTGAAATACAAAGGTAAGAATGAATCAGGGACTCAGATTTAGCTAAGGGGCCAAGTGTGCTCACCTAATGTGTGCGGCAGCCTGGGTTCAATCCTGAGTACCAGAAATGAAAAGAGCTATAAATAAGGAAAGAAAGAAAGAAAGAAAGAAAGAAAGAAAGAAAGAAAGAAAGAAAGAAAGAAAGAAAGAAAGAAAGAAGGAAAGGAAGAAAGAAAGAAAGAAAGGAAGGAAGGAAGGAAGGAAGAAAGAAAGAAAGGAAGAAAGAAAAGAAAAACTATAGAACAACTACAAAAGATACAACATAGGTGTGATAAAGACATGAAAACATAAAGAGAAAGAAATAGAAGAAATCTTCGATGCAATGATGACTGAGACCTTCCCTAACTGAATGATGAATGCAGGAACCTAGGAGAGCATGAATGAGAGTAACATGGAAAGTTCTATGTCTAAGACACAATGTATCTCAGCTGCACACTTTGTATACACTAAGACATAATGTGTCCAACCTGTACCCTTTATACACTAAGACATAATGTGTCCAAACTGTACACTTCATACATTAAGACATAATGTGTCCAAACTGTACACTTCATACATTAAGACATAATGTATCCAAACTGTACACTTCATACATTAAGACATAATGTGTCCCAAAACTGCAGAAAATCAGAACAGTAGAACCGTCCCAAAAGAAGCCAGGAAGAGGGGTGTACATTGCCTAAAGTCCATAGGAATTTCTCCTCACAGAACTTTTGCTTGCGCGCTTGCTCGTGAGAAGACATATCTACACTGCTCCAGGAAAAACTCACAACTTAGAACTCTATATCCAGCTAAATCATCCTTCAAGTAAAGGAAAAAGAAACACTTCCTCAGATAAATAAAAAATGATGGCATTTGTCTCCAGGACACCGATTTGGCAAGGGACTCTTCAGAAAGAATCAAAATTATGTAAATTAATGTTGAATTTAATTGTGCTCACACAATTCCTTATGTGGATTCCTAAAGTGCAATGCCTTAGAATGTGACTCTAATCGGAACCGGGATCTTTAGAGTTTGTTAAGCTAAAGTGGGGTCATTGACCTAATCCAATGTCTTTATGAGAGGAAGTTGAGATATGGACAGAAACCCTAGACACATGCGCAGTGTCATCAAGGGTCACCTCAGTAAAACACAGGAGAAAGCATCCCACAGCAGGAAGAAACCAACCCCACCCAAACGTTAGCAGACATTTACCTTCAGCAACTGTGAGGAAGAGTACCTATTACAGAAGAGATCTGGTCTCTGCTAATTTGTTCTAGAAACCCTAGCAAACTAGGAAATAGAGTTTTAAGTGGAATAAGAGAAACCCGCAATTGAAACGTAATGCTCACCCGTCTCCATTTAGAAAAGGTTACGTTTACTCTCATATCCAAATTTTATGCCAGGCAAGACAACAGAACAAAGCCCTAATATATAATCTTTATTACAGTTCCAATCGGGAAGGGTAAATTTCAGAGAATAAAACACACAGCACCAGGAGAGCTTTTAAACATCCCACACTGCCAATTTTTCCTTCCTGGGAAGAAAGACAAGTTCTATTTTTTTTCTCCATAGAGAGGTATTAATTGTAATGTATAATTCATCAGACCCCAAAGGAATAGTATTTAATTATGCTCTTCCTTATGAGCATTCAATTAATATGCTTATGAGCAGCATTTCCCCGGCTGTGTACTGGAACTCACCTTATAAAAAGTCCCGGAAGCAGAGCCTTTGCTGCTGCTCAGGGACTATGACGTCATGCGTGATGCTAAAACAGGAGAATTATACTTTGAATTGTTCAAATATCTTGTTATCAGGAGACAACTTAAACATCAAACAATAAAATGTTCTAAACTTTAGAATATTTAGTGCTGGGACGAATAAGAATTCTAATTGTTAGAACGTAAAGGCCAAATTTAAGGTAGTGTCAGGCGTGAGAATGGCTCGTCAGTATAAACACAGTTGCTAATAGCTATAGAGCGATGGCTGCACACCAGCACTGTTCTAAGGGGTCGACATGAATAAACTCTTGAAATCTTCATGACACCTCTGCTTAGGCATTATTTCCATAATTTGCACAAAGGTAAAGCAAAAAGTTAGCAGCCTTTCCCAAAGTCTTGCAATTCATAAAATAGTATAGGTGGGCAATTAACATCCAGCCAGTCATACTGCACTGTTTACATTGTTAGTTGTCACACCATCTCTCTCTCTCTCTCTCTCTCTCTCTCTCTCTCTCTGTGTGTGTGTGCGCCTGTCTCCTCTCTGTCTGTCTCTGTCTCTGTCTTTCTCTCTCTCTCTCTCTCTCTCTCTCTCTCTCTCTCTCTCTCTCTCTCTCACACACACACACACACACACACACACACACACACACAAGAATGTAACTATCATCAGGGAGTGGTGGGCGCTGAAGAGCTGTCTCAGAGGGTAAGAGGGCTGGCTGATCTTCCAGAGGATGCAGATTTGAATCCCAGCACATACATGGCAGCTCACAGCCCGCTGTTACTACAGTTCCAGAAGACCTGACACCCTTTTCTGGCCTTCTTGGCCACCAGGCACACTGATGATGCACAAAATAACCACACAAATAACTGTTTTTAATAAAAAATGTCCTTAACCGAATCTAGTGATGTCATTTATACTCTAAGAACAGACCCATTCTTAGGTATATAAAGCGTTGTCAGGTGGGTTGTGCTTATAACCAAAGTTTGCATTACTATTATAACTTTGCACTAAATACATACTGAGTCAAAAACTGACTCTTTTGGAGTATGACTTCACAGCAGTGCAGAGGCACGCATCTAGGTTTTAATGTTGCTTCACAAGGTGACATTTTAGCTATGATAGTTATGATTTAATTACAGCTAAAGTACTGTAGCTCAGAATAGCACCTCTTATTTGCATATTATACTCTATACGCTTTTGTACCAATAAGAGAATCAGGCCATGCTAACCCACAGCATGGCGATACTTTCAGACCTTGCTAGTGTATGAATAAGCTATGTATAAGCAATTCCACTTGAGAATTCGAGAACAAACAAATAAACTCACCCTTGAGTCAGTAGTGTCTAAGGCCAGTTATTTCAGCCGCAATGAAAAGATACAGGATTCAGGAATACGAGCTGGTTATGCAATTTCTACATTGTAAATGTAGAAATGTAATTGGCTATTCCATGTGCCGTTTAGAGATAAACCTGGCTGTACACCTACGAAATTCTTAAGAACTTTCATACTAGATCCAACATCTCAATTCCATTTGGGAGTGTCTAATAGAAAGTGGATTGGATGTTAAGATTGTTTGAAAAGCAGTCGCTTGATCTATTTTGGTGAAAAGCTATAAGAATCTTTAGTTTAATATAGCACAAAAGATTATAGACGGGTCTTTAAAATGCCTGTTGTATAAATTCTATCATCACAGTCACTCTATGAAGTATTCTACAAACTATTAGTCTGGGCTTACAATGCACAAAGCTAAAATTCATGCTCAAGCCCCTATCCTAAAATGATCATAGTCAAAAGTAAGAAAATGTGTGTACATTGGTTAAATATGAGACAGAACCTTTCAATACTTTGCTTTAGGGTCCGGGAAGATGGCCTTGTGGGTAAATGCTTGCTCTGCAAGTGTGAGGATGTAAGCCCGAATCCCTAGATGTTCTATAAAGCTGGGTGTGGCAGTGCCGGTGCAGACCTGTAATCCCAGTGCTTCTAAAATGAGTCAGGAGGCAGGGGCATTAGAATTCCCCAAAGCTCTCAGACTTGCTAGCCTGGCCTCTGCATCATCAAGCAACAAAAAGTCCCTGTCTCAAACAAGGTGGATGGTGATGATTGACACTTGAGTTTGTCCTTTGACCCCCCCCCCACACCATGGCATGTGCAGAACCAGTATTCATACACAAGAACATGCACACACACAGAGACTAAGAAGCATTTAGTGTCACTTTTTTTCCTTTTTTCTTTTTCTTTTTCTTTTTTTTTTTCGGAGCTGGGGACCGAACCCAGGGCCTTGCGGTTGCTAGGCAAGCGCTCTACCACTGAGCTAAATCCCCAACCCCTTAGTGTCAGTTTTTAAATAGAACGTTATCATATTATAAGGAGGAGGCGATAAAGGCTGTAATAGAAGCAACAGACCCTGGAAATATACAATCTAGGGGAAAGTTATTTTAAAAGAAAACTTAAAAACACAACTACTTCCTCAGAATTTAGAAATAGCTAAGTAATCTTGCTGATGTGTCCATCTGGCCACACCTCTGTGGGAGTATCAGTTCCTCGCCAGTGCACTTCCAACAGTGACAAGGATCACTGCTGGGAATCTGGTTTCAAGCTGAGAAGTTTCTGCATATTCTTCAATGAACAATCAATCAAATGACTCAGGTTTCAGATTCACAAGGACCACCTTTCCTGTGTATGCTTGCACATGCCTGTAGGTGTATATTTCCAGATGTGAGTTGGGGATGGATGTGGAAGAGGTCAACTTTGGGAGTTCCACAGATACCATCAACCTTGTTCTCTAGAGACAGGCTTTCTCACACTCCTGAACGTACCAAGTGGGGTAGACCAGCTGGCTAGTAAGCCTCAGGGCGTGTCTGCCCCTGCCTCCACAGTACTGGGGTTACAACAAGCGTACCACCACACCTGGTATTACTTACCTATGTCCTGGGGACAGAACTCAGGTCTTCACGTTTGCAAAACAAGCACTTTACCCACTGAGCTATCTCGGCTATTCTCCTGCCCACTCAGAGCCACCTTTTTGATTTGTGCAATTACAATTTTTGTTTTGTTTTGAGGCAAAGACTTGCTTTGTAACTCAAACTAGTTTTTAACTTGTGATCCTCCTGCCTTAGCCTCAAGAGTGATAGGAATACAGGCATGCTTGCTACAGCGTTAACTTAAAAAAGATATCATTTGTGTGTAGATGTTTGTGTGTATGTAGGGGTTATATGTACATAAGAACAGGTGCCCACAGAGTCTAGAAGGTGGTGGTTGTTGTTGTTATGATGATGATGACGACGATGACAACGACAGGATCTCAACTATGTAGCTCTGGCAGTCCTGGAATTCACTATGCAGAGCAGGCTGGCCTCGAACTCACAGAGCTCTGCCTGCCTCTGAATGTACCACTAAACTTGGCTTCCCTAGAAGTTCATTTATAGGAAGTTGTGAACCACCTAACTCGAATGCCGGGAACCAAATTTATGTTCCCTAGAAGAGCACAGAGTGCTTTTAACCTGAGTCATCTCTCTAGCTCCAATTACAAGTTTTTATGGAGGATGTGAGCGCTGCAGATGCCAACTGACTCAGTGATTTGGACTTCCTGGGTAATCAGTGGAATGTAGAGCACTGGTGCTCTTGGCTGGGAAGAGACAATAGACCAAGGGGAAACCTCCCTCACTTATCCTCGCCTCCCACCATCTCCACTTTATCTAGGATGGGGCTACCTCTAAGCTTGGAAGTCACCAGGCACTGGTTAAAAGGAGAAGCAGAAATCCATGACTGAGAAGACACTAATGAGGTCACTCAGAGAAGGAGCAATAGCAGCGCCCTTCACTTTAACCTCGGGGTACTCAGCCGAGGAAGGGTTGGATCTGTGTACAAATATGAGACTGTGTAAAGTTGCAGTTCTCAGAAAAATTTCTTGCAATCTTACATATTGCAACAAGCCCCAAATTCCTTACAACCACATATTCATTTTTTGATAAATGAGTACATTACCACAAGAAAGAATTCCCAATTCCAGAAAAAATATTGAAATTGGGCAAAGCTGCAAAGTACGAAAGGGAAAATTATTAGAACCATATGATCCGACCATATGTTCCTGCAGGCGCTTGTAACCAAAGTAAACATTGAAATTTGTCGTGAATGGGTCACTTTTGAGAGGAAGGCAGCAGGGAAAACTTCATGTTTTAGCCGAGTCTTTCATATAAAGTGTCGAATGGTAGATATTATCATAGAATTTGCTATGTTTGTTTTAAACAGGCAAAAAGGGTTTAAGTGGACCCACTGAGTTTTGAAAATAGGGACATAATAGCTACCAGAGATGCTCGGAATGTAGCAGTGTGTTTCAGGGTACACACAGGGTCTGGGGTAAATACATATTAGTCACTCCTAGCCCACATTAGAGACAGATATTAGCACGATGGAAAGGAACATGACGAACATTCTGGAAATCAGTTGGGAAGCCAACAGGCGGTAAGCAATGTGCCAAGTCCACACAAAGGGGGTGAGGTCATTTGTATATGAGCACCGCCATTGTTTTTCCAGAACAGCTGCTAACCCCTCCCTTTTATCCCGTGAGCTGACTCCACGAGTGACCGCTCAGCCTCCTCCCAGGTTGAGCCTGCTAACTCAGGAGTGGATTTTCATGCCTTTGGAGCAGTTCTCTTTGCAGTTATTATCAGAAACAGATGGATCGATGCCTTGTCTGTGCCAGCGTGGTGTAGATATTTATGCATTTCTTTGTTTTGTATAAACTGAACTTGAGACTCTGCCTTGGTTTTTAATTCGAAATTCTTAACATGGTGACAGTTTTCTTAAAAAGATTTAATTTTACTTGTGTAGCGTTTTGCCTGCATTGCCTCTGTGCACCATGTGCATGCTTGGTCCCCATGGAGGCCGAAGAGGGTGTTGGTTCCCTTGCAACTGAAGTTACACAGCTTTGAGCTGCCATGTGGGTGCTGGGAATCGAACCCGGGTCCTCTGGAAGAGTAGCCAGTGCTCGAAACCCAGCTCACCAGACCAGTGGAAATTATCTTAAAAAATAATTTCAATATTGCTTTTCAGTTCAGAATTCCCATGAAAATGAAAAAGAGGACTTATTCACTTAAAGGTTTTGGAAAACCATAAGCAACTTAGCAATTAACTTACCTTCACTCTTCAGGAAAGCTGGACAAGCTGCGGAGAACATCATTTTTAATAGTTTGAGCAGAACTGTGGGAGAGAACACACATTCTCTTCTGCTCCGAACCGATTTAAGCTACAACAAAGGGATTTTGTTAAATCTAGTCTAGCTAGCGTTTAGCAACACTAGATTTTTATCAGCCTAATAGTCTCAGACAAAGCCTTAAGACTATTCCTGAAAATAAGGTTAAATACAATTCAGAAAAAGGCATATCACAGAAATAATCATATTAATTTTCTTTAAAAGTAGTCTTGATTGCACATAGGTTTCTTGTTATGAGACAGGCTGGCCTTAACTCTAGGGTTCAAGTGTTTGTTTTTTGCCTCACGCTCCAATGCAGTTAGCAATATTAGCAGGTACCTCTGTACCTTCCAGTAATCTATGAAGGTGTGCTTGTAGATGTTTGTTAATTCATCAGAAGAAATCCTATAGTAATAACAGGAAAACAGGCAAACGCAATATCACTAAAATTGATTATTAACAATATATTGCTAGTCACAATGGCTATATGCCACTGCAAAGACTGTGACTGTGTCTTTATAATTAGTGGTTTGACTCATTCATTTTTTGGTTATCTGCAACTGTAGTTTTCCCCAACAGCGGTTTGAGAAAGTCAACACGAGGTAAACGACATTAAAAACAATGTAGTGCACTGCTGCGTTATGATTTTGGTCTCTGTGGGCCTTGGTTACCTCGCGGTTAATATAATAAAATATCACCCGTGCTCCTGGCTCTGGCAGGTTGCTGAGATAACCAACCATGAGAGCTCTCCAGTCTAGCAGCGCTCGCTGCACAGCAGCCCCTCGGGGAAGTGCTCTAGGTCTGCTAGTCATTCTCCTGAGTTCAACTCTCTGTAGAGGGCCTACAAGACCTGAAGGCAGAATCAGGAAAAACATCTGTACTGGATTCAAGAAGATTCTGCAAGATTGTAAGCACTGTATTCAATTTAAAAAAAAAAAGTCAGGAAATAAGGGCTGGGGAGATGGTTCAGTAGGTGAAGGCACTTGTCGCCAAGTCTGACAACCTAAGTTTGATCCCAGGGCTCTCACAGTGAAAAGCTAGAGCTGACTCCTGTAAGTTGTCCTTGAACCTCTGCACTCCTGACATGATGCACACAGATAAAACATGTGGTAAAGTAATTAAAAAAGAAAACTATTAGGCTGGTTCCTGTGCTAAACAGGTCTAGCATAATCTTAATACACACACATACGTCCACACTCAGCAAAACTGTGTTTTCTGCCGTGTTCCCATTACGGCCTTCACCATGCTTACGTCTATGTGAACTTTGATGTAAATTCCTGGTGGAGATGATCCTTTTTTGAATTTATCTTTGATACCCCGTGTGATGCACAGCTCTAGATGCAAAGCAGACTGTCAAAGTATGTTTGACAAAGGATGGGTGGGTGGACCCATGGCAGTCATACGGAAAGTTAGTCTTTTTCGTTGTTTTTGGGTTTTGTTTTTCAAGGCAGGGTTTCTCTGTGTAACTCTGGCTGTCCTGGACCTCACTCTGTACACCAGACTGGCCTCAAATTGACAGAGAACATTCTGCCTCTGTCCCCTGAGTGTTGGAACTAAAGGTACCACCACTGCCTGGCCTAAAGCTATTCTTATTTTAGGAGAAGAGTCACAATACGTAGGACAATTATTGTAGATCATAAATTAAATAATGAGTTGTATATCATATATTTTAATATACAAAATATGACAAACAAGAAATTCTTTCTTTGGATATAAGTAAACAAGAAAAATTAATTTTGTTGCAGGGTAGTAACAGGATGCATGGCTGATATCAAAAGGCTGATGTCATAGCTAATCAATTAGTTGAATTCCAATTCATATTTTAGAATTCAACTACATCAGACTAACACTGCTTATCTCAAACAAAATTGCAAGAGCTCGGCATTCTTTCGCATTGAACTCTGATGTGTTCAGGGCCAGTTTCAGCTTTATATCAAATTTAAAGCCAGCATGAGCTGCGTGAGACCAAGCTCAAAACCACAGAGCAGTAGAAGAAAAGGCTTTCAGTTCAGTCAGCAAATATAACATGAGGGAAAGGAAAAAACGTGGACAACAATTATGAATAAAATCTTGGGCTGGAGAGATGGCTCAGTGGCTAAAAGCACTGGCTGCTCTTCCCCAGGATTCAAGTTCTAGTTCCAGCACCCATGTCTGTCTGTCTGTCTGTCTGTCTCTATATGTAACTTTTACTGTTTTTGACTGCTGGGCCTGAACCTAGGGCTTCCCACACACTCAGCATGGGCTCTACCACTGGGCTACACACAGCTCTAAAAATGGCGGCATACCTGCGATCTCAGCATTTGGGAGGCCGAGACAGGAGGATCCTGTGTTCCAGCCTAAGAACAATTTAGTGATATTATATCTCAATAAACATCATAAATAAATATGCTATGTGAAAGATATTCCTTTAGTCAGTATGTCTGTTAGATTTTATTCATATCTGGAAAGAGCAAATTTTATGTAACTTTTTTTTCTAATGCAATGAAACTTGTTTATTAGAGTAGAAAGAGTAGACTTTGTTTTAAGATGGGTTATTTTGGATCTACCCCAAGAGCATCAAATTACTAAAAGGTGGCCTTATCAATAAGATGATCCAACAGTTCAAATCCCATTGACACACAATAGTTGAAATCCCATGAGGCACAGAAAGACAGGCTACTAATAGTTCCATCAAGTGAAACCTTGCTAAACAACTCTGTAAACACACACACACACACACACACACACACACACACACACACACACACACAGACAATTAAATCATTTCGGTCCAGTGGATCATAGGGTTATCACTATTGTCCTAAATACCCTTTCTGTGATGTGGTGTCATAGTGTGATATTTCACATGAAGGCACTGTGTGATATGACCTTAATCTTTCATTATAAATACTTCTTTGCAAAAGATATCAGTGCCTTTTCCTATGCAGATACCCAAAACTACCAAAAATTCATAAAAACCAAATTTCTGTGTAGCTCACTGGGAATGCCAAGATTAAAGAGAATTGTGTGGCAATCCAATATAAAAATCATACCATTCATTTCTGAAAGCTACAACAGCCAGGCCTTCAAGTGATGTCACAGCAAGCACTTTGCACAGAGACATTTATAAGGAATCCTGAAAGATTAAATATTTTGAATGTACCTTATTATAAGCAGAAAACATGACAAAGCCCTATTTTAGAAAAAAAAGTGTGGGAATGGCGCCTTTTAAATAATTAATATATTGAATATAGAGATCAAACGAAGAGAAGTAAAGCTTTAGAAACACAGAAACAGTACCCGATTTCAAAACCATGTAATAATAAAATAAACAGTGGGAATATAGGTAAGAGGTCTACACAATTTGAGAAAGCTTTAGGCAGTTCTTCATATTAGTCGTGAATATTGAGACTTTCCCCTTTGGTCTGTAACAGATCTTTATTGTCGGTTGATCTGCCCATAGTTAGGGAGGGCATCATAGAAGCCAGGGTGCACCACGGAGGCAAAGGCAACCTCAGTAATGACTGACGGACCATGTGCTACGTACGCTTTTACATGACTTTCTTGTTTTCTTTTATTTACATTGGTGCTTTGCCTGCATGCACGTCTGTGAGAGCTTGTCAGAATCCTTGGAGCAGGAGATGAGCAGCCATGTGGTTGCTGGGAATTGGAACCCCGGGTCCTCTGGAAGAGCAGTCAGTTTTCTTAACCGTTGAGCCATCTCTCCTGCTCCCTTAAGGGGATTTCTATATTTCAATTTCAACTCAAAAAGCATCTTTTGTTGTCACTAGTGAAAATGATCTATCTCCTACTCTCAAATGGCCAGTGGTTTATTTTTTGTATGACCACCTTGTTCAGAATGATGATCTGAGGAGACTCCTTGATCTACTGTGTACAGTTTGAACATTTTTGAAATACTGAGAACTTGTGGAACATCTCTGCGAACTATTTAGTAATATGCAGAGTATTAGCTCTTGGAAAAAATTAATGTTTGGGGAAAAGGTGGGATGGTGGTTTGAGTAAGAATTGCCCTACAGACTCAGGTGTAGTGGCTATTAGGAGGCGTGGTCTTGTCAGAGGAAGAGGGCTGGCTTTGAGGTCTCCTATGCTCAAGCTATGCCAAATGAGGTAGAGTCTCCTTCTGTTGCCTGTGGATCAAGATGTAGAGTCCTCAGCTCTTCCGGCACTGTGTCTGTCTGGATGCTGCCATGCTTCCCGCCGTGATGATAATGGACTGACCCTCTGAACCTGTAGGCCAGCCCCAATTCAATGTTGTACTGGTACAGGAGTTGCTGTGGCCGTGATGTCACTTCCAGCAATAAAACCCAAACTAAGACTAATGGTATTTGTGATTAAGTTGGGTACCTGACTGTAAAATGATTTGCTTGATGTTTTCATGTAGTTTAATGATTCTTCTAAAGGCAATTTCAAGCTGGGTGTGATACAGCATGCTTCGAGATGAACTCGGGAGGACTGGGAATTCAAGACCAGAGTAGAATATATGAAACCCTGTCTCAAAACTAAAACCAAAGCACAAACCCAAACAATAAATATGGGGAGGGGCGGGTGGGACTCCAAAGATACAAAAAAAAAAAAAGTTTAAACTATATCAGTTCAAATACTCAGCTTCCTAAATTATCGCACACACTTCCATTCCCAGACTGTAGATCAGCCATCTGATCTTCTCCGCATAACGCTATGCTTTATTGTAAGTATTCGGGAACAAAGTTGACTCAGAAAAAGATACCAACAAATATTTCTTTAATTTGCCTAAAGGGATTTGCAAGCCTTTATAGTATAAGTCTGTACTTTATAAATGAAACCAATTCCACGGAAGGGCACTGCCATCTGAACAGCTTGTCAGAGGCACAGCCAGGAACAGAGCCTGTTCTCATCTTCTACCATGAATCTCTTCTAGGACCAGATGACTACCCCTATCTAAGAGTTAAGATCCACAACAGGAAAAACGGTTTCTCTTTTTCAAAACAATGCAGAAGCCGCCTTCTAAATCCACAGAAATTTCCCTTACTTGGTAAGCCATTAATTCAAATTTCATGTATCAAATCTAAAAATGCTATTAAAACAAAAGCAAACGTGCATACTTAATATTCACTTACTCAAATGAACCTAGAAATATGATTATTGGGAATTTTAACTTGATAATAAAGCACGAAGAGTAGTTAAACAGCTTATAAAATTTCAGTTTAGTCTGGAGATGGCTTAAAGCGAGAACCCCTGCTTAGCATACAAAGGCCTGGGCTTGATCTCCAGCTACACATACACACATGTTGCAGGATATTTAATCACATCTGAACCCTGAAATTGTGTTATTTACTGAAAAACCCTATTTTTAATTGTGGTGTGACTCAGCCCTTAGCACACACCTTTAGTCACAAATAATGAAAGTTTGCAGAAGGAAGCACCCATGTTTGAAAGTGATGTCTAATTGAGTGGCAAAGTTATGAATCAGAGAAAGATTTGACAGAATAGAATATGCCGAATTCTCGTGAGGAAGGAAGGGAAGCTACTTAAGAGAGCAGTACAGAGAGGAAAAAGCAGCCAGGCAGTTTTACTCAGATAGTTTTACAGAGAAAAGTTGAAGAAAGAATGAGCTAGACACAGGTGAAGACAGAACGAGCTAGAAAATGAAGAGTCAGAAGATTCAAACATATTGCCATGGTTAATATGAGGCCAAGCAGAGCAATTCAGGAATGACAGAGAGAGAAGCCTGATTAAATCAGTCAGCTTGGAGAGGAGTTTGAGACAGAACAGCTGAGTTGAACCAGCCAGCCAGAGCTCAAAAGAACTAGGAAGGGGTGAGCTTATTCAGCTAGATTATTGAGGCTAAAAACATTAAGGCCTAGATAAGACTGTATGGAAGCTTAGAAGCTTCCAGGACTAGACCGAGGTTAGCAGCCGGAGGCTATAAGCCTCCGTGACAACAATTACAAGAGAGTAAGTTATATTTACACACACACACACACACACACACACACACACACACACACACACCACATTCTCTCAACTCAAACCACCATAAAAAGTCTAAATGTGTGTGTGTGGGGGGGCATCAGTG
Organism: Rattus norvegicus; assembly: GCF_021556685.1. Lineage (NCBI taxonomy): Eukaryota > Metazoa > Chordata > Mammalia > Rodentia > Muridae > Rattus > Rattus norvegicus. Next base: position 76,817,494 of record NC_141543.1, read on the forward strand.
TAGTTTTGGAATGTCAGAGATGATCATCTTTTATAAACATTTTTGATCAGACATAGCCTCACTCTCTAAAACACACACTCAAAATTCACAATAGATTGTTTCTTGTTCTTTAAGGGAGCATTATTTCAGGGTCTGTTTTATATATATATATGTGTGTGTGTGTGTGTGTGTGTGTGTGTGTGTTGTGTGCGTGCAACATTTACTTATTTATTAAATGTACATACCAAATGTTCTTTTCTTTTTTGTTTTTTTTCAGGACAAGAGTCTGTATAGCCCTGGCTGTCTTGAAACTTACTATGTAGACCAGGCTGTCTTGGAACTCATAGAGATCTGCCTGCCTTTGTCCCCCGAGTGCTGGGATTAAAAGCATGTGCCACCACCACCTGCCAAGTTTTCTGTCTTAAATAGTTATAGAATTAAAACTTTATACTAGAATGTATGTGTCTTAGTCAGGATTTCTATTTCTGCACAAACATCATGATCAAGAAGCAAGTTGGGGAGGAAAGGGTTTATGCAGCTTATACTTCTATGTCGCTGTTCATCACCAAAGGAAGTCAGCACTGGAACTGAAGCAGGGCAGGAAGCAGGAGCTGATGCAGAGGCCATGGAGGGATGGTGCTTACTGCCTTGCTTCCCCTCGACTACTGAACTTGCTGTCTTATAGAACCCAAGACCACCAGCCCAGGGATGGCACCACCCACAATGGGCTGGGCCCTCCCACTTTGATCACTAATTGATTACAGCTGGGTCTCATGGAGGCATTTCCTCAAGGGAGGTTCCTTTCTCTGTGATAACTCCAGCTTGTGTCAAGGTGACACACAAAACCAGCCAGTACAGTGTGTCTTTGGTACTGCTAGGATCTGGGTATTATTTAAAAACCCCAATTTCAATTAAATATGCATGTTCTTTCCTTTAACTTTCCTAATAAACTAGTTTTAAACATTTTTTTTCTTTTGACTTTAAAACAGGGTTTCATTCCGCAACCCTGGCTGGCCATAAACCTGTCTTCCTCGTGCTGGGACAGTAGCTGTGTTCTCTATGCCTGGTCTAAGGAAGGTTAATGAAATAGAGAATTTTTGGAGACAAATTGTGATTTTTAAAAAACATAGTCTGTGAATTAAAATACACAGTGACATATGGCTGAGGCGTGGCTAGATTTAACTGAGATTAACCTTTGTGTATCAATATGAAAATACATTAAGTGAACTTCAAAATATGAGTAATTGTGTGAGACTGGAAGTGTCCCAGGAAAATAAGTATTAGAGGAAAGTACTTTGCATAGATTTCTTAGAATTCTAGAATAAAACTTGTATTTCTGAACACAACATACTTAAAATCTGATAATGAATTAAAATGAAAAAACATATCTAAAAAGTTAAAATTATAACATTTACCCAGTATACAAATTATTATTTACACAACAAGGCTTAACAAAAGCCTGACAGCATTACCTACCACCAGGGAGCCCTCCCTTACTGCATAGGCCCTCGTGTCTATGCCTGAGTTTCCCCACCTCTAATTCACTTATACAAGTTATCAGCTTTGCTCTTTCATTGGTGTGACTCCATTCAACTATGTGTCCATGCGACCTTCGACTTTCATTTCTGCCCAAATCCAGTTACAGTTTCAAAAAGCTCTTCAGCAGAAAGACAATCTGAATTATTACTGGATCTATCAGTTTCAACTAGTTCACTGTTTTCTTCATCCGTACTGACAGGATCAAAGAGTTCAGGTGTAAAGCATACAGAGTCGTCGTCTACTTCTGTTCCAACAGCTGGATTGGAACTGGAACCCTTGGCCTCTTCAGTTACTGGGGACAGCTCAGCATCCGGGGAAGGGTCTTTCTCATTCTGTTTGCAATGGGTCTTAGCAGGAGTAGTGTCAGCCTTCACTGATGGAATTATGACTTCTGACTGAGGGCAAGGTGCTAGTGGTGTGTTTGCTGGTGCACTTGAGGACACACACTTACCTGTGAGTGGCAAGGCAGTTTTATTGAAGGCGGAAGAAGCAGAGGCGTGGTTCTTTGATGACTTGAGCACGGGTGTGCGATTTTTTACTTTACTATTGAAATGCCGTTTCAGAGAATTAAAGATAGGCCAGTTGACTGGCTCTGTTTGCTTTCCAAAAGTTGGGCTTGAAGACCGGGAAATCTCACTTTTTTCTGTTTTCATTGTCTGAACAGATTTTTCTCTTAGTCCTGGATCACCTAAGAACACACAAATTTAAGCTGTCAACTCTGTGCAGCTAGGTAACAGTAACTATTACTTTTTAAAGTATTTATTTTATTTTTGTTTAAGACAGGCTCATTATGTAGCCCTGGCCATCCTGGAACTCACTTTGTAGAGATCCACCTGTTCCTGCCTCCTAAGTGCTGGGATCAAAGGTGTGCACCACCACCACCACCACCAGGCCCAGAGTGGTTTTTATGGGGCGTATTTTTAAATAGCAGTAGTTCAGTACCTGCCACCACATTCACCTTAGAATTTAAAGGAGAGAAGGTTAGCCCTGAAGAGAACAGTGGATCTCCAGTATTTCCTGTCCTGAGTTATAATGCTATTTGCAAATGATCAAATGAACACAATGGAGCCCACAACGCTGCACAAGAAGAGGAAGATGACCTTGTGAGGATGAGCAGGCTCCTCCCTTCAGTGTAGAGCAAAGCCTTAGTACATGCCAGACCCCAGCACTGAAGGGGGAAAGAGAAAAAGGAGAAATTCGCCTCAGAAATCCTCTAAGTGGTGACCATGGAAACGTGCCCACGGCTAACCTTAGTTAAAAAGTAAGGACACTGGGTAAAGCTATGTGTGCTGTGTGTCAAATATAGTCCAGAAGTGGACCCCAGGCTTCCTGATGCCACTGTAACAGCCTTGAAGTTACTCTGACACATTGAAAGGCACATAGCACAGAGTATTTGAATAGATATGTTAAGCTACACTGATATACAAATTAAAATTATATCCAGTCACTTGCACTTGGCAGTTTCTGTGGGTTTTTGTTTGTTTGTTTTTTCCTGTTACAAGTCAGATAGCAAATATTTTAGTTTTGTGGTCCATATTATGTCTGCTTCAACTATTGAAGTAGGCTATTCTGGGATTAAAATACAATTACTTAACTTTGTTGGTTTTTTTTTTTGTATTATGCAAAAGCAAATGAACAGTTGCAGTAAACTTCAAACATAACAGAAGCCAACAGGACGGGCCAGGGTTCGCCACTCCCTGAGATAGACCATGACTTCCAATACTTTATAACATTATTTCTTATCATTTAGAACAAGTGGCTCACATCTCAGGTTCAAATATGGGGCACTCATAAATGGGACCTTTTTAGTTATGGAGGCTTGTTGCAGCTAAAGCTGGCTGGCCTTGAATTCTTTTTCTTTTTAAAATGTAATACTTTTGTATTACTGTTACATCTACTTAAAATTTTACATTTATTTCTTGTGTATATGGTATTGGTGAAACACACACCAAGGCATGCATGCGAAGCTATAGGACGGCTTGCAAGAGTAGATTCGTTCTTCCTGGACTTTAGGGACCATACAGAAGCACCTTCATCTGCTAAGCCCTCTCTCCAGTCCTGGCCTGGAATTCCTGGTTCTCTTACCTCAGCCTCCAACATGTTGTGATTATCTGGATAACAGGTATGAGCCATGATATCAGTGTAGCTGGATTCTTCTAAAGCCTTTAACATAATACCTGCCGTTTGTAGAGCATTTACAATGCTATGCTATTAATTATTTGAGTTTCACAATCCAGCTCAGAGGGACAAGTATGTGGGTTTTTCTATCATAACTTAAAGGGTTAAATGGCATTCGCAGTCTCCGTAGATAAGTGGAAAAGCCAATGGAAACCACAAAAAACACGTTGGTATCCTAGCAGAAGTCTCTTCTCATTCAAACATACCTAGTACTACTTTGTGAACAGTTCATGTCATAAACCAATATATTTCAGGAAATTAATGTGCACCTAAAATCATCATTTCACTGTGACATAATGAAAGGTTTTTCTGTCTACTGTAAATGGGCAGAATTCAACGTACTTTCCTTCCTTCTGGAAACGCCATGACTTGGTCCTGAGGGGTTTTCAGCAGCCATCTGGGGATACCGTTGCTCCTGGACACACACTTTTGCTTCTTCTTCCAGAGAGTTTTCTGGCGTCTGATGACTTGCTTCTGACACACTTGTAAGAGTGCTACCCTCCAAACAGGCCACGTCCAGAGTGGACCCATTTTCTTTTGTACATTTCTCCTCCTTTTTGGATCTATTAGTAACCTTCTGGTGTCTTTTGGAGAACTCGGTCAGGGACTCCAGGGCACTTGCAAAGGTTGAGTGGTGCTGGATCTGCTGCCTCACCCATTTAGAAAGTCCTGAAACGGTGGATCCGAGGGAGAAACTGGTTACTCGGTTACCAAAATATTCATGAAGTAAAGATTAACTTTACTTTTGCTAGTGAAACAACCTAATTTACATTTCAACATATGGAACAGTTTTCAATCTTACACTAGGATATTTTTCACGTACATGAGTTATGAAGGGATTATGGCCTGAAAAATAAATCATCAGTTTCAAAATACTGAAAGCTGAGAATGCAGACAGTGTGCCTAAGCCATGCAGACAGACAGAGCTTAACCATACAGTGCCCTGTTTGCTGCTGTGATCAAGGGACCCGGGGAGCTGCTGGTGCTGGCATCTCAGAACACACAGATCACCAGCCAGGAAAGGGCAAGCCGCTCTGGAGTGCACTTTCTTCTGAATGTGTGTTGCTTTCACAGTACTGCAAAGTTGAATCGCTGTGAGTTAGGAAATGTCTACCTTTCTCAGGTGAGAATAGCTGGGAAACATGACAAATTTAGTTTTATCCAAATTGGGCCAGCAATATGACTCCGTGGTATAAGTGCCGTGCAAGTCTGGTGACTCGAGCTCAACCCTGGGAACCCAGTGTAAAGGTGGAAGAGAGAACGGACTTTATCAAGTTGTCCCCTGGCATCTACACATGTAGCACGGCGCCCGCACTAACACTACACCATATATGCTCCTACACAGTAATAACAAATAAAATATAAATTCAAACCCCCTCAAAATCTGCTTATCAATACCATGCAGGGTAAGAAGTTGTAAATAACACAACTTTCCATGATCTATTAAAATTTGGTTCCTTTTCCAAAAATGAATTCCAGATTCCAGTCTCAAAGGTTTTTTTTTTTTTGTCCTTCCTTCTACTCATTCCTTAAGTTACTGTGGAAGTGAAGAAGTAACACTGTCCTGGGAAAATCATGTCTGTGGACATTGTTATTTACTTAGACAACAGTGACAGAAAGAGATGTGACTTGACCAGGGACATGTTACAGTGGTTATGAAACTGTATAAAGTGAACCACAGTAAAAGCTTAAGGTGTTTTGTAGTATGGTTTGTTTTAAATCAAAATAAAAAATATTTGAATTAAAAAAATACCTGGATTATCATAAAATAAATGTTCCTTGGATAATGCTGCAAAAAGTGACACTGTCTTTTATAACAGTTCGGCTTCTAAAGTCTACCTACCTGTCTGTCTGTCTACCTACCTACCTACCTACCTACCTACCTACCTATGTGCATATGCATATGTGATATTCACACGTGAAAGAGGCTAGTGTGCTCTGAAGGTCTGTCTGTTTATCTACCTACCTACCTATGTGCATATGCATATGTGATATTCACACGTGAAAGAGGCTAGTGTGCTCATGAAGGTCTGTCTGTCTGTCTGTCTATCTACCTACCTCCCTACATACCTATGTGCATATGCTCATAGAGGTCTGAGGCCAATGTTGGTTGTTTTCCTGTATTTTTTTTAAAGATTTATTTATTATATATAAGTGCACTGTTGCTGTCTTCAGACACACCAGAAGAGGGCATCAGATCTCATTACAGATGGTTGTGAGCCACCATGTGGTTGCTGGGATTTGAACTCAGGACCTCTGGAAGAGTAGTCAGTGCTCTTAATCACTGAGTCATCTCTCTAGTGCTCGAATATATTTCTTTTGTATTCTTAAAATAGAATTTTTTTAGTTACTTATGAAAACTGAATTTAAACAAAAATTGCCATTAAAAGTAAATTTATTCATCATGTTAATATTACCAAAGTACAGAAACACTTTATAATTTATGAATGTCTAAAAAAGAAATTAAAATAATCTAGAAATTGGGAAATATTTGATTCTAAAATATTAACAAATCTGAGCTATGAAATAAAATATACTTTTTAAAAAGCACTCACATTAACTTTATTTTGAAAAAAATGATATAAGATGAAAATGTAAAATTCTCTGAAACTGGAAAATCTTAGTACTATAGCTTCTTCATTTTGACCTTTTAAGAATCCGAGAGTCTTTTCGGCACACGATGTCTGGGCCTCTGAACACTTGCAGGGTCTGAGCTCCACCTGCTGACTGAACACCAGTACTTTGTGTTTCTGCTCTTTGGCTTAGTCTGAGGTGCTGCTTTAAGACACAGAAAAGTAGGGGGAACCCTAAAAGCAGCACAGCTCCTAGGCAGCAAGCATATTTCTGGTACTGACCGAATGGACGTCACTGTTAGACGGAAACCACAGGTTGTGGTATCTGTTAAGTAATTGCCCACTTAGCTGCCCACTGGCACTGCATCTCCTTTTAGGAAATATTGGCTCTGATTAACATGAACTTCATTTTGTGTGTATGCGTGTGGAATATGTGTGTGCACAACTGCATGCATGCCTGTATGTGTGGACACTGGAGTTTGTTCTCCATTTTGTTTTTTGAGAAAAGGTCTCTCCCTGAATCAGAAGCTTGCCAGTTTGGCTATGCTGCCTGGCCAGCAAGTGTTAGTAGGCTGTAGCAATCTGCCTGCCTCCTTCCCCACAGCACAGGAGCTACAGAGGTGTTCCCTCCCTCCTTCCCCACGGCACAGGAGCTACAGAGGTATTCTCCTACATCAGGCTTTTATGTCTGTGCTGGGGACTTAAACTCTGGTGCTAAAGTATGCATTACAAGTACTGACCGGCTGAGCACCTCCCTAGCCCTTTAAGTAAACTTCAGAAGAATGGAAATATATTTAAAGAAACAAGCAAATAAATATAATAGAAAATTTGGAAATAAATCAATCAAGCAGCCAAAAGAGATGTACTTACATAAGTGAAAAAAATTTAGTATTTTTTGAAAAATTCATTTTTGAGGAAGAATCTTTCCTTAGACAATGGTAAACAAAATATTGTTACATTATTAAATTATACATCACATTCTATAAAACTGAAAATAATAATTGGTTTAATACTTGATGCCTATTAAAAATTCTCATTCATAAAGAATTTTTACAAACATGAGAATTCAAAGATTAATTTTCCAGTTAGTGGGGAATGTCCATGTTTGATCTTGTGATTCAAAGGCTCATTCCAACTATTAATCGTTAAAGATGAAGCTATAGAGGTCTGGAGAGATAGCTCAGTCAATATAGTGCTTCTTGACAAAAGTGGAGACCTGAATGTGGTCCTCAGAACTCATAGAGCAAAGCTGGGAGCGATGGCACACGTAATCTTGGTGCCAAGGACGTGGATATAGGCAGATCCCCGGAACTCGTTGGCTGGCTAGCCTAATGAGCAAGCCCCAGGCCAGTGAAATCCTATTTCAAAAAACAAGCCAATGGCTTCTGAGTAACCACAGCTGAGGCTGACATCCACGCATATGCACACATGTGCATTTGTATCCCCATGTATATACAGACATATGCACACGCACACACATGTGCACACACACATGTGCACACACACGCACACACACGCATTCACGCAAGAAGCAATAAAAATAGAAGCCATAAAATACAAAAGATTTATGATGGCAGAACAGGAAACCCCAGATCCCACATTCCTCCTATAGAAACATGGATTCAATAATTCATGGACTGAATCCCTTTATGAGAAATCCAGAAACAAGTTAAAGAGTTCTGGAACCCAGGCTAGTGCAAAACCAGCTGCATCCACACAAGCAGGAAAATGTGTGGAACCTTCCTACCATAGTCCCTATCTTGGAACAGAGCCATGACACTAGTGATGTCCCTGGAAAGAAGACTGGACTAGCCCCAAAGTTCTGAGGCATTTGCTTCTGTTCTGCCTTGAAATGCTGGCGTGAGCAGGCAGACTCATGCCTGGACACAACTAAGAGCAAAAGAGTTGGCAGCAGGCTGTTGCTCCAGAACGACAGTACAGGAGACAGGCTGGTACAGCCCAGCAGTACCTTGGGAAAGAGACTAGTGTATCAGGAATGTCGGCTTTCCAAAGAACTGCCTGTGACTAGACTGTCTTAGTCATTAGACACAGAGGCCACTGAGGACAAAGGAGGTGGCTGGGGAGCACGAGGCTGCTTAAGAGGCCTCACAACAGAAGAGGCAGACAAGCATGTATAAGGGGTTCTGATATCCAGGGAGATGAAACGGGCAAAGTCATTTGATCTGGTATCTCGCAGGCGAGTCCAGAGAAAGTAGATCCAAAGGAAAGATCCAAGGGGCTACCAGATGCCTAGCAGGGCTGATGAGTGAAGGTCTTTCTGTGTGAAGCTGGTGTAGTAAGAACTGAGAGGCGACTGTTGTATCAAGTGTGCAGAGACCAATGCGACATTACAAAAACACATGGGACATACGCCATCAGAGGAACAAGCTAACTGTGAAAGGATGAGAGGAGAGGGGAGAGGGAGTAAGAAAGCATATGAGAATTAATCATCACAGAGACAAAGAATGAAAAAAACAAACCAAACAAACAACAAACAAAAACCTTGAAATTCTGGAGCAGAGATGTTCACTCACTAGAGGGCTCATCTTCCGATTTCATTAAGAAAAGCAAACTCTAAGATCATCTGAAATTAAATAGTTTCAGGAGCAAAATTGAAAGAAAAAACAACAACAACGAAGCAAGCCTAAGGGAGTTATGGGACAGCCATTAAGCAGAACAGGGCATGTATTCTGGGACTCCTGGAGAAGGTGCAACAGTTAGAAAGTTCATTTATAGAAAGGTGAAAGGGTTAGGAATTTGAGTCTAACCTTGGCTACCACTTTAAAGCCAGTCTAAGCTGTTTGAAACCCTCAAAACAAAGCAAAACAAAACATAATACAGGTACATGCCTTTAATTAGAGCATTCTGGGTGTAGAGGTAAATAGATCTCTGAATTTGAGTCTACATAGTGAGTTCTAGGCCAGCTAGGGCTGTAGAGTAAGAGCCTGTCTCAAAACAACAACAACAAAAAAAAGAGTTTAGTGATGCAAAAAGGCTTCCTGCTTGTAATGCCAGTACTTGGAGAGCCAAGGGAGACAAATTGTCACAAGTCCAGGGCCACCTTGGAGTACACACTGAATTCTAGGCCAGCTTGGTACGGAGTAAGGCTCTCTCTTAAAAGGAGCAAAAAAAAATAAATAAATAAATAAAAATAAAAAATAAATAAAATATAGATTATGATCAAATTGTCTAAGGACAAAGCAAAAGAAAATGATCCCGGTGCTCCTACAGGGATAATGGGAGGCAGAGATAGGAGAATCCCCTGGAGCCTTCGGTCCCTCTAAAATGGTGTGCACAGTGGAATGACGGAGGCTTTGCTTCAAACAAGGTAGAGATATCCTAGGGTATCCTCTAACCTCTATACACACGTGCCATGTAAGTGCCCACATTCACACAGGGACACAGCACCCCTCCCATACATACGCACACTCGCACGCACACACACACGCACACACACGCGCACACACACACGCATGAAAATGTTTAGTCAAGTGGCAAGTGCTGTGAAGCATTTCCTCAGAGACAAAGCCCTCCATCTTAGAGGGAGCTCATTAGCACACACGCTGCCACACAGGCTGCTCCAAAGCAGTGCCTTTCCACCTTACAGATGCCGTGACCCTTTAACATAGTTCCTCATGTTGTGGTGATCCCCAACCATAAAAATACTTTCATTGCTATTGTTATAGATTGTAAATATCTGATGCGCAGGATTATCTGATATGTGATCCCTGTAAAAGGGCCTTTGCACCCCCAAATGCCCCCGCTGAGAACCACTGTTTTAAAGGGAGGTGAAACATTTCTATCCACTCTAGAAGCAAACAGCTCCAAGGCTTCTAGAAGTTCCTAGAACTGACTGGATGTACCAGCTTCCTCCTTCTCTGGGTGTATATAAGCCGTAAGAACTGCTGAAAATACTCTCAGACCAGCCAAGCTGCTCAAAGAGGCAGATTCCAGCCAATCTGCTCGGAGCAGGTTCAGACTGACTGAGCCGCCTGCAAAAGGCATTCTCCAGTCTGTTGAGCTGCTGCAGGCTGAGCAGTGAGCTCCTGGCTTCCAGCCTTTGTGAGCCCATGCAGGGGTGGGCTTTTGGTGAGGCAGCTGTCTTTGGGTCACTGTCACTCCTGTGAATAACCGAAGTGAATGTAAAGGTTCGTGAGGTTGGACTTTGGTAGTATCCTTACATCAGTCTTTTGGTTCCTATCTGGGATGAGGCGATGTTTGCTCACGTCTTCCTAAGAATAGTGTCACAAAACAGCAGGATACATAATTAACATTCAAAAGCTGTAGCTTTTCCTTATGCCAATAACAGACATGCTTATAAACCCAGTACACCAAAGACGAAGGTAGAAAGAAGAATTTCAGGCCAGTCTAAATTATATATAGTAAATTCTAGGACAGTCTGAGTTATATAGCAAGATCCTATCTCAAACAAGCAAACAGATAAAAACCCAATATAAAATAAAGATTCCCAGGCGAGGCCCAATGGTACACCACACCTATAATTGAGGAGGTTCAGGCAAGGGAAACTCAAGTTTAGGTCAGGCTGGGATATATACAAAGTTTCAGGCCAGCTTTGGCTCACAACAAGACACTGTCTCAAAAAACTGTTGGGGTCCAGAGTCAACCCACAAACCTCATGAGTACTGGCCTCAGCCAGGCGGGGATGGTTTACTGAACACACGCCTAAGGACTGATCCACCAGCAACAGCTCAGACTCAAGAGCGCAATGCGTGCACTGGACATTTCTCAGGGCCAGCTTATAAAGGCTAAAATTGCAAAATCCACAGTGGGCTCATATGCAGGTGGTGGAAGTGTTGCTCGGTGGTCAGCTCTGAGTCAAGCTACATCTGACATATATTACCTTTAATCTGATAGGTCCAAGGTGAGGCTTATGGTTGTGAAATGTCTTAAGATTAACAAGACCTCCTAACATAGAGAACATAACAGGGCATGTGGTCAGCAGGACCCTGCTCTGAGTTAAGTTATATTTTTACATCAATGACTGGCAGGCATATTGCAGAAACCGTATGAAATAGTTGGCAGGTGTGGAACAAAATGGCTGCAGCTATGCTGGGGGTGGGGGAGCCTCAACACAAACCAAAAAGAAAGAAGGGGAAAGATGCTGGGAAGGCAGGACATGCATATGCAAACAAATGAAATAGGATATTTTTATTTATTTATTTATTTATTTATTTAGTTAGTTAGTTAGTTAGTTAGTTAGTTAGTTAGTTTTTTTGGGCCAGGGTTATTGTGTGGCCCTGGCTGTCCTGGAACTTCTTTTGTAGACCAGGCTGTTCTTGAACTCACAGAGCTCCGCCTGCCTCTACCTCCCCAGTACTGGGATTAAAGATGTTCACTAGGTCTTCATTCTTAACCACTCACAAAACTTTACTTAAAATGTATTCTGAATCAAGCCTAAGCCTGACACTGTAAACATCATAGGAGAAAAAGAAGAACTCTTCGAAAATATTGCTCTTCAAGATATCTATTGATCTAGAGCTTACACAGGATCCAGGGGTCTCACTCTTAAATGTGAAGAAGATGCATCCACTTGCCCTTGTTTGCTGTGGCTTCCAGTATATATGCCATGGGTAGAAGCAACCCACACGCCCACTTAGAGTTGGACAGAGAAATGCAGTCTGCACACATTGTACTAGGCAGCCAAGAGATAGACAGAGAAATGCAGTCTGAATACATTGTACTATTTAGCCAGAGGCAATAAAGAAGTCCTGTTGGATACTTCAAGATGAAGGAACCTTGAGGATGGTACAAGTGAAAAAAAGGTGAAACATGATAGTCACAGAAACACCAATATTCCAGGACTCAACGTTACATGAGCCATTGAAGTTGCTGAATTCAAAGGAAACATGGACGTGGCTACTGTATGGGGGAGGGCGAAATGGGGCACTGATGGTCAGTTAAGTTTCAAGTTCTACAGATTTAATGCACAGTATCATTTAGTTAGTATTATATTATAGATAATATGTATTACACAAAGAGGCAGATCTCATGTAGCTTTTTCTTTGTAGATCACTAAGAAAAAACAAAGTCTGTTAGTAATTTTTACTTTAAACTGAAATTCTTACCCGATATATAGCGGTCTGGGTTGTTATTGAAGCGATCGTCCACTAGAATAAGAGCTCCCCAGTCATTTTTGTGTCGAATACATCTACAAAAACAGAGAAAATAAGGTGTGTATAAAATACTGAAAATAAAGCCAGATTTCTGGAGAGAAAATGAAGAATATTAAGAAAACGGTATATTATCTGTGTATCACTGATGTCAATTCAGTCTGTTAAGTCATCTGGTCGCTCAACTGAGTTTCAGAATTAAGTGTGACGGCACTTCTAACTGCCATTCTTCCTTCTCACTCTTTGTCATTTGATGTTTTTACTCCTTCACTGAGATGATTTTTTGAGAGACTGAAGATAATAAATGTATAACTTTTACAGTTAAAGATTTTAACTTCACCTGGCATTCTTCTTCGACATTTTAACGTAAGCTACAGGTTACAGGACGGCAGATCATGTAACATAAGGCAGGGCAGGAAGAAGTTATACACTGCCACCACTACAGAGGAGTGGTGACAATCTAACAGGAAGCCAGGGAAATCTATTCTGGGTTCACTTTATGTCTAAAGTGGCTTTTGGTAGAGGTATTTAAGTTAACAAAACATTTAAGAGAAAGAAGATTTCATTTTTCCATTGTTTTCACACTGCCTTGTTCAAATGAATTGTGACCGCTTGAGAAATGATATTATAAGTGAAGCAGTCTAGTGGGAAAACGCTTACTTGTGATTTGGTTGTTAAACCATCTGGTATATTTCAGAAGGCTATTGTTATATTTCACAGACTTTATTACTCCAATTATAATGTCCATTGTAGCCTTTAAAAAAGGTAACAAGAAGGGGTTAGGGAGATAACTCAGTTGGTAAAATGCTTATGGGGCAAGCATTAGAACCTAAGCTGAGATCCCTGGGATCTACATAAAAGCCAGGATGGTGGCACACTCCTGGGGGGGGGGGGTAGGCGGAGCCAAGAACATCCTGGAGTTCTCTGACTAGTAGGTCTCTCCAAAGTTACACTCCAAATTCAATGAGAGACCCCCATTCAAAAGATACCGTGGAGAGTGACAGAGGAAGACACCCAATGTCAACTTTGCCTCCATGTGGGCACACATCCTCCCCTCCTCCCCTATGTGCACACAGGGCATTAACACAGTTGGTTTCTGTTCACTTCAGTTTTTCTACATATGTCTCATAAGAGTGCTTCAAATTATAAACACCATTATATCAATTAGCATACATGAGCCTTATCAAGTGATGTAAAACATTCGTTTGTTATTTTTTTCATTAAAAACTTATTATTAAAAAAAGTATATGCTCTTTGTGAAAAATTGCCATCTGCTGATGGTGTCTCTGAAAAATCAATAGAAATGACAATACAATTAATAGTATGTTGATATTTCGAATCCAGACTTTTGTGGTACTTTGCAGAACAGTGTCACCACTGCAATGTCAAACTGAGACACAGGAGGCCGCTGAGAACGCAAGTGTAAACACATGTTGGGAAGGCACACAAACACATAACAAGCTATTACCTGCCGATGAGACATGCACACAGTAGGGAAAACGTACACAGCCTCATGTGTTTGCTAGGGTGTAAACAGCTCTGGGTGAAGAAATGGAAGGCACCCACACATGACATGACTTCAACCGTTACTCTGCCACGTGAACAGCGTAGAAGTCTATGTGTCATGCCAGAAAATGATAGGTTTAATAGTAATATATTTTTTTAATGGTGAAAATGTTAGAGGATAGAGGTAGGGAATATGGATAAAAAAGCAAGTCTGTAGTTTCGAAAGTGCAGATGGGGCTAATATGTGAAGGGCCACTTAATAACCATGTGAGTTCAGCAACGTAATTGATTTTCAGATTTAAGTTTGAAAATAAACCAAGAAAGTTAAATTACAAAGTTCCAACTTGTACTCTTAGTAGTATTATCAACCGAAGAACCAAATGTGACAAAGAGTTTATAAATCATAAAGAATGCAATGGAACTTGTATTTCATAAGTTTTCTTGAAGCTCAGGTGTTATTTATATTAAAGTTATTTTTATAAAAATAAGTGTAACAAGTGAAAATCGAGAATTTAAAAGTCTATATTCAAGTTTTCCTAGAAACTATTAGCTGAATATTATAATTTCAAACAAAAACAGGAGTCAGTCATCAGGAAGAGAAAATGAGACCCTTCAAGGAAAAACGTGCAGTGATTGGGTGCCAAGGAAACCACATGTCCAGTTAGGACTGGCAGCCCTGCAGCGGCTTCCCAATATAATTGGTTTGACGAGAACACACAAAGTTCTGGCATTGTGAGCGGCATGAGTGATGTGTTCCAGGAATTAATCTACCCGATATCCTGTGTCATTGGCTTCACGTAAATGAATTCAAACACAATCTTGTCATTTTTGTGCAATGTGAGTACACACAACACCTGAGAGAAATCTTTTCCAGATCTGCTTGGTTCAGATAAGGGTTAGTTACAGATCTCCTGCTGAACTCTAAATATGTTACACTGTCCTCCTGTCAGGACTCTCTCCTTTGTTTGAATTACCTGAACATCTTATAGCTTCACTGGAAAACAAAAGTTTGCAAGGATGATTATAATGTCACATACACAGAATATTAATCTTTTTTTTTTTTTTTCCGGAGCTGGGGACCGAACCCAGGGCCTTGCGCTTGCTAGGCAAGCACTCTACCACTGAGCTAAATCCCCAACCCCCAGAATATTAATCTTTAAACTGGTTTGCACAAATCTACTTTGTGTTATAAACTGGAAGCTTATGTGCTACAATAAAACTTACTTTTTTTTTTTTTTTTTCCGGAGCTGGGGACCAAACCCAGGGCCTTGCGGTTGCTAGGCAAGCGCTCTACCACTGAGCCCAATCCCCAACCCTAAAACTTACTTTTGAGATGATAATTTAAAGTCATTCCACAGGCTGGGGATAATACTGATGTCTCAGTTGGCAAAGTGCTTGCCGCAGGTCTCAACTCCCTCTTCTGACATATAAGTAAACTGATTTTTAAAAGTAGCAAACATTACTCCCTCTTCTTGGGCACAGACAAACCATAGACAGTCATACTGTAATCCATGTTAACTTACTCACCTGCCTAGAGCCTGATTTAAGGCTCTGTATGCTTGAATTTCATACCATTGACGGCCAGGCAAAAGACCTCTCAATTTTGAGTGGTGGTCGTTGTACTGTCGTTTTAGTTCAACCTAATTTTTTTAAACATTAAAAAGTGTAGTTGATAAATAAAACTTATTTTAAACATCGGATGAATACCTAACATTTTACATCTTATTTAGAGTATTTCGTTTTGCACATCTGAGTTTTTCAGCTTATTCAAGTCTTACTCGTTCGTACATTTCCATGGTTCTCTCATGTACATGAGAGCATCTCCACGCAGTAAGATCCACATTCTCGGTGTATAACGTAAGTTCTAGCAACTGTGCAGTCTGCCACCATCCTGATAATACAGATCATTCCCAACACTGCTTTCTGTTCAGTTGACTGCCTTCTATTGGCTGAGGCAGCCACAGACTAGCTTGTTTTTGCCTTTTCTGAAACTTCAAATAAGTGTTATTAGACAGTATATATTTGTTTGTGTCTATACAGATTGCATATTACTTGGGAATTCATTCATATTAAAATATATAAATGAAACACACATATCCGTTGTGCAAGCGGCAGTGTCACAACATACCCTTCTGTCCAAACAGCTTCACTTGTAAATGTTCACTCCAATGAGTCACTGGTCTGGTTCTAGGCCTCTACTTCTGATATACTTTCTTTACTGGGCCTCCTCTCGAATATTCTGTTGTTGCCCTGTGTCACAGAGATCTTGCAGCTTTAGTTCTGTAAGACTGGCCCCTCCATGTGCAGTTCATAGATGGAGGTGTAGGGTAGGCTAACTCAAAGTCCTGGATCGAGGCCTAGGTGGGAGCTGAGCTGGTCTATTCACCAGCTCTCCTGCACCCAAGCTGTGAGGGCCTGTTCTCCCACACTGCCCAGATGAGGGGTGAGGCCTACACTCTTGTCTGTGGCAACCAGCAAGGAGCAGGACTAGCTCATTGGTACCCTTCTACTAGGGTCAACTCTCCCACACTTTCAGGATAAGGGGCGGGGCCAACTTTCCTCTCATGCCCTCAGGGAGGCTCACTATGTCAGCTCTAGAATTGAGCAGACATAGTAAGTTGTGGAACTCCACTCTGCAGGCACTATTCTTCCTGGATTGGAATGTAGTTCTGGGAGTCACGGAGACTCACACACCAGTCAGTTTTCTCAAAGGAAGAAGGCAGAGGTCCACTTGCATTTGTTACTGGATTCATCATTTCCCAAGAAGCAAGACCAGCAACTGCTTTTGCCTCCAGTTTCACCTCTTTTCAGAGCACACTCGCCACTTGGCTTTTCTGTTTCTCATCTCTCCACCACCTACTGCTCACTTCTTTCTCTTCCATCACTCTTCTACACACTTGTTTGCTTCCCAAGGGCTGGGCGTGTAGCCTGTGGTGTAGCCTCAGCATTTCCTGGAACGACTGGGCTCTGCCATGAACCTTGCTTATTGTTATAATCAAACTTAAAATTACTATATTGCTATCTTCCCTATTGTCCCATCTACAATTCCATTTTATTGGATCAAAATTTTTTCTAGTGTTTTTAATCCCTAAATTTTCCCTTTCCTTTTTAATTTAGTATGTATGAGTATTTATAGTGCCCTTGGAAGCCATAAGAGGGCATTCAATTCTCTGGAACTGGAGTTATAGATGTAAGTCACCATGTCAGTGCTGGGAATTGAACCCAGGTCCTCTGGAGGAGAAGCCAGTGCTCTTAACTGCTGAGCCATGTTTCCAGCATTTAGTGTTTGCAGTTTTGTTCTTAGAGATTGCTTTGGACCAGGGCTTCTCAACCTTCTGAATGCTGTGACCCTTTAATACAGTTCCGCATGTTGAAGTGACCTCCCTCCCGTTCCAAGCTATAAAATTATGACATTGTTTCGTCATAACTGCACTGTTGCTACTAATTAGAGCTGCAGTGTAAACATCTGATATGCAGGACATCTAATATACAACCCCAGAAGGGGTTGCAACCCACAGGTTGAGAACCACTGATCTAGAATTTATGATACACGTCTTAACAACACAATCTGCCTTAAAATAGTGTTATGCTGCTTCACAAATGGCATGCGTACACAATAGACTTTCATTCCTTTTTATGAATTTTATGCCATTTTACTTTTACAAATACTATAAAACCATAACACATTCTTCTGATGCTTTTAAATAATATCACTTATTTTAAATTATTTTTAAATTTTAGAATGTTTAGATTTACATAAAAGTAAAAAAGTACAGAAATGTTATATGCATTGTTAAATCCCCCCCCATTTTAACACACTATATGACTATGCCACATACTTCAAATTCAGAAACAAGTATTAGAATATTACTTTAGTCTATGTGCTTTACACATTTTTACCCTTTGCAGTAGTAAATATCTTTTATATGTGTGTGTGTGTGACTGTGAGTGTGTGTGTGTGTGTGTGCGTATATATAGACTATACAGTGTGTGAGTGTGTGTGTGTGTGTGTGTGTGTGTGTGTGTGTGTGTGTGTGTGGCAAAGGGTCCTTTAATCTGTAGCTCAGGCTAACCTCACACATGCTCTTTTTGCCTCAGCCTCCTGAGTGCTGGGATTATAAGCTATGTCTTCATTTTTGAGCAAGAATTCCATGCTGACAATTTTTTCTTTTAGTATGTGAAGACAGCGCTAAATCATTCTCTGACTGGTGCAGGCTTGGAAGTCTGCTGCTGTTCTTGTCCTCTGTATGATGTCTTACTATTTTCCAACTCTGGTACTCTGCCTTGTAAACTCTCACTGCCATGAAGCCTTCTCTTCACATCAGTGAGATTACTGAGCTCTGCCTCGTCCTTCCTACTCCGGCCTGGTACAGTGGCGCCCACTGTATTTTGCATTTATTGGACCTAGTGTTGAATATCTAAAAACAGTGTCTCATCGTAACATTCACTTTTCTAGTTCTTTAAGCAGGTGGGCATATCTACTGTGTTAATCCCTTGAGACTGTATTTATATTAAAAATTTTTAAAGAAAAAAATGCCCATACAAGGAGAATTATTTAATATATTTCTACTCTGCAAACTGACAGTATCTGTCTACCTTGCTCACTATGTAACCTTGTATATACTTTATAGTAGACTGCACAGGGTGACTGATAACTACTATTTTAATCCCTCTCATCTACAAATGAAGACACCCTGGTTAGAAGGGTTATTTTATGTTTAAATTCTTCCTAGGGTAGAATTCAGGCTCCAGTTTGTGTATCATTAGAGGCTTGAAAGACAGGCTTCTGCAGTGTCTGAGAGCTCTGCGTTATCCAAGTTCATAGTCTCCCCTATTGCACAACATCACCAACAATAAATTCATGTCTTTAAGTTAAATTGTTAGGAAATTTTTATTGAATGGGATAAAACAACCACAAAGTTAGTTATTTAAAAAGTTACACAGTAACTACTGATGTGTTCAGTTATATTTAAAGACACACTTATTTAAGTGATATGGTGAGAACATACCGGATAATATAACAGGACCTGATAAACTGAACACCAGAATCTAGAACAGGATCTGAAAACGACCATTGTCTAACATTTGGCATAATGAGGGGCAATTTTAAATCAGTGAAGAAAGGATAAACTATTAAATACTTTTAGGAACAACTTTTGAAAAAGTAAAGAAACACTTAATAAAGTTATAGTCCTTGTATCATTTATATAGATACATTTAAGATAATTTTAAAAACCTATCTATTCTCAGGAAACAGTGACCTATTTACAGTCCTAAGGTGGGAAAGGTCACCCCAATCTAGCAAGTATGCACAACAGGCCACAGGAAACTGGGCAAGCTTGTCAGCCCCTGATTGAAGTTCCACAGCGACTCACCCATGGTTTACCAGACGGCACCTAACTCAGGTTAAGAATAAAAAATGACGAAAAAGGGGCCAAAGAATGCTTAGGGCTGTTGTAATTGCCAGACTGCTGATAGCTATAATTACTGGTTTAACGCCTGACAGCCTTTTAAGATATCAAAAAGGCCATGTGCTATGTTATTAATAAAAGCAATTCAAAGTAATGCCTATTCTAAATCAACCCCAACAAAGAATTAAACCAAAGTCTGACTACACCCTGAGGAAACAATATAAAGACTGAGTGTTTTCCTGAGATCTCAGTAACAAATCGAACCACGCCTACACAAGTTTAAGATGACCAGATGTTAACTGAATTGCCTATAAAAACCAAAAATCAATATTCCACAGAAGAGATAGGCCTTTAAAATCTCTATAATGTACCATAATGTGTAGTATACAATGAAAAATTACTCAGAAAACATGACACACATTAGGGAAGGCAGCACATTAGGGAATGCAGTCAGCAACACACCAGTTGGGAAGCATGAGGGCAGCTTTGAGAATGACTGACAAGGACTTTAAAGCAGTTGTTGGAAACATATTTAAGTAAGATAAAAACACACGGTTTAGGGGGATGGTGGTGCAGTAGTAATAGAGCATTTACTGTTCTTCCAAAGAAACTGGGCTCAGTTTTCGGCAGCCATATCAGGTGGCTCATAACCTCCTGTAACTCCAATTTCAGGGGACCTTTCTCCCTCTAACCTATGACAGCACCTGCATACAAGTGGCTCAAATAAACCTATGTGCATGTGCATGTACACATGTACACACGTACACACATACACACACACACACACACACACACCCTAAAAATGTTCACTTCTGCCAAGATGATTCAGACTTTAGTCATTAAACTGTGTGCCTTTGTTCTTAAGATTTATGTGTGTGCATGTGTGTGTACACGTGTGTGTAGTATGTGTGTTACCCACCTGTATTCACACATGCACAGATCACGACAAGACTTCAAGAGTCTTCCTCTAGTTCTCTATGCATTCTTGCCTGTGACGGGTCTCTTACTGAACTGAAGCTTGCCATTTAGGCTAAACTAGCTGGTCATACAGCTCTTGGGATGTGTCTGTCTCCCCCACAATGTTGAGATTACAGGGTATACATGCCCATGCCCAGCTTTTAGATGGATCTGGGGATTCAAACTTAGGTTCCCAAACTTACAGAACAAGCACTCTTACCTAACGAGCCATCTCTTTAACCTTAGAAGTAGAAATTTTTACAAATTCAAATGAGAATGGTACAATTGAAAATATAGTAACAGAGTCAATGATCAGCAAGCACATCAGTAAACAAAGTAACAAAGTAAATTCGTGTACACTAAAAAGACCCTGTGTAAAAGAACCAAAGCCGGTCATTCAGTGGCAGTCTAAACAAATCACAGTTAAAACAGTACCAATGCATTTAATACGCCATGGGCTGGCAGAGGGAAGCTCACTGCGGAGTGCTTAGCTGGGATGTGTGAGGCTGTCGACTTAATTCCCAGTACTGCTACCCCCAAGAGCCTCCGAGTCTCTGTTGTTCAAGCTTTATATCATCCTAAGAATGAACTGCTTTTTTATATAACAAAAATTCTCCTTAAAAGAACTCAAGTTCAAAATATGCTAGCGGACAGCTGCTCCTCCATACTGATATGTTCTAAGGAAGTGGAATCGACCGACCACTGACAGGAAGTACAGGGGTGGGGACCTCCCCTCGGGCTACCCTGAACATTTATAACTTTTGTATTATTCCCTAAGTCATGCAGAGAAACAGCTCTGTAGCACTTATACTAGGTCTTGAGAATAATTTAGAGATGATTTAAAGTACACTAGAGAATAGGCATAGATTGGACGCAGCACCACACTATTCTACACAGGAGACTGATCATCTGAATATGGTCTTTTCTCCGTGTCTTCTGGAATCAATCTGCCACAGGTGCTGACAGGTGACTGAACGTATTACAGTTTCGGAGTTTTCATACTAATTGAGTGTAGAAAAAAAAGCTAGTTTGAAGTAGCTCTTAAGAATGACATAGAATATTTTTTTAAAAAGCACTGAAAGTATAAAAATCGAAACAGTGCAGGAAAATGATGGAAACTGAAACACTGAATACGCAGTTTGGGCTGGGTGTAAGCTGTTTGTTCTAGATAATAGGAATGCAAGGCGAGGTAAAAATGTTTTCTGCCTGACAAGAACTTACAAACAGAAAAGACTGTACCAAATGAATACGTTAAGACATTAATGTCAGCTTCGGTGTATGGACGCAAGGCCAGCTGAGAAGTGAAGCTAGTCCACGAATGTAGTGTTAAGATAGTGAGGGCCTGGCTTGGAGAAGGAGAGGAAGAGAAGAGGTCCAGTTTGTAAGAGCATCAACCTACAGGACGTTGAGTCACCAAGTAGAAGTGAAGGGAAATGCCCAAACGCTCTCTAACTTTCCAGCTAAAGGGGGTCCAGGAGGTACCAGAGAAGATAAGTACGCTTAAGGAAAAAGATAAAATTGGCTTAGCCCAGGTTAGATTTCTAAACAAAAAGTAACAGTTGACAATAAGCCATGCACGGAAGTGCACACCTGAGAGTTAAGTTGGGGAAGAAGCAGCAGGATAGCTAGGAGTTTAAGGACAGTCTGGCAAGTTACAATCCCTTGTCTCAAATCAGTGAAAATGTAAGGGATCAAGTTTTTGAAATAAAATTGAGATTAAGAATTAGCTAAAATCTCAAAATTGGAAAACATGGGAACCAAAGTTCTTAGAATAGAATATTAGCACCCACTTAAGTTTCTTTATAGATCTATGCAGATCTATATTGATTAACCATAGTAACATAATTTACCTAATAATTTTACGAGGAAGATATTACTTTATATTACAGATGAGAAGATTAGGAGTGAAAAGACTAAAGCTGGGGTTTGGATCAGGTCTGAGCTGGCTCTCGTAAGGACTGAAAGCTGCGTGGTGGAAATGAACACTTGCACAGCTTTTCCCAATGACCCTCGCTAATGTAATTAGGTAGGTCAAGTCTGTTGCTTTACTTTTCCTATTTAAAAACAGGAGTTGGGAAAACTAAATTCCATGAGAAATGGTTCTAGAGTTTCACTGTATGTACAATGATCATCGGCCATGAAAATCAATGCTCAATTTAAAATGACACGTAGCATATGTGAAAAAGCCAGTTTCTCCTGCCAGCAAGTAGCCTAAATGCTAAGGAAAGCAAGGGCTGGAAGGGATTTGCTGAAATGTCAAAAGACAACCTTTTTACTTTCGCCTGCCCAGCCTCATAAACATCCGTACTCCCCAGGCATGCTTTCCAAAGAAACAGAGTTTTGCTATGAAGCAGCAAAGGGCCCAGGGCAAGCGCTGCCATCCAGTAACTGTCAAAGCCATCCGTCTTTCATGTATTTGGGAGGTCATGCCCACGCTCACATCAGCTACACAGTTGAATAACATCATACCTGTTGACCAATGCGTCTTTAATGCCTAACAAGGCAGACATTTTACATTACGGATGTTAACTCTGAATGTTTCTTCTAAGTTTTGACAGCAAGTAAACACCATAAACTGGGCTCAAGACGGTTTGGAAAGATGATCTTTTGGATCATCTACCATAACGTTTCAAATACATTTTACAAGCCTTCCCCCAAATTGAAAACAAGAATCAGCTATGCTATCTGGGAGAGGTGTAAGTCACTCACCCCACATTCGTAATATATTAGTGTGTGTGTGTGTGTGTGTGTGTGTGTGTGTGTGTGTGTGTGTGTATAATTTTGGAAAAGTGTGTAAGCAGAAGTGAGAAAGGCAGTTACTTTATCAAAAGTTACAAATGAAAGCCCATGGATATACTTAACCCGCTTCTCAGTCGTGGAGTGGAAAAGTAAGAACTATTCATCATCATCTAAATATTTGGCTTTTTCATTGTTTCCCTCGGCTGGCTCAGCCCTTTAAGTAACCCTGTTTATTGTGGCTGAGAAAGTGTGCACCACGCGAGGATGTAAGGGCCAACAGACCGCATTCAAGCACAGCTCATAGGAGGGCTTCTTATTTTTCTTCTTCTTGGGGAGGGGGGGGAGTTCCTTGAGACAGGGTTTCTTTGTGTGTGTGTAGACTTGGCTGTTCTAGAACTCACTCTGTAGACCAGGCTTGTTTTGCACTCAGGTATCTGTCTGACTCTGCCTCCTGAATGCTGGGATTAAAAGCATGTGCCACTGCAGGGCTTTAAAAAAAAAGTTTTGCCTTTTTTAAAAATGATTTTATATTTTGATTTACATCATAATATACTTGAGACCAAACAATAAGTTCCTTAATTATCCATGTCTCAATTTTATTAGAAGCAAATATGATTCATAGTAAAAATGCATGTAAAGCCAGGCATGGTGGTGCACATCTTTAATTCCTGTATGTGGAAAGCAGAGGCAGACTGAACTCTAAGTTCAAGGCTAGCCTAGTCGACAGAACAAGTTCTAAAACAGCCAAGGCTACACAGAAAAACACTATCTAGAAAAACAAAATACAAAAGAGCACTAATTAAAATAAAAAGAATTATTCATATCCAAAGGATTTTATACCATATCAAGGTTATATCACAATTTTGAACCTTACATTATTTTTCAATTTTCTATTAATCCCCAAAAACAATATTAGTCTTAAGTAAACAGCCCCTATGTAACAGTAATCTATGAGACTTTAGACTTCTAAATTTGTGTGTGTGTGTGTATGTGTATCTGTGTGTGTGTGTGTGTGTGTGTGTGTGTGTGTGTGTGTTCCTGCACAGGCCAGAACAGGGCACTAGAGTTTTAGGTGGTTGTAAAGAGAGAATCAGAATTACAGATCGTTGTGAGCTACCCATCATGAGTGCTGGGAACTGAACTCTGGTCTTGTGAAAGAGCAGGAAGTGCTCTTAGATGTTGACTTCTCTCCAGCCCCCTTTATTAATTTTGTAAGTAGTTTCTGAAGAAACAAGTGGTTTGACAGGAATGAGCTAGAACTACAGATGCAGTTCTTCACTTCGCCACTATCCCACACAAAAGCAGATTTTATTTAAATTAAAATGGTATGTGAACTATGATCTCAGCAGTGCCCTCATGAAAGCAATTAATTGAAGCAATTTCTTTTTCCTGAGGACTAAAGCTTCAAGCTTCCAATTGAGGTGGGGTGGGAAACACTTGTAATCTTAGGACTCCAGAGGCTGAGAAAGACATTAAAGCCAGGGTGGGCTACATGGTGATTTGAGCCAGGACTACAGGAGACCCTATCTCAAAACAAAACAACAACAACAAAAAAAAAGCTCAACAACCAACAAAGACCTTGTCAAAGTAAAATCCTTCTGTACAGCCAAGGAAGCTGTCAAATAAAAAAGCCTGCCTAATGGGAGCAAAGCTATCCAACCAACAAAGGGTTAATGTGTTGAACACATAAAGAACTAAAAACATTAAACAACAAATTAAAAACCCAGTCAATAAGTAGACTAAAAAAAGAACAGGCAGTTCTCAGAAGATGAAATGCACATGACCAAGGAATAGCCCACCTTTCTAGCCATCAGAGAAATGCAAATCAAAACGACACCGAGATTCTCTCTTACCCCAGTCAGAATGCCAGTCATTAAGAATACAAGTAACGGGGCTGGGGATTTAGCTCAGTGGTAGAGCGCTTACCTAGGAAGCACAAGGCCCTGGGTTCGGTCCCCAGCTCCGAAAAAAAAAAAAAAAAAAAAACCAAAAAAAAAAAAAAAAAAAAAAGAATACAAGTAACAACAAATGCTTGCAAGGAGATAGAGAAAAGGGAGTCCTAACATATGGCTGGTAGAAATGCTACCAAGCTCAGTTATTACAGAAATCAGTGTAGAAATTTCTCCAAAAAAACTAAAAACAAATTTAACACAAAACCTAGCTATATACATAATTCCTAGGTATTTACCCAAAGGGCTCTGAGTCAAAATATCAGAGTCAAAATATCAGAGATACTTGTATATCAGTGATAATGACAGCATAACTCACATCGGCAAAAGTATAAAATCACCTAGGTGTCCATAGATAGGAACAGAGAAAGAAAATGTGGTACAAAATACAATGCAATTGTTTCAGTTATGAATAAGAATGAAGCTATGTTACTTGCAGGAAATGGATACAAATGGACACTCATATTAAACGAATTAAGCCAGTCTCAGAAAGACAAATGTTTCTCTTAAGATTTCTAGATTTTTATATATAGTTACACACACTCATAAATGCACATATAAAGTGAAAGTAGAGGTGAAAGTGTCTGGGAAACACAGGCGACAAATAGGTAGAGGGCAGTGAGCAAAGTCAGGGTAGGAGGGATGGGGAAATAGCTTAAACATATAATATTTACCTATAAGAAAGCCAAATTAAATTCAAAAATTTAAAGTTCGAACAACCAAATAAAAAAGAACAAACGAGGGGCTGGGGATTTAGCTCAGTGGTAGAGCGCTTACCTAGGAAGCGCAAGGCCCTGGGTTCGGTCCCCAGCTCCGAAAAAAAAAAGAACCAAAAAAAAAAAAAAAAAAGAACAAACGATCATCTAAAGCCACTGATTAATAATATTAAGAAAGCATACTTCGGGAAAATAAACATACTTTTCTGGTAAGTACTGAAGAACAGTTTTAACTCTAGTCAAGGTAGAGCTTTAAACCCTGGCATTTCCAGCAAACCCAAGCTGGAGACAAAGACTGCATGAGAGAGAGACATTTACTGCTCACAGTTACACTGAAGTGTAAACACTGTTATCATTGTATCACAGTATAAATTCCAACAGTTTGAGCTCTCAACTGAGCCTAAGACCTTGTAATGTGGAATATTTTGGCTAGATAAAAGGAGTGTAACTGGTTTTTATTTCATTTGGCATATTTTCAACATTTCTGAAACACCAACTCAACCAAATATAGAACTTTTTTTTTAAATGAGGGAAAAAAGTTTCTGCCAAGAGTTAAGAAGCCAGGCTCCCCTTTAAATAATAATGATATTAAAAAAAGTACATTAGAAACAGTTTTCAATTGTTAACTTTCTGTTACATTAGAGGACATAACCACAATAATCTAAAAAGAACCAGGAACTAAGACATAGTAATAGCAACATCACTTGCTTCTAGATAAAATACTTTAGAGAAATTTATTAAAATTTGTGTCATAAATTGTAGCTGTTGAAAAAAAAAACCACCCGACCATTTGAAGTTTAAGAGACAGCGGGGCTGAGGCTCAGGACTATCCCTGTCCAGCACACACAAGGTTCTAGATTCAATCCCCAGGAAAGAGACTGGAGAAGTTGGGTATCGTCTCTTCTTTACGTAGTCACCGCCATTACTTTAAACAACTTAGCCGTGGCTACTCCTCAGAGTATTTAACTGGGGACTTGGTAACGCTTACACACTCCCATGTAAATCCTTCGACAATAATGACACAAATCATCTTTGTCAGAACGGAAGTGAGGTCTCAGCTCTTCATTACCTAAATCATTTGTCAGGATAAGAGCACAGAGCAAAAGGAGAAATTAACATTTGTCTATTAAAAGCAAAAGAGTTAATTATCTAAATTATGAAGGAAATTATATCATTCTTATTCTGGAAAGGACTTCGTTTAAAACTTTAATAGAGTCCTAGGCATTAGTTAGGCAAACCACGCTAGGATATTGCTTAGATTAAACATGCAAATGCTTCAGTTATCAGCTTTGAAAAATTCCACCATTCAAGCTACTGTCTATTCTGAGAGAAACAGAGTTGCAAATGCGCATGGCTTGAAGACTGTGAATAGCCACAGTTCTCCCCAAAACCTTTTCTGAGGTTCTTCTCCTGTAAAAATGAGGAAAATGATTTCTGCCAACCTTACCTCATGCACTGCTTGAATATAAAGACAATGAACAGGAAACAGGAAAGCATTACATATTGAAAGTCAGTTGGCAAAATTCCTGGTGGTGCAAGCCAGCAGTAATAAGGCCTCAGTGGTACAAGCTGGTAGTAATCCTTGCTATTCGAGAGGCTAAGGCAAGAAGATTCCAAGTTCAAGGCCAGCCTAGACAAGTTAGCAACAACAAAAGAAAAGGGAAGACAGGAAAAAAGGAGGTAGGAGTGGGGGAATATTAGAAATAGCGTTCTTGTCTAAGGTGTGTGTAAGGCCTAAGTTCCATATCCAGCAATGAAGGGGGAGGGGAAAGCAAGTGTGTTCAAGTCTATTCTCACATTTTCTAAGATCCAATAAGAGATATTCTGAGAACTTTATGTTTAGTTGTAATATACTGTTGCATAAACATGAAAAATGTCATAGGATTATACAGTTTATAGTTATTACCTGAGGCTCGTCACCTCAAATCAAGGTTTTAACACCTAATTATTTAACTATTCTACTGAATAAGTTAGGTAACATAAATTTCTTTAGTTTATGAACTGAATATACTTTCACTAAAAAAACAATGAAAATAGGTACATTGGCAGACTAGAAAGCATTGTTTAGTTTTGAAACATCTTTTTCTCAATAACTTCTGCAATTGCTCAACAAATGTCCTGAAAAATTATGACTTATATAAATACTCTTGGGCTGGATAGATGGCTTAGCGGTTAAGAGCACTGACTGCTCTTCCAGAGGTCCTGAGTTCAAATCCCAGCAACCACATGGTGGCTCACAACCACCTGTAATGAGATCTGATGCCCTCTTCTGATGTGTCTGAAGACAGCTACAGTGTACTTATATATAATAAATAAAAAAATCTTTTAAAAATAAAAAAAATAAAAAATACTCTTTAATATGTTTCCTAATACTTTTTGGTCACTTTACAATCTATGCGGTCTATTTGCTTTTTAAAGTAGTTACACAAAATAAGGGAATGGAGAGACATATGACCGTGAGTGTATGATTACTCCTGTATTAATTTAAATATTGTTTTATTCAAGTATTTTACATTCTACTGTTTTTCTTGTAGAAGTCTTATAACTAGCAGGGAAGATCTAGAAATCACAGCTATGCAAAATGAAATAGTTGATGTGCGAGAAGCTCCATGGTAAAGTGTATGCTTAGCTGAGGTAAGTTCACTCTCCACCCTCTGCACCCCTCACATACACACAATAGATCTGTAATTATATCTTATGCAGAAAAGCAGTATGAAGCTATAAACAGAACCACGGGCTCTTAAAAGAACAGAGCATGTTAAGAGGCTTCACTAGGGGGAATGAGCAGTATTCTTTCAGATGTTACAGAGCTCTACACTTACTCATGCTGACAACTATTAACTCTGTTTAGGAAAGCAGGAACTCTTATGGAGAAGGTTGATACAGTAATGGGCATAATGACGCTGGGGGAATTGGCGACAACAGACTCAAATCCAGAGTCACATTTTGCAAGATCAAATGTGGTGTGTGTGTGTGTGTGTGTGTGTGTGTGTGTGTGTGTTTTAAAGAATTATTTTATTTTATGTATGTGAGTACACTGTAGCTGTCTTCAGACACACCAGAAGAGGGCATCAGATCTCATTACAGGTGGTTGTGAGCCACCATGTGGTTGCTGGGATTTGAACTCAGGACATCTGGAAGAACAGTCAGTGCTCTTAACCACTGAGTCATCTCTCCAGCCCCCACAAGATCAAATGTTTAAGAAGACAAACAAGAAAAACTATAAGTGTAAGAAAAAATATTAGCTGAATACTGGAAAACACTGAAGCTAGTAGCCAGCATGAGAGTTCATGCCTATAATCCCATTGGTCTGCTCTACCGGCTGAAGAGGAGGATTCTGAGGTCAAGGTATGTAGTAAGTGTTCCCAGTTCCCATGAAACACACACACACACACACACACACACACACACACACACACACACACACACACACCCTGTAAACTGTTAAAACTCAATTTACTAACACTGTAGTCCAGGTGTTAATGAAACAGAAAACCATTGCTGTCTAGATCTTTATCATATCCAAATTATCTTCTAAAATAGGAAAGTGGAGATATAGGTCAGTGGGTAAAAATCATTTGTCAAAAAGACCTGTCAGCCCATCTTCGAGTCCTGGAACTCACACAAGGTTAAATGCAGTGGCTTGCACCTGTAATCCTAGTGCTCTCAGTGATGGGAGGTGGAGACACCTGAGGCTAGCAGGCCAGCTAGCCTGGAGAACACAACACAGCAGCGAAACAAGAGAAACCCTATTTCAGGAAAATGGAAGGTGAGACTCAACTTCTGAAAGCTGTCCTCTGCCTTCCACCTGTGTGCCATGGTGCACACACACATGCGAGATGTGCACACAATACATAAACAAAGCATTTAAAAAGACCCCAAACCAGGGAAAACGGGCCTTTAAAAAGTAACTGAAAGTTTGATTTTTTAAAAGCTCTAATTTTCTTATTGTCAGGAGTGTGTGACTCCAAGTTTCTCACATGGGAACGTGTGAGTGTGGACTAAGACACGCAGAATCATAGCACTTTGGAAACTTGAGTTGTGTTAAAAAAAGATCTTGCCCTAAATCCCATATAGATAATGAAGAGGAGCAACTGATAAGTG
Organism: Rattus norvegicus; assembly: GCF_021556685.1. NCBI lineage: Eukaryota > Metazoa > Chordata > Mammalia > Rodentia > Muridae > Rattus > Rattus norvegicus. Next base: position 76,847,276 of record NC_141543.1, read on the forward strand.
ATTACTGAAAAGAGGAAGTTCAGACTGATGCGCCCTCAGAGCCTCATAAAAAATAAGCCAGCACCACGGAGCAGGAGGCTAAGAACTAACAGAGAAAACTGTGAGAAGTGTACCCTACAGAGGTGAGAGAGAAGCTTGGGTATGGTGCCACAAACTTACAGTTCTGTCTACTTGGAAGGCTTCAAGGACAGCCTTGGCAACACAGCAAACACCCTGTTCCTTAGAGCATAACTATGGGTGTTGTGAGTAAAGCTCATGGAAGAGCACTTGCACGAGGTTAGGTTACATCCCAGGAAATGCAATCAAAACCCTAAAAGAAAGGGAAGATCCCAGGAAGCCAGTGACCTGGCACATGAGACATACAAGTTGAGGCAGAAAGGCACCACATACGTTTAAGGTTAACTCAGGCTACGTGGAGAGACCAGTCAGAAATAAAGGGGAGGATAAACAGTATTATTACCTCTCAAGTTTAAGACAGGAAGGAAAACGTTGACTATCATGAACAACGGTATTTTCAGCCATGATGTGATCATTGACAATAGATTTCGAAAGAAAACAATTGCACTTTCATACAGTGTTGAGAGGATATATGAAAGGACATATAAAATGGAAATGTAGACTAACTCAGCTAAAATCCTTATTTCAAATAGGAAGTCAGTAATTACTACAACTCCTTAAATAATGACCCTAGACAGACATGTGATGAGCGCCAGTGCCTCTCAGGAGCAGGGCTGTGGCTGTGGCGGGTGGGACCAAGAGATTTTATATTCCACTGTTTTCCAACTTGGTGGATGTCATTTAATATAAATATAGGAGCTAAGAAAAAGGATCAGAGGGTAAAGTGCTTACTTGCTGTACAGTGAAGGGACCTGAGTTTGGATCTTCAGTACTCTCATCAAAAAACAAAACAAAACAAAACCCAACTAAACAAAAAAGGTGGTTAAGTGTCCTGTAATTTTGGTGCTAGGAGACAGAGAGGGAAGAATTGAGAGATGCCTAGCCGTGAGCTCGCTCTCTCGCTCTCTCTCTCTCTCTCTCTCTCTCTCTCTCTCTCACACACACACACACACACACACACAATATTTGCAAATTGCTCATTTCAATTCACATGTATATATTTTATATGTAAAGGACTGGTACTCAACTAAATTTTGCCTCTAAGAAGCTATTTGCAATATAGTGTACTTGAGATAAGAGACTGTTCCTGGTACATAGTGAGCCAAGGCAGAGATTTGGCTAATGATTCTACACTGTAGTAGTCGAAAGGTCAACAGTGCCAGGGTTGACAAACTCTGATATCAAGGCCACAAATTTGCTAAAATGATACAGTAGAAAGAGACACTGTGAGTTACTGTACCACTATACTCCCTTACACACAGACTAAGTCCTATAGTTAGAAAGCATTACATTTCCAAGGCTTTAAGTGATTCTTTATTTACTAAAGGCTCCTTATGGAGCAGGCTGGCTTTGAACTTGAGATCTTCCTGCTTCAGCTCCCAAATTATGGAAGTGGTACCATACATGTTTTTATCAAACTATTAAATTCAGTCAAAACCAGGAAGACTAATATTGTAAATAGTGATATACATTACAACTTATATTATCTGATACTTCAAGATTTTTATAGCTGGAAAACTTGAGTGACATACCTGAAGCCCTTCTATGCGTCTGTACCCTGTAGTTTTAGAACAGGTCTGACAGAATGAACAGGATCTGATAGGATAACTCTGTCGCCTCCCAGACTTTTGGCTAAGACTGTGTAACTGAAATCCCAACTCAAACTCAGTGCTGAGGGACAGGCTGACATTGATTTTTAGAGAAGTCAAAAACTAGTTCCCTACGTCCCCTTGAGGAAGTGCTGTAATTATGTTGTGTCAACAAGTCAGTGGGAACAAAAGTCTCTATCAATCTCCAAGTGTCCTCGGTGACAAGTGAGTCTAGAACTCAGACCTAGTTTGAGACCAAAACTAATATACAAAGTCCCTGTGTTTGCAAAAACCTCAGAGGAATGAAAGAAAATAAATTAAGAAAACATTGATCCATCATATACTACTTGTCTTTACCCCTTTAGTGAATAGACGATTGGTCCCGGGGATGAGGCTCTGTGGCCCAGTGTTTGTCTATTATGTGCAGATCCCTGGGTCCAATTTCTAGCACGGGGTAGGGAGGGGAGAGAAGTAACCACAACAACTCATTAATTTATTTTGTGCATCTTTTGTTTTGTCATTCATTTGTCTTTCAAAGGGTGTTGTTTCCTCATTTTTACTGTCCAGGGCAAACATACAAGTGATCAACTTAGGTTCTTACTTAAACTATTTCTTTTTTAAATTTAAGATGTATTTATAAACTGCTTTCCAGTATCTTTTTTTTTTTTTAGGCTAGAAAAACTGAGTAAAAGTAAGGTGTACGTAATTTAGACTAAACTTATTCGGCCTAAGTATTTCCAACCATTCCAACTATAAACTGTTGGCTTCCTAAATGTTACTGAGTTTAGTATTACCGTGCTTTAAGTTTATATATGTGGCCATCCCCCGTTGGGAAGCAGATGTTGTTACTGGGGCTAGATCCAGGTGGGTTTCTGTATCAGATGCTACACTATAACCAGAACTCCACTCTACTCTGACCTTAGCCTCCGTTCCTGGATCAGGTTTCTCATAGTACAGAATAAAATCCCAAATCCTGAAATCGGCATATGGAACCCTAGGTGATTTGGCTTCTAAATGCTTCTCCCAGCCTGAGTTCACAGGTCATTGTCCCAGTTCCCCAAGTCTGTGCTCTTGCAATTCCTGGAAACTGTCTCCCATCTTCTTTCACCTACAAGGGTCTTAGCATGCACTGCTGTGCTGAGACTACTGCTGTCCGTCTGCTCGCCGACACCGCTCTTACCTTCCTTACTGTTTCAGATTAAATAACACTTCCTCAGGAAGCCTTACCCGACCCATAAAGACCTGCTGCAACAGTCTCATAGTTCCTGTACTTTCTCTCACAGCCCTCATTCAGCGCTGACTGTTTATTGCTTTCACATCGGTATTCCTTGCTAGACTATGATCTGCATGAGACACGGGGCTATAGACAGTGTGCTACTATGTTCCCAGAACCCACTATAGTAGTTTGTGCTTCTAGTTAGGTTCAGAGAGAGAGAGAGAGAGAGAGAGAGAGAGAGAGAGAGAGAGAGAGAGAGAGAGAGAGAGAGAGAGAGAGAGAGAGAGGGAGAGGGAGGGAGGGAGAAGACAATTATGTTTAAAGTTATGCTTTCCTACAACCTGTACTTACAGAAAAGTCTGGGTTCCCTCTCTTGTCCCTCAAGCACTTCAGTTTAGTGCACAGAAAATTTTCTTTTACACTATTATATGATTAAGTATGTTCTTTCAGAATGATCAGAAGCATCTGGGAAAGGTGGAAGTGAAAAAAAAATCCTCACTGGGAAAGTCAGCTTAATGCTGGCCCTTCAGAGCGGCCCATTATCAACATTTCATAGTGGGGCTCTTTATTCCCAGGTCCCTAAAGAATGAGTAATAAATTATGACTTGAACTAAACAAGTCACACTTGGCTCCAGAATGAAATTTTCCTACCTCTACTTTCTAGTCCCTACGGTGGGAAGAGGAAATCCTGGTCACAGCCAACGAAGTCATAGTTTTGGCTCTAATATCCATTTTCCTGTCTCTCTAAAAGCCAGGCTCTGCTAGTGAGGCAGTGAAGTCTTAGGTCAGAATTTTAAGCTGTATTTAATTTTTTACTTCCATAATCTTCCTTAAACTTAAGAAAAATTAGTATCATAAAAATAATGTCACTGCCTTCTTTTTCTTGCTCAAATCACTTTTCTAACTCAGACATGGACCTGGACTTTTAAAAATGTGAATTCAAATGAAAGACAGAAAATAATGCAGAGGTTAATCTGATTCATTTCTATTTGAATATTAAAACAGCTTTTGCCTATAGACATTGCCTACAGATTATTTCTACGTGACAAACAGTATCACAAAAATATGAAGTCCAGCAATTTGAAGTAGTTTTGAAGGATGTATGTATGAGACTCATCATGGCTACGGACCCCAAGGTGACCAATGACGGGTCACATCAATACATTCTCCAGTGAGAGCAGTGAGCACAGAGCAGGGAGTTTGGGTTATGTGACAACCACTCTCTTGACATTGTATGGCAAAGAAAGGGGAATCGGTGTCAGGATTAAAAGTTCCTGTCTGAGCTGACTGGCACAAGGAAGTAGTCTGCAGACCCTGCTGGAGAGGATCTCCAAGCTAGATTCAACACTGAGTAGTCTCTAAGAAACAGAAGTGGCTCCTGAGTTCTAAGGAATCTTGATTCTCTAGAACTAAGACACTGAATTCTGCCAAGTAACCTGAATGAGCTTGGGAGTGAAGCCCAAGCTACAGCTGAGAATGCAGCCCAGGGAGCCCTGAGAAGACTCAGCTAATCCAACATCTTCAATCCGGCAGATTATGACATAAGTAGTCAGAAGAACACAAGAATGAACCTTGGGTACGTGCTTTAGGAGGTAATAAAGGCTGGTGTGGTGGCACATGCTTTTAATTCTGGCGCTCAGAAGGCAGAGGTAGCAGACCTCTGAGTCTAAGGGTCGTCAGGTCTACATAGAAATTCCCAGGCCCATCAGGGCTACTAGTGAGACTCTGTCTTTTAAAAAACAGTTACCTGACCCTAAGTGGCTGTCCTAAAACATATCCATACAAGCAATACTAACCAGACTCAGGTTCCACTTGCATACCTATTTGCATACATATCTAAAGCAGTAATAATGAAAGAACGTGAGGCCGAGGCCGTGAGTTTGAAAGGGAGGGGAGGGAGCATTTGAGGGGCTGGAGTAAGATGTGACTATATTTTAATTTAAAACATGTAAAAAGTAGTAGCGGGGCATGGTGGCACACGCTTTAAACCCAGTGGTTGGAAGGCAGAGGCAATCTCTAAGCTCTGACTCTCGATATAAACACGAACGCAATGACTAAAGCCTACTCACAAAAGGAAGGAGGAGCAGGAAGAAGGATCTGAAGTCTGCCACATGGTGACTGATATGGAGCACAATACGTTTCAGTGTCCAGAGCACTTGATTTCCAGATGAGAGACGTCACAGTGAAATCTGTACATATTCTAAAACTTAAAAAATTCCAAAATGAAATATTTTTGGCCCCAAGCACTTTCGATAAAGCACTTTCAACCTCTTGGTGTATTACAAAGCAAGTGAGCATAAAAAGGGCACCAGTGAAGATCTACAGGACAAAAGCACGGGACAGAGGAAACGACCAATGCCAATCCCCAGAGAGTGGCAGGATACATTGAAAAACTTTATTTTCTACCACTTTTTTTTTTTTTTTTTTTTGGTCTACAGGGAACTCATTTTTGATGTAAGAAAGAATGTTTATTTTGTATTGGATAGAAAAATCTACTCACTAAGGATCATATACCTACATTTAAAATTTGTATAAAGAAACAGGAAGAAAATATTATTGACAAACTTTTCACGGCTTTGGATTTCCTAGTTCTTTCCTCAAACAACAGTACTTGATGGAATTTCACCCAAACATGAAATTTTGGAATTTCTTTTACAGTCCATTGTGGCATACAAATAAATATTTTCCAGTAACTGGCATTGGCCGGCCACACTCTGAAGATGTGTGATCTACAACAAATTATTACTATTTCAAGTTACTAAGGTTTAGATTTGATACACAAGACTGATGAGGACAAATGACAATGTGAAACACTCTTTCCTTTACGCCTGATATCGCTGATAAGGAAATGCTACTGGAGTGAGGGAGATGGTGTGTCGGCTTGAGTATGCATAGCCAGGGAGTGGCACTATTTGGAGGTGTAGCCTTGTTGGAGTACGTGTGGCCTTGTTGGAGTATGTGTGTGCCACTGTGGGCTTAGACTTTAAGACCCTCCTCTTAGCTGTCTGGATGTCAATCTTCTTAGCAGCCTTCAGATGAAGATGTAGAACTCTCAGCTCCTCCTGCACCATGCCTGCCTAGATGCTGCCACGCTCCTGCCTTGATGATAAAGGACTGAACCTCTGAACCTGTAAGCCAGCCCCAATTAAATGTCATCCTTTTCAGAGTTGCCTTGGTCATGGTATCTGTTCACAGAAGCAAAACCCTAACTAAGACAGATGGTAAAGGTGTTTGCTATGCAAGCAAGACCTGAGTAGGAATGCCTAGCAACCAGACAAAGAGTTGGCATGACCACACATGCCTATTACCCTAATGCTGGGAACATGGGTAAATTCCTAGAACTCTGGGGCCAGCTGCCTAGCCAAAACAGTGAGCTCCAGGTTTAGCAACAACCCTATCTCAAAAAAAAAAAAAAAAAAAAAAAAAAAAAAGGTTGTAGAGTAATAGAGGAAGACACTGTTCTGCATATGCAGACATGGGCATATACACTCATTTGTGTAAATACACCATACCACACCCAAGGAAGGAAAAAAGTTAGGAAGGGAAAGGGGTGGGAAGGAGGGAAGGAGTGGGGAGGAGGGATGAACAAGACTAGGCTACTGTTTGAATTAAAGTTTCCCAAAGGCCAGAATATTAAAGGTTTGTTCCTTGGCTTGTGGAACTTTGGTCAAGTTGTAAAAAAAACTCCAAGGGGTGAGCTTAGCATAAGTTAAGATGGCTCAGGTGTCCCTTACTATGAGGACACACTAGGACCATAGTCCTTTCTCTTTGCTTCCTTCCTGACATGGCATTCTGCCTAGCCACAAGCATACGGCTTTGGGGCCTAGCAAACATGGAAGAAACCTACCAAACTATAAGTAAAACAAAGCTTCTATTCTTGGAGGTTGTTTATCACAGCAATGAAAAGCTGATTAACAGAGAAGGAAAGTATTAACAAGTTTTGTGTGATAGCAAGGCCCAGAATTACATTTGTCAGACTGAAGGCAGAAAAAAAAAATAAAAGATATTGTCTTATAAATGTTTTTTAACTTTAAGAATTTTTGAAAAACTAGCAAAGAATAATATAACAAATATTATATGATCACCAGTTTTGAAGCGGTTTGTTTTTTGTTTTTTTTTTTTTTTTTTTTTCACTAAAAATTATGGGAAAGGATAAAGTACCTTTTGATAATTCCTCTTCTTTTTTGTTTTGGTCATTTACATAATTTTATTTTTTAATTAATTAATTATTTTATTTACATCCCAAATGTTGCCTCCCCTACCCAGAGTTCTTCACCCTATTCCCCTCCCTGTTGGAGGGGAATTTTTGCTTTCATTTTTTAAAAAAATTTTTATTGGATATTTTCTTTACTTACATTTCAAATGTTATCCCCTTTCCCAGTTTCCTCTCCAGAAACCCCCTATCCCATCCCTCCTCCCCCTGCTTCTATGAGGGTGCTCCCTCACCCACCACCCACTCCCTCCCACCTCCCCACCCTGGCATTCCCTTACACTGGGGCATTGAGCCTTCATACGACCAAGGGCCTCTCCTTCCATTGATGTCTAACAAGGTCATCACCAGCTACATATGCGGGTAGAGCCATGGGTCTGTCTATGTATATTCTTAAGGTTGGTGGTTTAGTCCCTGGGAGCTCTGGGGGGGGGGGGTGTCTGGTTGGTTGATATTGTTGCTCTTCCTATGGGATTGCAAACCCCTTCAGCTCCTTCAGTCCTTTCTCTAACTCCTCCATTGGGGACCCTGTTCTCAGTTCTCAGTTGGCTGCGAGCATCTGCCTCTGTATTTGTCAGGCTCTGGCAAAGCCTCTCAGAGACAGCTATATCAGGCTCCTCTCAGCATGCACTTCTTGGCATCTGCGATGGTGTCTCTTAAAGGTAATGAGTACTCCAAGTCTGACATGAATACTCTTGGACTTTCTTACTTTGAAGTGTAATACTTACTGTAGCCTAGTATTAGCCATTTACTTTGTCATCTTTTCAATTTCTGAAAAATGTGTTGTGTGTCTAAAACTTAGAAAGAATATGAGCAAAAATGGAAGGACTCTGTTTAAGGGGAAATATATTTAAGTTGCTAAAAGAATATGTGTAGTATGTGAGATGAAAGAGGTTGGCCACATGTAATAAAGTACATTCACGAAACACTGCAGGATCAGGGTAAAATGCCAAGACACGAGTAGGACACCAACAGGCAATTGCAACATCAGGCCAACAGCAGAGCTGGACTTCTGCAGAACTCAGCTTAGAAGCTATTGATGGTGAACACAGGATGTTGCAGAGCATGTGTCACTGCTAGAGCAGATGTCTGGGCAGCACCAGCCATCTCAGAATAGCAGACACAGCCTAGCGTGCTTGCAGAAGAACACTGGTAGTTGTAGAAACTGTCATGGCCAGCAACCTCTAGAAGGATTAGGCTGTGAGTCGCTGGATGACATACCCTCCTGAGGAAGCAAAAAATGTGAAGTGCAGAGGTTTTGGGAAGACTAGGAGCTGATGGAAGAACCTACTGCTTATTTATTGTTGATGTCACCCAAAGACCTCTCTCCTAGAGAAGCAGTGTACAGTGCATAGCGTTTACTAACATACCAACAACAATGAAGGTGACTATGCTACTGAAAGCACTCTCCTTTTGGCATGTATCTACATGGCTGTACCCTGGGAGTAAGGAGATAGATCAGTGTGCCCGCTCAGTGGCTAGGAAATGCCATGTCTTATTCTCACATTGCTAGCACCTTCAAATGCCTGGAAAAACAAAAACCGTCCAGACAGATGACAATGCCAACTGAGGTGTTCATTTTGGATGCTGCTTGACTAATTTGAGGGATACCTAGGAAATAGGTGAATCATTACCTACTTCTGTGTGTCTGATTATATATTTCCAGATACTGGCTGGTGGGTCAGAAAGGTCACTGCAGAAGACATTCAGCTGTGGGCCACAAGGGAGAAGTAAAGACAGAAGAGGGAAACAAAGCTCTCTGCTGTCCTTCTGAAGCTGGTATATTTTTCTATTACCTTTGGATCTCAGACTGCAAGCCCTTTAGCCTTCGGACCCCAGAATTTGCACAAGCCATCCCTGGGTGGGAGATGGCTGGCCTCTGACCTCGGATGGGGCTGCATCTTTAACATCTGTAATGCGTTCAGCTCCATGAACTGAGCCATGCAGTCAACTTGCATGTGGCGTTTGTGACGCTTTTCAGCCAGCTTCTGTAACCAGGTGACTGAATGAACACAGATGCATGCGAGCGTCTTACACTTCTATGCACTTTCTTTTATCAGTTGCTTCTAACCTCAGGAGAGCTTAATATATCCTTCAGTACTTACTACTACAAATGAAGTTAGGAGAGAGCTTAGGAAGCAGTGATAATGAAGCGAAACTTTACTTGCTGTAGATCGATGGTTCTCATGTCCCTTGAGATCCTTTAATACATTTCCTCAAGCTGTGGTGATGTGGTGACCCCCAAGCATAAAATTATTTTTGTTGCTATTTCATAACTCTAATTTTGCTACTGTCATGAATCATAATGTAAATGTTTTTGGAGGTAGAGGTTTGTCAAAGTGTTCCTTACCCAAAGGTTGAGGACTGGTCTCGATGAATTACTGCTTCAGAAATGACTTCTCTACTTAAACCAAGAGTAAAATTTGAGCAAAACAGAGCAAACATTTTCAGGGCACAGATGCCAAGTAACACAAGCCTCGTTAGGTGATGTTCACTATTCCCAGCTCCCTGTGTGACCAGTTCTGTCAACACACATGAGCTCTCAAGTACAAGTCCAGTCCTACTGAGCTCAAGTGGAAGAGACTGAAAGGGATTTGGAGCAGCTGAGACCATGAGATCTACAAGGCACTAGAGAGCTAGATATGGAGAGGACTCTGGGATCCTCAGGGGATCCTATGAATGCCCGCCTAAGGGCTGATGAAACACAAACTGTGGGCCTCTCCAGCACTGTTTTGTTTCTAAGGCAGAAAATCCTGATAGAGACTGGAGGGGAAAAAACACAGTGTTTTCATCAAATTCACAGATGATATAGATGATAGTGATGAACCTGAGAGAGGCCACACTTTCAAAATTACCATTGTTATACAAACAGTATGCTAAAAGTAAACATTTCCTACTAAAATATTTCCACTCATTCAGATTCCCCAGAGGCTTAAGTATCTGAGGATACAGGATATAGGATATAATTAACTCTACACAAAGCACACAGACAGAACTTCTCAAGGCTTGGGTGGCTTACCTGAAGATCCTTCACATTTGGAAAAGGAATTCCTATGGTTATGACGGCACGGGCATTATCATCTGAGAAATCCAGACCCTCGCTCACTTTGCCACGACAAACTGCTATGAGAAGGGCTCCATCTTAAGCAAGAGAAATTAAATCATTTTTTGAAACGTGCACTAAAATTCTCCGAAATTGCTTATTATTGTTATAGTATGTTTTTTAGTACATTTACAGCAACTCTGGATTGCTTTATGAGACACCATTTAAAAAATCTCATTATTTTTAATAAATAAGGAAACAAAATTAAATGGAAATGGTAGCAAATCGATTAATAACCTGTACATTTGAAGTTCCTTATAGCCAGGGGCAGTGGCTCACACCTTCAATCTCAGCACTTGGGAAACAGAGGCAGGCAGATAAGCTGCGAGTTTGTGGCCAGCCAGGTTTATAAACTACAAAGAAAGTTCCAGGACAGCCAGGGTTGACAGAGACACTCCGTCTAGAAAACCCAAAGTAAAAGTAAACAAACAAATAAATAAAATAAAATAAATCCGGCCTCCTCTTTTCAACAATCTTCCTGCCTCAGCTTCTGGAGTGTTGAGCTCAAAGGCCACCGTGCCTAGAGTTCTTGTTTGTTTGAGACAGGATCTCAGTATGTAAACCATACTGGCCTTGAACTCTCCATCCTCCTATCCCTCTGATCCCCAAGAACTGAAATTACAGGCTCCCATACTTGGTTACAGCCTTGTCATTAAATGTATTTACACTCACTGCTCTCACTCACATGGTACCTCACGGCTGCCTACACCTGTCCAGAGGGTTCAAGGCCTTCTCCGACCTCCTTGCACACATGTACACATGTGTGCACACATATACTGAGGCCCATAGACATAAGATCATAAAATAGATCTTTAAAAACTGATTAACAACATTACAGTACTTGCATTGCTGCATTGCTCCTCAATTACTGCTATCAGCTTTCACATCCAACTCTTGTCAAGGTGACAACTGAGTCTGGTCACTCTGTTGTTTGAGACAGCATTTGAAGCCAGGCTGGCATCCATGTGCACTCTCCTCCCTCTGCTTCTGAGTGCAGAGAGTACCACCAAACACCACTACTCCTGGGGTTTTAAGAACTTAAGTTTAAGTAGTAAGACCATCTCAAACAACACAAACAAAACAAAGCTGAACACTAACTACAACAACAACACCTCCTAAGTTTATCTTATGTGGTAGATTGTAAGCACAAACTATATTATCTGTGTAAAAGCTACAGATCTTACTTGGTCAATGAAGAAGGCGTTTACACATATCATACTTTTCTTTTTGACACAACAGTTCTCATAAGGTTAAATGTGGCTTAATATTAGAATATGTTCTTTTTTTTAAAACCTACTTTCTTTTTACCTAAGATTTTAAAATACAATTTTCTCAAGTACAATTCACTTAAAAATATTAAATGATTTTTAATAGCACCAATTTCTCCTTCCTTTATAAATTAAAAAGCTCTTTCGCTGACCATGACATGAAATTATTTCAAATTACCCTTTTCTCCTTTGAACTTGATAGCATCATAGTACACCTGTAGCAATTCATCAAAATCAGTTTTTTCTCCTCCTTGGGGTTCTGCGATGACCGTCTTCACTGACTCCAAACTATGCCACAAGCCTGTGAAAATCCAGCGTTCTCTTAATTTCTCTAATAGCTAAAAAGAGATGGAGAAAATCAATTCTGCAGTCTAGTTGAAGAGAGACTTTCATTTGTAAATTATAAATGCTAGAATACAAAAAAAATCAAATTCAACCTATATTATAATGAATACACATTCTAAATGTATTGGTAGATTAAAAATAAATAACAGCCAGTGAAAAGCCCAACTTTAAACACAATCTAAAAAACATGGGTGAGAGAAGAACATAATAAAATGCATGTGATCTTTAAATGTGAGTGATATGATCACCTACAACTTAACGTGTGTGAGGAAGCAAGGGAAATGCTTGGAAATCCATCAATAACTCGTATAGACATTACTCTTAACATCTGAACATGAGTTAGACATCAGTCTCAAGATGGAGGAAGGGAAACACTGCAAACATAAACAAGCAAAGATGAATAAAGAGCTAAGTAAATGAAAAGGACAAAAGCCAGCTGTAGAGACAATAACTTAAAGTGGATTGGGAGTTTTTAACCACTTCTGAATGCCATGAGTCCTACTACACTGCAGACTAGTTATTCCAGTGTAACTAAGTACCAAGAAACCAACCAGAATCCTCTAACAAAACCCCATCAATTTTCATGACATAATTTATTGTTTTTGTGAGTAAAATTTAAATGAATATAAATCAAATTCCCTATCAATACTATTTACTCAATGGTCAGCATTGATCAATAACTAAAATTCATTATATTAAAAATTATAGGGCTATCATTATCTTAAAGTATTTCCTATTTGAAATGTCTTATATAGATTTTGCTAGAATTTGATTTTTGAATATGCACTGTTTTAAAATGAAAATCCGTGTTCAGAGTTAGAAAAGTTTGAAAACCCTCTTGACAAATCTAGAGAAATAGTGTGCATGGAGAGGTCAAACTGGGTCTGTATTTGATGGAAAAAGATATTTAAAAAAAAATCATGAAGAACAGAACCTCATTAAATTACTTAAAATTTTCTGCTGAGTAGCTAGTGTAGAACTAGATAAAAATACCATCTCTCAAGTAAACAGAACCAGAGGGAACATCTGACAGGTTTCTGTTGACGCTTAGTGGAATTTAATATGGTACCATAACATTTTCTTTGAATTTAAACAAAGATAATATTTCATCATTGATTTCTTGACTCAGAGATAACAACTACCAAACTTCAGGTCATAAGTGTTCCAAAATCCTGGCCAAACTCACTCTATTCAGCTAAGACATTTATACATGATGTACCGTTCGGTCAGAGAGATCTACTTAAAAAGGAAAATTTGAGAAATAACAAAGAAGCAGTCAATGCAAACTTTTCACTGAAGATTTTTTTTTCACATTATAAACAAATAATTCACTTGGGTCTGGTGGTGCAGGTTTACAGGAAGGGTTCAAGGTCATGCAGGGCAACTTAGTAAGGCCCTGTCTCAAAATAAAAAGTAAGGAAAGGGATAGGGATAAGGCTCAGAGGCAGAGTGCTTGTCTGACATGTTCTAAGACCTAGTGTCCAACCTCTTGTACCACAAAACGGATCAAGAAAGTGGTGTTAAAGACTTGTCTGAAAAATAAGCCACTGAGATCACTGACATATCCTATCTTATTGATTGCATTTGATTTTAAATAAAACCATCAGAGCACCCTAATTACATAACTAAGACTGTAATTCAAAGACACAGGAAACACAGATCTCATTTCTCCAGTTAGCATTAGAGCTTTAAAACTTTATTGTTGGTGAAAATGTTATAACTAGAGCACACTATTTACTCCTGAGCTGCTGAGATGGCTGAGAAGGTAAGGCTTCCTGTGCAAGCCTGATTGCCTAAACTCAAAACCCAGCAGCTTCAGGGAAGGAGAGAACTGACTGATCTCCATAACTTACTGTGGGATATGCATGCCAGTGTACATAACATACACATATCACATTACATACATGCACACATATGCACACACATGCACACATCACATCACACAAAGAATAAAACAGCACATCACGAGCATATACGGCACATCATACTTAGACAACACATCACATCACACTCATATCCATACACACACCACACACACACAAACTACATGATATCATACATAAACATTATGTAAAATGAACTTAAAAAGAAAATAACACTCAAATTTGCATTAGTTAAACTGTAGAATTTTTTTTAACCATCTAAACACAACACAGAAGTTATTACACTATCTTTTGTTTTTGTTTTTTGGGGGTATGTCGGGGATAAGAAGAGAGAAAAGGAAATAAGACGGTAGAGAGCCAGAAAATGGGAAAATAGTACCAGCATCCTGCTTTATCCGTTCTTTGGACTCAAGGTTAAAAACAGCATCAGAGTGTAAGACTGGGAAAAGATACTTCTAATGAGCATTCATCATCCACACCAAACTAAACAGACAAGTTAAAAACAATCAGAGATGAAAGACATTCTCTAAGGATAAAAGGCCTATTTCCCAAGAAAATGCAACAAGTACACATTTATATAAGTCTACTTGAGAAGACCCAAGTATTTCAAAGTGAATACTGACAACACATTCCAACACAGTATTAGTAGGAGACTGAAATACCCACGCTTCAACAAATCCTAAGATATCCAGACAGAAGACGACACAGACAGATGGATGAGGAAGCAGAAAGCCTGAACAACCCACAATCTGGAAAGCTTAAGGGACACATGGAGAGCATCCTACTGAACAACAGCGGAGAGCTAATTCTTCTGAAATGTACGCGTCCACCATGCGTTAGGTCACAACACAGATCTTAACTAATTTAACCGGCAAGATGGCCAGATAAAGGCACTTGCCTTTGAGCCCGATGATTTGGATTCCATTGCATGGTAGAAAGAACCAATTCCTTAAAGTTGTCCTCAGACCTTCGCGCACACGCACGCACATGCACACACACACACACACACACACACACACACACACACACACACAGACACACGTGCTCAATGACACATGATATAACAAGATTGAAACAATATCACAATTACAAAAGAATGAAACTGTAATTCAACAGAAAACTAAGGAATGTAGGAAGATGTGGAAATTAAACAATATACTTCCGAACAGTGAGCATGAGTCAAAAGAAGAAATTTTTAAAATTATGAAATCATATTAAAATCAACAAAAATGAAACAGCATACCAAAAGTAAGGAACACGACAACAGGGTACTCAGGAAGACGTGTACAGATGACAAATGTCTGCATTAAAAGAAAACGCGATGGTGCAGCTCTGCAATTTCAGCTGTTGGGTGGTTGAGGCAGGAGGATGGCAAGTTCAGTGTCTGCCTGGGCTACAAAGTGAGACTCTCTCAAGACAAGAAGTTTAAAAAGTGCTGTGATCAGTGGTAGGACACTTAACCTAGCATGTCCAAAGCCTTGTATGTGACACCCTGAACTACAGAGTAAAAACATTAGTTAAAGAAAGGAAAATAAAGATCGGTTCCATCTGCCTGAGAGGAAGAGAGCCCTTCCTTTCTAGACATCAAGTTGGCTAACATCTTGATTTTGTATTTTCCACCCTCTAAGACTGAAAAATACATTTCTCTTGTTCAGGTGCTTTGTCCATTACATTTGTTATAGCAGCTCAAGGAATATTTTTATGTAGAAAAGAATTCTAGGGATATAGAAAGATGGTTTAAATTCTGATAGGCTGATTTGGGAGTTTGAGAAGGTGACATTGAATAAAAGTCTGAAGGAGGAAGGAAGGAAATAGTTTTGCATGCTGGAGTAACGTTCACGTGGAAACCTTGTAGTGGGAAAGGCTAGTGAGCCTGTGGCAGTGAATAGGACTAGAGACCAGAGAGGGGCTGTGGTAAAGCCATAGTGCAATGAGGGTTTGGATTCGATTCTAAGTACAATAGGAACCCTTTGGAGGCTTTGACTTAGGTTTCCGTGTTCTGTTTGAAACAGTGTCATGTGTCCCAGGCTGGCTTTGAGCTTTTGTATAGATAAGGATAACCTTTCAGATCTTCCCCTGCCTCTACCTCTAAGGACTTGGATTATAGATGTGCCCCACTATTTCTGGTTTATGCTTTGCTGAGGACAGAACCCCCAGCTTGAGTGTGCTAGGCAGGCTCCCAGCCACCTGTGCTCCCTGCCCATCCCCATCTTAGTTTCTAAAGGATGTACTGGATGCCATTGGGGGAATGGTGACGTCAGAAGACATAAGAAACAAGGCAACATCTTTAGTCATAAGGGAAATGCAAATCAAAACAACCCTGAGATTTCACCTCACACCAGTGCGATTGGCTAAGATCAAAAACTCAGGTGACAGCAGATGCTGGCGAGGATGTGGAGAAAGAGGAACACTCCTCCATTGTTGGTGGGATTGCAGACTGGTAAAACCATTCTGGAAATCAGTCTGGAGGTTCCTCAGAAAATTGGACATTGAACTGCCTGAGGATCCAGCTATACCTCTCTTGGGCATATACCCAAAAGATGCCTCAACATATAAAAGAGACACGTGCTCCACTATGTTCATCGCAGCCTTATTTATAATAGCCAGAAAATGGAAAGAACCCAGATGCCCTTCAACAGAGGAATGGATACAGAAAATGTGGTACATCTACACAATGGAATATTACTCAGCTATCAAAAACAACGAGTTTATGAAATTCGTAGGCAAATGGTTGGAACTGGAAAATATCATCCTGAGTGAGCTAACCCAATCACAGAAAGACATACATGGTATGCACTCATTGATAAGTGGCTATTAGCCCAAATGCTTGAATTACCCTAGATCCCTAGAACAAACGAAACTCAAGACGGATGATCAAAATGTGAATGCTTCACTCCTTCTTTAAATGAGGAAAAAGAATACCCTTGGCAGGGAAGGGAGAGGCAAAGATTAAAACAGAGACTGAAGGAACACCCATTCAGAGCCTGCCCCACATGTGGCCCATACATATACAGCCACCCAATTAGACAAGATGGATGAAGCAAAGAAGTGCAGACCGACAGGAGCCGGATGTAGATCGCTCCTGAGAGACACAGCCAGAATACAGCAAATACAGAGGCGAATGCCAGCAGCAAACCACTGAACTGAGAATAGGACCCCCGTTGAAGGAATCAGAGAAAGAACTGGAAGAGCTTGAAGGGGCTCGAGACCCCATAGGTACAACAATGCCAAGCAACCAGAGCTTCCAGGGACTAAGCCACTACCTAAAGACTATACATGGACTGACCCTGGACTCTGTCCCCATAGGTAGCAATGAATATCCTAGTAAGAGCACCAGTGGAAGGGGAAGCCCTGGGTCCTGCTAAGACTGAACCCCCAGTGAACTAGTCTATGGGGGGAGGGCGGCAATGGGGGGAGGGTTGGGAGGGGAACACCCATAAGGAAGGGGAGGGGGGAGGGGGATGTTTGCTCGGAAACCGGGAAAGGGAATAACACTCGAAATGTATATAAGAAATACTCAAGTTAATAAAAAAAAAAAAAAGAAAAAAAAAAAAGAATATGAGAACCGCTGTGCTCAGCATGGATAGAATGCCTCCAAACACACTAGGAATGGAAACTTCTTTCTTAAAGATAGCTAGAACTCAAGAGTGAATTATTGTTCTGATAAACAGGCTGATTGTTAGAAGTTTCCTGAGTGTATTATCATGAGTGTGAGCAAGGTAGTCAGCATTTGGACCAGCTTTTTAGAATGGTACTCGTTGTCTCTGTCTCAAAAAGGAACACCTTTGTAAAGAATATATTATTGAAATGAGAGACGGAAAAGGGACAAATCACAGGCTTCTGAATAATAACAATTAATTACACCCACTGTGAGGGCTGAGTAAGTTACCTGGAAGCTGAAAGTCGCTATTAAATTAAAGAGCTAGGGAGAAGGAGAGGGAAGAAAGGGGGAGGAGGAGATGTGATTTGGTGCAGTTACCTACAGAATAGATTAAAGAGTAGGTAGTAGCAAAAATTAAAAAAAAAAAAAAAAAAAAGAAACAAGGCAACAGTTTAGCAAGATCTACTGAGGCAGGGTGACTTAGGCACATGGTAGTGGCAAAGTTAATGAGAAATGTTTAAACATTTAAAAATGATTTTAGTAGCATTTGTTGGTGGCTTAAATGCACAGTGATTGTAAGAATGAAAGTTTTCTTTTCTTTTACAGACGTATTTGTTTTTAAGTGTTTGGATATTTTGCCTGTGTGTGTCTGTATACTACCAGCATGCCTAGTGCCCTAAGAGACCAGAGAAGAGTCAGGAACAGGAGTCACATACAGGTCCTGGGAATTGAACATGGGCCCTCTACAAGAGCAGGTAGTGCTCTTAACCTCTGAGGGTGGGAAATATAAAATCAAGATATTAGCCAACTTGATTTCTAGAAAGGAAGGGCTCTCTTCCTCTCAGGCAGATGCCTCCTTTTCTCCACACCCTCACATGGCCTTTTGCCTGTGCCTAGGCAGAGGAGGGCAATGAACTCTGGTGCCTCTTAGTACAAAGACACCAATGCTGTGAGACCAGGGTCCCATCCTCAGGTCTTCACGTAACCTTAAGGACATCCTTAGAGACCTGCCCTATCTCAAATGTAAGCACTCTGGGGTTAGGGCTGCTACAGGAGAAGGTCGTTAGCACACATGCTCAGTCCACAGTGTCATCTAACACGGCAGTATCTTTACACTTTACTTCCACTGGAAATGTAAGAAGATGATAAACTTTCTTTCTGCGTACCTCACCAATGACTGTGCAGCAATTAGAGCACCTCACACAAAGAAAATGCTCAATAAACGACTTAGGTGAACTTAATAAATCAACCAAGTTCAAATCAATGACTGATCAGAAAGGAGAATAAAGAAAGGCAAAACCGGTTGGGGATTTAGCTCAGTGGTAGAGCACTTGCCTAGGAAGCGCAAGGCCCTGGGTTTGGTCCCCAGCTCCGGGGGGGGGAAAAAAAAAAAAAAAAAAAAAAAAGAAAGGCAAAACCAAAAACCAACCAAATGACAATAAAAAACCCCACAACTACTAAAACAGAGGCCCAAATCTTCAACAAAAGAATATTCAGGTGCTCAGTAAGAGGACAGCAGAGACAGAAGGGAGGAGTGATACATTAAAGGACACAAACTCAGGCTGGAGATTTTGTTGTGAGCTCCATTAGCCTTTCGCCCTCCTTCTTTCACTCCTTCCCCTTTTCCTGTCTTCTCCCCAACTGCTCTCTCTCTTCCTCACTTCAGTTTCACTACGCAAATCCTTAGGTCTACAGCTTTTCTGTTCTCATCGCAGGTGACACTAAAAGAATGCACGTACATGGCTAGAGTGACTCCCTCTTGCCGGAGGGGTCTCTGCAGCGGCTGGACAGACAATTTGGTCGTTCCTTCTCACAAACAGCTTAATGGGAAGCACTCAGACCTGTCTCTCAGTTTTTCAGGCTTATTACACAAGAGGAAAAAAAAAAACCCACAAGGTATTTCTGAGTTATTTTTATAGGTCATAAAGAGTAAACATGAGTCACATATAGAGACTAGCTGACACAATGACGGAGACAACTCATTTACCAACTGGTGTTCACAGTGCTTGGATTCATTAGCATCAGAGGCAAGTTTTTGAAAAGTCACATCTCACAAATTAAAAGAGTACTTTGGAATGCCTGTGTCTTATCTGGACATTGTCATTCCACTTTTTCAAGCTTCTTAAAACCAGTATGCCACTAGGGAGGCAATAAGTTAGAATCCTGCATTTGTTCAATGTCCACAGCTTTCATGGAGCACCAGATGTTCGGCGCATTAATAACGCACTAACTCAGAGTCTCTTTTTGAAACTTTAGAAAGTGCAAATTGCATTAAGATCTCCCTGCCCTCGTTACTAGCATTGTTACAGTCCGAGCCCTTTGGAGATGTTTTTGGCCCGTGTTTCTCTCCTAATACCGCCATGCACTCACTTTAATAGCCAGGACTCGCTCGGTCCTAATGCTTTTAGTAGTCCGGCCTAAATAGACGATCTCACATAATCCTATTCATGTCATTTGTTTCAAAGGTAAAATATAATCAGATTTCCCATCAGAAGATGATTCTTTGATACTCATTCTGGGAGGTATTAATATATGAGAAATATTTACATCCTTTTTTTCAGTCGATATATTTCTATGGGTGGTATGTTAGAAATAAGAGTATTTTAAATACTAATAAAAATGAAAAATTAGTAGTATTTCTAAATAAAATGTTTAGTTACTATAAAATGAGCATAGCCTTCATTTTTCAGTATTCAAATGTAAAAATAAAGAGACCACAGTCATTTTTATGTAACATCTCCCCATGTGGTTACATATGACTTAGGGTTTTTCATTTCAACATTTCAGGATTAAATGTTGGTGACCACTCACACAGTCAGCAGTATTTGTGAAAGAATATGGGCAAATACTACCCTGAAGTGAATGTAAAATTCTCTGCAGTTTTTGGGAATCTAAACAGAAATAAAGGATTCTGAAATAGTCTGAAAAAAAGTACTCCTCTTATTAATGAGCTAAAAGACCAAGGAGTCTGAAGATGTTAGAACTGTTCTTCTGAGAACAACTGATTTTATACTTTCTCACAGATGTAAATGGAAGTATAATATTTATAATGTGAATTTGAGAAAACAAATAATATTTAAGAAGTAGCTCACATATTTCTTTTTTTTTTTTTTTTTTTGGTTCTTTTTTTTTTCGGAGCTGGGGACTGAACCCAGGGCCTTGCGCTTCCTAGGTAAGCGCTCTACCACTGAGCTAAATCCCCAGCCCCTCACATATTTCTTGGAACAATCTATTTAATTGAAATTTCTTGAACAGGAACCTGGAACCTATAGCTATTTATGCATGGAAGACACTTAACTCTTTGAAAAACGGATTCTAAATTTTTGTGGACTCATCTATAAATGGAGTAAACATATAATTAAAATGTATATATTTGACCATTTTTGTTATTTTAAGAAGTGATAGGGGTTGGGGATTTAGCTCAGTGGTAGAGCGCTTGCCTAACAAGCACAAGGCCCTGGGTTCGGTCCCCAGCTCCAAAAAAAAAAAAAAAAAAAAAAAAAAAAAAAAAAAAAAAAAGAAGTGATGGATAGTAAATGGATAAAATCTAAAATCTAAATGTTGGATAAAATCTAGATGAATAAATTTATTCATACAAAAATCAACTGCATGTTTGATTTTGTGAGATTAAGTCGAGGCTAATAAATAAATCAGCTACCTATCTACAGTCCTTAGAACTCATGGTAATTAGTCAGTTTAGCCACAGTGTGAGAAATACCACAGACTGTAGGTGAGAAAGCAACAGTGAGAGCAAGCGCTGCTGGGTTTCCTGAGCTACGACTGTCAGATGCTGTCAGGCTAACTCTGCTGCAAACCTTCACTGTGCAGCCTAAAGAGACAATCAAGAAAAGCCTCATCTTACAATCTAGACGATTATAACAAAAACACCGAAAATATCATGTGATAACAATCAGGAGGAGAAGCAGGTCAAGCATCATACAAATAAAGAAGATCATTAGCCATAAAAGATATCAGCAAGAGAAGAGACGACGTTTCCGCAAAACAACGATAACATATGAGAAAACAACAGCAGCAGGTTCCAACCTCCTGGAACTCACACATCACCCAAAGGCTCAGATGCTAAAGGCTCAGTTGGCAGCACGAAAGGCAGTAAGGCCTAGCTGAAGCAACTAGGTTACTCCTGTGACCTTGAAGAGCACGCTGGCCCCTGAGCCCTTCTCTTCCTTGTCTTTGCTTCTTAGACGCGGGCAGCCAGGGAATCAGGGAGTGCCTGAGATGGTGACTCCTAGGAATGTCAGAAACTACACCCTTAAATGATCACCAACATGAGTGCTTAGTATAAGCTAACAAACACAAGAACAGGGGTGCCAAAGCGGACTGGGGAGGCCCCAACCCCAAACAAAGAACTACATGCAACTAAAGAATGCTGAGAGTGAGGGAAATACTTTCTTAAGAAAGAGCACACTAGATCTTTACATCACATTCCAAATAAAAGGCAGACTCTCTCTGCCCTCTTTCTCTTTTCTCTTCTTTCTCTTGCCCCCTTCCCCTTGTCTCGTTCTTCCATTAAATCTCTCCACGTGGAAAAAAAAAAAAAAAAAAAAGAAAGAGCACACTAACGGGTTATCCAATATCAAATGGTCAGCTCTGAAAACTCAGATACAATGAAAAATATACAGATTGAGCTGGTTATATATAGAAATATACATGCACATATCAACAATTAATAAAAATGCCATGAATTTGAGAGATAGCAAGTGGGGAAGTGTAGAAAGGGTTGAAGAGAAGATAGGGAAGAAGAAAATGATGTAATTGTAATATAATCTCAAAAATAAGATTTTTTTTAAAAAATACTATAAAAGGAGACAGATGTGTGTGTTCGTGTGTGTGTGTGTGTGTGTGTGTGTGTGTGTGTGTGTGTGTGTGTGTTCATCCAAAATTAGATAGATAAAAAGGTAAAGCTGGATAAATTAGGGATGATGGTACTTATCTTATTACCTGGATGGCAGAGGCAGGGGGCTATAAATACACTATTATCCTTGGATATATCGTAATTTACTGTAAGTTAGAAGCCAGTGTACGTGGTACATAGTCTTAAAAAATAAATGCATATGCATGTATATATAAACACATATATTGTATTTAAAGAACAGAATGAGAGACGGCTTTCAATCCAATGTCAGCAGGGAACTTAACCCTCCGTAATGCACAGATCATCCAGATAGAGAATTAATGAACATCAGGCTATTAACAGAATACACACAGTTCCCACACTCCCTAGGACAATTATATCAGGGTGAAAAATAAGCATTAGCCAATTTTAGAAGAATGGAATTAAATCAAGAAGGATCTCTCCCAGCCACAGAGATAAGAAGCTGGAACTCAATAATAGGATAAGTTTTGAAAAATTCACAAATATCAGAATTTTAAGATTGCTGCTGAGCAACCAATGGGTCAATGAAGAAATTAAAGGGGAAATTTAAAAATAACAAGGCAGGGGTTGGGGATTTAGCTCAGTGGTAGAGCGCTTGCCTAGGAAGCGCAAGGCCCTGGTCCCCAGCTCCGAAAAAAAGAACCCCCCCAAAAAAAAAACAAAAAACAAAAAACAAAAAAAAAAAAAAACAAGGCAAACAAAAATGAGAACACAGCAAACTAAAACTTATGGGACAGAGAAAAAATCCTGAGAACAAACTTATAGCAATAAATATCTACACAAAGAAGGAAAGGAGAACAAATAAAAGGTTGGATATGGGGGCTTGGAAGACAGTTTAATCCATGAGTAATTAAACACTGCTTAACAGGATCATATTTATTGGTTTAATAAGCATATTAAGTACAAAATTAGCAGAAGAAAATAGTAGTGATCATGACACAAATGACTTTGGAACACTCCCTGTTAGATTACATGTGAACTAAAAATTGTTTTAATAAAATAGAGTGAATGGTTCTTAAAAAAACATAAACATGAATGAAATAGAGACTATGACAGAAAATCAACAGAACAAAAACTGAGATGTTGAAAAGATAAATAAAATAAATAAAACTTTAGATTGATTAATTTATAAAGATAGAAGACCAGAGGTAAATTTGATGCATCATCAAAGGGATGTAAGAGGCTGTTGTCTGCAGTTAAATGCCTAGAAGAAATGAGTAACTCCCAGACACATTTAATACACTGACACCGAGTTATGAAGACAGGAACAAATCTGAGCAGACAGATTTATAGCTAATCAGAAGACTGACTAGATGACAAACATGTCCTATCAAAAGGAAAGCTCAGGTATTCACTGGCTTCATTGCTGAACTTCCTCAAATATTTAAAAATAAACTAATGCTAATCTTTCAACAAAAAAATAGAGTTAGAGAGTACTTATAAACTCTCAACAAAGCCAAATACATTAAAAGAAAAGTACAAGAGGTTGGGGATTTAGCTCAGTGGTAGAGCGCTTGCCTAGCAAGAGCAAGGCCCTGGGTTCGGTCCCCAGCTCTGAAAAAAAAGAAAAAGAAAAAAAAAAAAGAAAAGTACAGATGAGTATCACTAATACACATAAAATTAAAACTCTTGGACAAAATATTGCAAGTTGAAGAATAGCCACCAAAATCATAGAATTATCTTGGCAAGTAGGGGAGGCTCAACATATACACATCCACAGATAGGATGCATCATTTTAACGGACAAGAGGACAAATATAACCACATGGCCATCTTATTAGATAAGGGAAAAAACATCTGACAAAATTCAACACCCTTTCAAGATACAAATTCTTGTCAAAATAGACATGGAAGGACTCATCACAACACAATAAAGCACAGCTATGGTATATACACCTAGTATATAGGTGACAGAAATCAGTACTGTCTGGAACAACATGAGGTTTCCATTCTTGTCACATTTACTCAGCACTGTGATGGAAGTCCTTGGCAGGGTATTTAGTCAGGAGAAACAAAAGACATCCAAGGACATAGTCCTCAAAGGAAGAACTGAGTTGTTACTATTTGCTAAGAACAGTTATACATAGAAAACTAATACCACCGCCAAAAAAAAAAAAATGCTAAAAAGTAATAAAAAAATTCAAAGTTGGGGTTGGGGATTTAGCTCAGTGGTAGAGCGCTTGCCTAGCAAGCGCAAGGCCCTGGGTTCGGTCCCCAGCTCCTAAAAAAAGAAAAGAAAAAAAATTCAAAGTTGCAGGATAGAAAATCGATTTGTAGAAATTTGTAGTACAGGGATGAAAGGTAGGCAGAGGCAAAGTCTGGCTGCCTAATATGTACAAAGTCTTGAGTTCTAGCCCATACATACAATGAAAGAAAAACATCTGTGTTTCCATATGCTAACAATGATCTATTAAAACGAAGGGAAGGAAACAAAGAAACTTTTTACTGACTGGAAACAACTTATAGATTTGGAAGGAAAAAGTTATATCCACTAATGTCTTAATAATCAAAATATATATCCAGTAGCAACAACAGTAACAAAACAATGAGAAGAAAAGAGGGAGGGAAGAGGAAGGAAAAGAAGCAAGAGAAGAAAATTTAAAGAATGAGGGGAAAGGAAAAAGAAATTGAGAAAGAGAAAAGGAGAAAAGGGAGAGAAATCAAGCAAACAACTGGAAACTACCAATAGACCCAGATGGGTCAGACAACCCTCAAGGAAGGGAACTGGGGGGTGGGAGATGAGGGTCATAGGATCAAGGTGAGGGAACTAGGACCTAGTTCCCACTTCAGAGTTTTGGTTGAAAGTCTGGGTCTAGTGCAGAGTAAGAACTCAGGCTGGGGACAGGGGATACAAGCAGAGCTTCAGTAGATGGGGAGTTGAGGCCCCAGATGTCATAAAGTTCCAAGCCGCCTGGGTGAAAAGTGCCAGGAAGAAAGGTTAGAGGACCTGAGGCCACTCCTTAACCAAGTGTAGTGGTTTGAATATGCTTGGCCCGGGGAATGGCACTATTAGGAGGTGTGGCCTTGGTGGAGGAAGTGTGTCATTGTAGGGGTGGGCTTTAGGACCTTCTTCCTAGCTGTCTGGAAATCAGTTTTCTACCGTTTGCCTTCAGAACAAGATGTAGAACTCTCAGCTCCTCTAGTGCCATGTCTGCCTGGATGCTGCCATGCTTCCTGCCATGGTAACAATGGACTGAACCTCAGAACCTGTAAGCCAGCCCCAGTTTAATGTTTTCCTCTGTAAGAGTTGCTTTGGTCATAGTGTCTCTTTACAGCAATGGAAACCCTAAGTCACCAAGTTATTTGAATTATCCACCAAAATGTGATATGCGTTCCCCGCCTATTTTCTAGTGATCAGAGGGAAGAACATGTGTGCTAATATCCATGGTTAGATAGCAGATGAGTTCAACAGCTACATATGCCTGACCTCTAATTGGACAATCACCATATCACAACCTCAAGGTCCCAACACCATACAGATTTCTTCTACTTAACACAGAAGAAGTGGTGTTCTGGCTACAGAAATTTCAAACATCTAAATAAAAATAATAAAACTTGGATGTAGTGATTTAGCTTCTCCTTTGGATTCACTTGGAAATGGCAAACAACAAGCAGCATTGAAAATTTCTCAACATAAAAACTCAATGCTAAACAATAGTTATAAAAAGTCTTAATAAAGAGAAGCCGACACAAAGAGAGAACATGGAGGCTAATGTTAAGATTCCACATTGTACCTTTACAGGTTGTTATGAATGTTCTTAAGGGATGGATGTGTACAGGGCTTTGTATGTTTAGGTGGGCAATTATATCTTATCAATTGAGAAAAAAATAGAAAAAAAATAAAGTCTTAATAAAGACTGAACAGAAAGACTACATTTTATTCTTTCTCTAACATTCAGTGGTGAATGAAAAGATATTCAAGGAAAATGGGTCATGCGACTACTAACTTAGTCATAAAAATGTAAAGGAACATCAAAGTCTGTAACAAAAAGAAAACGATCCAAGCTTCTTTTGGCACCATAAAATTTCTTTTCAAAATTACTCAATGGAATCTTTCCATCTATAAAAAGAGTTTAAAGTCTTCCACCCACTCAGTCTATAAAAAATGATCTCTCAGTGAGTTCGAAGGCAGTGGTAGTACCAAGTTAAACAACAGAATCAAGTCAAATTTATCTTGGAGGAAGAATGACATTCTTCATAAAACTTGCAGTTTCTAGTGACTTCAGCGAGCTCTGAAAGCAATGTGGAGGGAAGAATTTAAATAATGCCCTTACGTTAACTCTTACAAAGTAATCCATCTGAGAGTACAGGACAAATGTTTACCGTGGAAATGTCTGCTTTGAAAACTTTAGACTTCCTTCTGTGCTTCTTTTATGAAAATCTGCATCTCCCCTCCAGTATTCCCATCTTTTCACTGCAACTATAAAAGCTCTCTGTGGACAGGGTGCTGGTGGCACACATCTTTAATCCCAGTTCTCAGGAGGTAGAGGTAGGCAGATCTCTGAGTTCAAGGACAGCTTGGTCTACAGAGTGAATTCCAGGACAGCCAGGGCTACATAGAGAAACCCCATCAAACAAAACAAAACAAAACAAAAATCTACAAATCTCTGGGCTGGAGAGATGGCAGGCCAGGTGAAGACACTTGTGACATAAGCCTGGTGACCCAAGTATGATCTCCAGAACACATGTAGGGGAGGAGATAAAAGACTCTACAAAAGTTATCCTTGAAATCCACATATATGACGTGGTGTATGAACTCATACATACATATCATGCATATGTGTGTACACACAAACACACACATAATTTTTAAGTTAAAAATACTTCCTGTGATTCTGCTGATGCTATCCTCCCTATTCCCCAAGATGCCTGCAAGATGCTTGGATTAGTAGAGCCTATCTTTCAGCACGACTGTGGGGGTGCGTACAGAGTCATAACTAAGGTAGGAAGACCCACCCTAAATATGGGTCATACCGTCTAATAGAAGGAGGCAGACAGCCATGACAATCTAACATTTCTTCTTTGCCTCCTGGCTGCCACAAGGTGAACAGCTTTCCTCTGCTATGGCTTTTTCTGTTTCTATGTGCCCTGAGATCCCAAAACAATGCAGAAGGCCAACTATGGACTGAACCCTCTGAAACCATGAACACAAACACATCTCACCTCCTTCTAATGGTTTCTCTTAGGTATCGGTCATGACAGCGAAACATGGACGCACATGTCCCCACATCCACAAGTGGAAATCCCCTGGTCCTCCTTACTCTGAGCTGGGTGCAACAACACAGATAGCCACTGTAGTAACTGGCTCATGTTTGAATCTTTTTAAATTTTTTTCGATGCAAGGTTTCTCTATGTATTCCTGGCTGTCCTAGACCTTGGAACATGGACCAAACTGGCCTTTAACTCAGACTCCACATGTCTCTGCCTCCCAAATGCTGGGATTAAAGGCTGGGATTACTGCCATGCCCAGTAATACATGTTTGAATCTTTAATAGGGCTTAGCAAACTCCAAAGCATGCAACCAAAAATTATTTCTTCAAAAAATTAAAGAGAAAAGATATAAAATTAGAGTTTTCAGGAAGTAATATACACAGAGTTCTCAGTGTAAATAATTGGATATTTCAAAGAGATCCAATTAAAATATTAAGAGTTCTTTCTTAGAATAGAAAAGATAGGGGTTGGGGATTTAGCTCAGCAGTAGGGCGCTTGCCTAGCAAGCACAAGGCCTTGGGTTCGGTCCCCAGCTCCGTAA
This sequence comes from Rattus norvegicus, assembly GCF_021556685.1. Lineage (NCBI taxonomy): Eukaryota > Metazoa > Chordata > Mammalia > Rodentia > Muridae > Rattus > Rattus norvegicus. Next base: position 76,875,253 of record NC_141543.1, read on the forward strand.
AAAAGAAAAGAAAAAAAAAAAAAAGAAGAAGAATAGAAAAGATATTAATATATGGAATTAAGATATACTGGTCAATGATATGAACTGCAGAAGATTTTAGTTTGTAGTTGTAAAATATCTCTCATTTCAAATGCTCTAAGAAAGACCGAGGTGGTGTGGGCCTGAAATGTCAGCACCACAGCAGCCACAGCGGGAGGATTAAGAAGCCAGGCTGCATGAACTGTCTGCTGAGCCTAGACATCCTGGGCCCTGAATCAAGACTATCAGACAAAACAAGACAAAAAGAGACCTGGGTTACAGACAAATGAACATCTGCCCGTTCCTGTATGAATAAACATTTAACTGTTCTGTTAGCTTTTGTTATCTAACACCTCAAAAGTGCATTCACTTATCACTCTCATTATCGTAGCAACGAACCATTATTCCACATTGATTCTACATCAAAAGATTAAGCCTTGTGATAGATACTCTTCCGCAGTCAGACTTCTTGAGACTACTTCTCCAGCTGAGCTCTGGTACATGGACTTTTGGATACACTGAGAAGAATATAGCCGTGCCTCGCCCAGAGCCCTGACTCGGAGAAAATGGACATTGTTTTCAATACTGAGCTACTGGTTGTTTGCTACGAAACAACAGAAAACCAATACAATCTCCCCTTTTATATTTCAGTCTGCTCCCTAATATTTCCCTGAAGGAAATTTTAATACAGACATTCTTGTTTGTTACATGGTCAGTGTTAAATCTCATTGAAAGGACAGTAAGTACATTCGATAAATTTAATCACTGTGCTGTATGCCTAAGTAAGTGTACTTGTCTGATCTTTCAAGTAAACTAGATGAACATTATGAAATTCGACTGAAAAAAATAATCCAAAGATAAAATTAGGATTTATAAATTCAGCTCCACGATATAAAGAACTTGGAAGTCATCACTTCCTGCCTTACAATAAGAAAAAAGCTAAACAAATTAAAAAATCAATAATTTTTAGTGGATACCAATTGAGAACTAGGGTCACAGACCTAATCGCTATCCCGGAACTACATAAAAGGCGCATACAGAGCACTGCCACTGGGCTGTGTTTAGTAGGGCAATAAACTAAAAGCATAAGCTGACTGGAACAACTGAAAGATGATTTGAGAAACTACTGGAGTCAAATGTAGACTGAAAGCAAGACACTCTGGGGGCTGTAGTCTGGGAAGGCTCTCACATTTGTGAAGCTATTACTTCCAGTAACCCCACAGTTCTAAAAATAAAGAGCCAAGAAAAAACCTTCCTGTTCCTGGCAAGAAAGGGGGAAGTAGTCATTTTAAAGAGGCTTGAAGCATCCCTCCAAACTAAGGGCAGTCCACTAGTAAGGAAGACCCTGCATGATGGAGGGAAAATTACCTACAATCCAGCTTCCTCCAGACTTCCTGTGTCATCTAATGAGATCAGTGAAGAATACTGAAACACTTGGAAGGTTTCAGCATGGGATCATGGTCCAAGTAAATGACATAATAAAAGGCCACATGCTGCTCCTCTTCCCTACTCCCACCACTGCAGAAGGGCTCCAGTGCAGCAGCCCTCAACTACTGCCACAAGACTGACTCTCTAGAGTCCACTTTAGGACTGGGGAGTAGTTCCCTGGGAGTGTACAACATATCTGAGACCCTGGATCAAGAGACTTTACAGAGAAACTCAAGTCCACATTAAGAATTAGAAAGCAGCCAGGTGTGGTAGTGCACACCTTTAATCCTAGCACTCAGGAAGAGAGGCAGGCAGATCGCTCAGAATTTGAGGACTGCCAGGGCTACATGATGAGACCTTCTCAAAAACAAACAAACAAACAAACAAACAAACCCCCAAATCAACAACAAAAACAAAGCAAAACAAAAAGAATTTAAAAGCACTGGCACAGATAAGTACTTAAGTAAACTTAATAGGCAGTGTAAGGTAATTTAGTCTGTAATTATATTGATTTCTATAATAGTAATATACGCGTAAGTGGGATAGAACATAGCTCATAGAATCAAAGCCTTTGCAAATTACTGAAAATAAATTAGTATTAATATAAACTATCATTAAATTTTAAGGTGTAACAGTCACATGCATACATGCTTGAGTGCACGTACACAAAAAGACAGACACACACACATACACATACTAATAAAGCAAAACAAAACAAAAATCAAAGGTTTAGCCAGGTGGTGGTGGCTCATGCCTTTAGTACTAGTACTAAAGTACACAAGTAGACAGATCTCTGTGAGTTTGAAGCTAGCCTGTCTACGGAGTGAATTCCAGGATGCCCAGGGATACATAGTAAGATTCTGTCTAAAAAAACATACAGACAAATAAACAAACAATCCCTAAAATAAAACCAAAACCAAAACCAAAACAAAACAAAAAACCCCAAGGGTTTGAGTGTGGGTACATGCCTCTTATCCCAGACTCTGGGAAGCTGAGTCAGAGGCCTTCCCTAAGAACAGACAAATCTACATAGACTTGCAACTGATCAGAATTACACAAGGAAAGCTAGTCTTAAACAAACAGGAAAGAAACAAAGCCAAGGAAATGGAAATGACACATTAGAAAAGTTTACTTGGCCTGGCAGTGCTGATCCCAGCACTCAGCATCAAGAGGGAGGTGGAGTTTTAGGCTAGCCTGGTCTACAGAGTGAATTTCAGGACAGCCAGGACTACAAGGAGAAACCTGGTATCAACAAACAAACAAACAAGCAAACAAACTGAGTAAGAAAAGTTTACCTGGCACACTAGAGAGCAGCTAGTTAGCACGAAAAGTAGTAATGGAGTAACAGAAACAGAAGGAAAAAGAAACAAAGAAAACAAGGAGCAAATGGTGTTATCAATGCCCAACAGAGATTGGGAGAATTAATTTTTAAAAAATCAAACTACGTAATGTTTACAAAGGATTCATTTAATGTTCAAAATACAAATACACTGAAACTTGGCAAGTGCTCTACTACTGTGCTATATAGCTACAGTCCTGAACAAGTCGAAAGATTAAAGCATCATTCAGCCACTAAAAATGCATTGACACTCTACTACAAAGAACTCTGCAAACACATTAAGTCACGAATCCAAACATGTAAGGCCACATGCTATATAATTACACTTATCTGAAAATGCCAGAGGGCAGTTCGGCTAAAGCAGAAAACAGGAGAGTATTTACAGGGACCGGAAGCTGGAATTAGAACTGCTAGTGATTGTAAGGGATTTCTTTTTGTAGTAAGAAAACTTATTTTGTGATCAGACAGTGGTGATGGCTCACAATTTTGTATTAGTAATTACTGAATTCTACACTTTATTTTTCAGACTTATTTTTACGTGTATGAATGGTTTTCCCTGCATGTACATCTATGAACCATAGAGTGTCTGGTGTTCATGGAGGTCAGAAGAAGGCATCAGATCCTCTGGAACTTGAATTACAAAGCCCAGGTCCTGTGAAGGGCAATCGGTTCTCTTAGTCACTGAGACGTAGCTCCAGTCTTGGGGACTTATTCTTACATTCACGTGTTTGTGCCTGCATAAGTTTATGTACACTACATGCATACGAGTGTCTGACAAGGACGGAGAGCACCGTATTCTCCTGATATAGGTGCTGAGAATGGAACCCAGGTCTTTTAAAACAGCAGTAAGCACTTTAGCTACTAAACTATCACTCCAGCCCAGAATTCTATACTTTAAACAAGTGAATTATATGGTTGGGATTTACACTGTAAAAGAACGTTTTAAAAGAAGATTTTACTCGTTACTTTGTGCAGCTGTGATCAAAATGGCTGAAAGGACAGTTTAAAAAGAGGAATTATTTTGGCTTATAGTTTATGGTTTCAGAAGGTTTAATCAATGTCTGCTTGGTCTCATGCACTTGGGCAGAACATCACGGCAACAGGAATGTGTGGCATGAGAGCTGAAAGGAAACAGAGACAGGGAGAGAGGAACCTACTAGGCCCCACCTCCTAATGTTTCATAAACCTACAATTGCATCTCCAACTGGAGACCAACTGTCCAAGACATGTGCCTTGAGGGGAAATTCACTTTAGGATCACAACATTCCTCTCCCATTCCTCAAAGGCTCATGGCTATGTCATAACGCAAAATGCAATTAGTTCATCCCCAAGGGACTGCAGGGTCTTAACAGTTCCAACATTGTTCAAAATCCAAATTCAGTTTCCCCCGAGAGTCAGGTCAAACTCTTAGCTACAAGTGCTTATACAATTTCTAAAAGCTAAGTTTCATACTATCAACATACATAATACTGAGTTAAAATTCATTCTACAAATGGAAGGAATCTGGGCATAGGGAGAAAGAATGTTACTCCAACAGGACTGTGAAACCTGGCAAGGCGAATGTTAAACTTCATATTCTATGTCTTGTACTTGATCTGTCCTCCCACTAGGGCTGGCTACACCCATGGCTATCTTTGGGAAATATGTTTGTTCTTTGAATCTCCTAAAATCCTGGAGTTTCCACTATAGCTTAGATTTCACTCTTAACTGCACATATCTCCTCAGAGCTTGTTTAAGGGACCCAACTCTGTTCACATTTGCCTTACTTTCCAGGGATTATTTTGAAAGATAGGTGGGTAGGAGAGGCCAGATATAGTGGCTCATGCCTATAATCCTAGCATCTGGGAGACAAAGGCAAGAGGATCACAAGTTCGAGGCCAACTTGGGCAAAAACCTGTCTCAAAGGACAAAGTGGGGCTTACTGGATGGACACTTGCCTAGCACAAGTGCTTGAGGTCAATTCCCAGCACCACAAGAAAAAAACAAGTATAGAGGCCTTCCTGACTAAAGGGATGCTAGCTGGCCTGAGCATGGCAAACATGGCTCTGGCAGGCCTTGCCCTTCTTCCTGATTCTTTCTGCCTTGCTACAACCACATTCCTAAAGCTGACCACCAAGGTCTATTCCCTTATTTGTCACTTCCTCCTCCTGCGGCCACCTACCAAGGTCCTGCTATCAAAGTATTAAAGTCCAGCAATCAAAAGCCTACTTTGGTTCACCTGATTAACATGCCAATCAAAATTAAACACCTCGTCCTAACACAGGGTCTCCCTTGTACTTTTATAAACAGCCGTTTGCCTTCAGGCCACGTCTGCCTCCTCTCTGTCCAGAGGCAGTCTTTTGTCCCACTTTGGGACAAATACTTCTACTAGTTTCCTTCCCCTTCTCCCTCATGCTCCTCCTCTAGCTCCTGCCTTAGTCTCTTATTTCTGCACTTTGTCCCTCTGGGGCAAATAAATCTTTGTGCTGACAACTTGGTCTTGGGGTGTCCTGAGCCAATCCTTACAATGACCCTGAACTCTTGCATTTTGTATGCCTCCAAAATGATTATCAAATCAGCAGCTGAAGGGAGTAATATCTGTTGTCAGACAAGCAGTAGCTGCCCCATGGGCCATGAGAGCAGTGGCCTCTGAGGGGCCGTGTGGCGGAGGAGAGAAGATGCTTTCTTAGGCAGCTGTCTTCTCACGAGAAAGTTTTTCCGATGAGTTGAAATTTCTACTTCTTGGACCCTAGCTACTTTTAGCTTGGTTTACAGTGGGAATCAAGAATCATGCTGTCTTTTCATGAATTTAAATGTGTTCATTTTCTCACCAAACTGAGTTTTGTTTTTTTTTTTTTTTTTAAGAGCTGAGGACCGAACCCAGGGCCTCGCACTTGCTAGGCAAGTGCTCTACCACTGAGCTAAATCCCCAACCCCTACCAAACTGAGTATTATTCAAATCTTTCTACTACACTTTCTGCTTCGAACTCTCATTGTAAACCTATCTAAAAGATCCCAGGAATAAAAATGCCACAGCCTGAAAATAATTCTGTTTTGAAATTTCTTTCACCAAATTAATTTCTCCACTGTTGTTATAATCAGACACAGTCTCAGGATGTGAAAAAATATTTAAAAATCTTGAACACAATTTAAAGGACCTCTAGGCCAATTCTTACAGCCATTTCTGCCTAGTTCTCTTAGGTAATCTGTCTGCTAAGTGCCTTCTACAATTGCTCATTGAGCTGCTTCCAAATGTCTCCTACGAAATAACTTCAGAAGATTAAAAAAAAAGATCAGATTCAGTCAAGCAACTGCCTGGATCTCTGACAGCACTTTTCTATATTAGTTATTTTTATGAAGCCACGACTCAAATACCTGAGAGGGTGTAAAAGGAGAACGATTTCTTTTAGCTCATGGATCAACAGGCTGCCTGGCCTCATGTGCGCATGCCCCAGCATGATCCCCTTCCTCCAGCTAAGCTCCACCTCCCCGAGATCTCTGGAAATATTCCCAGTGACTGGAAAACGGGCTCAGCACATGAGCCTGTGACAGACATTTCCATTCAAACGGTAATAAGAGATTGATGATTTAAAAAAAAAAATTAAAGGGAAAAGTAATTAGTAGGCTTTCTATATTTTAAAAAATTCAAGGTTTTGATTAAAAAATGAATAGTGATCAAAATGATAATGATTGCAGAAGGAACATCTTTGCTTAAAACACAAGCCATTGCTACGAATGAATATGACACCAAACTCTCAAAGCTTCTTGAATTCTTAGTTTACATGCCTATAGATGAATTAATTTTTAGCATGTCATTTAGCTTCCTACACAGAAAAAGAAATAACATACTGTGAGTCAACTATACAACTACATGACACGAAAAATGTACTTAAAGGTAAAACTTACAAGTACAACTGATTTTTAATCAATATTTATAAGCTTAACTTTGATCTTTATTTGGGAATTGTATTTATGATATATGGCAACTTGCCTAGGCCATGTAAAGCCCAGGCATCTCGCCATGCTTCTGAGATGCGTATCCCAGAAATTAGTATTTAAATTGTCAAGCCTTGTAATACAAAAAGCCTTCCTAAGTAAGTGGGAAGCACGCCTTTTAACTACCGTGTAGGGCCATCATTTCTCTCTTGGCCCTTCCTCTTCCTGTTCTACATCTCTGAAAAACTTTAATGTTTTTACTAGAATCTTATAATGTTTGACGTTTTTAGAACTTTCAGTGGTTGGGAAATATACACTAAAGAGTATATTTATAACAAAAGTATCAATGTTAATGTTAATCGAAACAACCTTTTGAAAAAGAGGTTAAAATCGCTTAGAAATAAAGGGTGCTATGTTAATCGAAACAACCTTTTGAAAAAGAGGTTAAAATCGCTTAGAAATAAAGGGTGCTTTTAAGTATGGCTAAGACAGAAAACACCAGCAGTCACGTCACCAGTCTGTCTGCAGTAGGGTGTGGCTGGGCTGGTGGAGCAAGTGGGATGACCCAGCCGCTCACTGCCTTCCTTCCATGGAACTCATCTTCCTCAAAGCTACTGACCTCTCCACTGTTCACAATGCTTGCTATTTTTTTTAAATTTATTTATTATATGTAAGTACACTGTAGCTGTCTTCAGACACACCAGAAAAGGGCATCAGATCCCATTACAGATGGTTGTGAGCCACCATGTGGTTGCTGGGATTTGAACTCAGGACCTCTGGAAGAGCAGTCAGTGCTCTTAACCACTGAGCCATCTCTCCAGCCCACAATGCTTGCTATTAAACGTGATTTATAACTCTGCATCACAAGATAAAAGACCAGGATAGTGCTTTATTAGGTGTTCCAATTGTGTCACAGTTACGGAATGGTGTTTAGTATCGGTATGTTAATAGCATCCTGAAAAGCTGTCATCAATAGACATAATCCCTACTTAGAAACACTGGTCATTTAAAAATCTTTACTACTATGACTTCAATTGTTCCTCATATTTTGCTCACTAAACCCCTGCTTGTCTCCTAGGTGCTGTATCAACACTGCATTTCATGAAGTAGGAGCCTCCTGGCAGTGTGAGCTACAAGACTTACCTCCCTGGAAATGAGGCATGTCAATTGTATAATAACGTCTCGGCGTTAGTTTTAAGGCTCACTTTGTGCTATACTCACATCTATAAATTATAATACTAAAAAGCTTTATTTTTTTGTTATTTATCAATACTGAGATATGAGCTATTTTAAAGAAGGATGTATTTGTTTATACACCTTTTTAAAAGAAATTTAATGTCTTAAGACTTATTTTTGATTATGTCTATGTGTGGATATGTGCACATGACTGCAGGTGTCTGCTCGGAACAGGATGCCAGATTCCCTGAAGTGGGAGTTACAGATGAGTGTAAGCCGCCAGGTATGGGTGCCGGGAACCAAACGCGCATCTCCACAAAAGCAAAGCAATTCGTGCTCTTACACTCCCGGCCACCTCTCCAGCCCAGACCGCACACTCTTCTAGGAGAAATGATAAAAGTATTGCTGAATTGTTGGTTTCCCTATCTAACCTTAGTAAGGTAAATGAAGGTGTCGTGAAATAAAAAGATCCCGTCCCTAGGTAAGAAAACCTTAAATTCCTTCTAGATAAACACACTTAATGAAGCTTACAATACAAAACTTTGCTATATTTGGACTGACCTTTTACAATTTTAAAACAATTTCTTAAGATATAATTTAAGTCAGGCAGTAGTGGCACATGCTTTTAATACCAGCATTTGGGAGGTAGAGGCAGGTGGATCTCTGTGAGTTTGAGGCCATCCTGGTCTACAGAGTGAGTTTTAGGATAGCCAAAATTATAAACCCAAAAACAATATAATTTACATATTTGAAAATGCATTCATATGGAGGAGTTAGAGAAAGGACTGAAGGAGCTGAAGGGGTTTGCAACCCCATTAAGAACAACAATATCAACCAACCAGACACCCCCACCCCCCAGAGCTCCCAGGGACTAAACCACCATCCCAAGAGTATACAAGGATGGACCTATGGCTCCAGCTGCATATGTAGCAATGGATGGCCTTTGTCGGGCATCAATGTGAGGAGAGGCACCTTGTTCCTGTTAAGGCTCGATGCCCCAGTGTAAGGGAATGTCAGGGAGGGGAAATGTGAGGGAGTAGGTAGGTGGGTGAGGGAGCACCCTCATAGAAGCAGGGGGAGGGGGATGGGATAGGGAGTTTCTGGAGGGGAAACCGGGAAAGGGGATAACATTTAAAATGTAAATAAAAAAAGAAAAACTATGAATGTTCAAGTTGTCTCTTGGTAAAAGAAAAAGAAACAAAGAAAATGCAATTCATGGGCTAGAGAGATGGCTCAGTGGTTAAGAGCACTGACTGCTCTTCCAGAGGTCCTGAGTTCAATTCCCAGCAACCACATGGTGGCTCACAACCATCTGTAATGGGATCTGATGCCCTCTTCTGGTGTGTCTGAAGACAGCTACAGTGTACTCATATAATAAATACATAAAGCTAAAAAAAAAAAAAAAAGAAAATGCATTCATATTAAGCTTAATGAGTTTTGACAATAGGCACCTAAAGTGACCTACCATAATTGCCACACAAGACATTTACAGCCCCCACCTTCAGGGTCCCCCCACAGGGAAGCCTGAATCCCCACTACCTCAGGATGTGATTGTATCTTTAGACACCAAGCCACTTACAGTGAGTTCTTCAGGGTGGATGCTACTAGACTTAACTGATATTAAAAGGCTGAGATCTGTACACTAAGAAATACCAGGGACATTAAAGCACAAAATAAGTTCTGTGTAAGAACCAGCAAAAAGGTGGCCACCACAAGTCTAGGAGAGGCATTTCTGAAGAAAATATACTGGCCAGTACCTGATCTTGGGCTTCAAGCCTCCCAGGCTAAAAGAAAATCCATCTGTGCTGTTTAAGTCATGCCTTACGTGGTATTTTGTTGTACTAAAGCTGAAAAGAAGACATCACTCTGTAGTCAGTCCCACTATTAGAAAAGGGTTCTGAAAGTTATGGGTTATATCCAGGCTGCCAACCATAGAAGAGCAGTCAAAACACTGGTGCCCTCTTCTTGGCTCCAGACACACGTGCAATGCGCAGATACACACACAGACAAAACATTCATATGCATAAAATAAATCCAAAAAGTTACTGGAAATATACACGAGACAAAACAAGAAGGAAATCACTGCCTGTCAGTACAAAAGAAAACACCGCCAGCGAGGGAAACAGCGAGGGAAAGAGAAAACAGAAACGGCAGGAGCAACTGTGCACGGTGGCAGGGGTGGTGGCGGCGCGTTAGAGAGGCAGAGGTAGGCAGACCTCTGTGAGTATGAGGCCATCCTGGTCTACACAGTTCAGGATAGCCAGGGATACAGAGACCGTTTCTCAGGGAAAAACAAAACAAAATGCAGAGCTCCTTTCTTGATAGTAAATCTTTATGTATTAAACAGAGTAAATTCTTCAACCAAAGCACAGACATTGAAAGAGTTGATCTTAAACGATCCCACTGTACAGCGAAGACAAAGGATCCATGTTAGATCAGGAGACTTGAAGGCTGAAAGCCCCGGATGTAGCTCCACGGAGCAATCCGTGCCTAACGTGTACCAAGCTCTGGGACTGACCGGCCAGCATAACGAAGACGTGGGGAGGAGGAAAAAGCATTACAACTACCTCTGGCCAGATGCATGAAGCAAAATAACGGGCAACAAAGATCACTTACTAAAGTCAAAAAGCAGACTCCTCTCTCCTTCACCTATGAATTCCCGGTAATAAAAATCACAAATGAACAGTCCTCTTATATAACTAACATTTTTAATAGCAAAACAAAAAAGATCTCATCTTTCCTAAGTTATGTGAGAATTTTAAGTGAAGCAGTAATAAGATAATCAGGCAACAATCATCATAAATAAAATAGAATTATAATTATCTTGTTGTTTCTCACTCTAGGGAGTTTATCATGGTAATCTGATATCTATTTTAGAAGCACAAAAAAAAAAAAAAAAAAGAAAGAAAAAGAAAAAACCCAGCCCCCCAAAACAATAAACAATTCCTTACCTTGTAAGATGGCAAAAAGCACAAAATTCCTTGGCTCACAGTCTGGCACACAGACAACAGAAGCATTCCCACTTCATCCTGGAACTCAAATGTTTCAGTGTGCTGGAAGGTAGCACAGAGGTTCCGACCCTTAGGGCCTGAGCCAACAGTACCAACCCAAACCTAGAAATGAATATTTTAGTATTAGAGTTATGTCTAAATATAGCAGGAAAATTAATATTTGAGTGATTTATAGAAAAAGATGATCAAACAAACAGCAGAAATTTACTTTGAAACTAGAAATTTTCTTTAGTGCATTTAATTAATTGAATACAATTAGGTTGGTACCGATCCTAAATCAAATACTGTAACTTTTGAATAATATTATAATCCTCACAATAACTACAAAGACATAACCACCAGGAACTCCAGCTCCAAGGGATCCCATGCCCTTTTGGCCTCTGCAGGCACGGGACACACTTACACATCCAGGCAAAATACTATCACATGCAATTTAAAAACCAGTACATGTGATGGTTAATCTTGCTTATCTACTTGACTAATCTGGAATTAACTAATACACAAACTGCTGGGCACTGCCGTGAAGGACTTGCTTGGTCAGATTATGTGAAGCAGGAAGACCCAACCTAAGTGTGTGAATGACAATTTCTGGTGGCAGCCCAGATTAAAAAGCATACATGGTTTTTGCCTGTTTGCCTTCAATCTTGTTGGCGAGTTCACCTATCCTGCTGCTGTGCCATCCCTTCACTGATATTAAAACCAGGTTCTCTGAGCTTCCAATATAGACCTAAAACCAGCAGCTATCCAGGAACTCCCTAGGCCTTCAGCTCCGGATTGGGACTGTGGAGACATCCAGCCTCGTGGACTGAGCAACTACAGATTCTCAGTCTCTCTGTGACATGGCTATTGTGAGACTTCCTAGACCATATCAGGAAGTCAATTTGTAAATCCCCTTTTAAAATATATATTCATTTTTAGCAATTTTCTCCCTTTAGAAAAACCATGATTCATACAGATTACAACACCAGGAGTAGTCACATAGAAACACAATTTTAAGGATGAATTTCTCTAGTGGGCTTGCCATGACTGAAGGTGGCTAACTAACTCAACGAAACTCACAGTTACTAAGGACTCTGCTGGTTACACAGAGAGCCCGAGATGTATGTACTATTTAAAGAACTTACTGAGATGAACATGTTTGATGTTCCTGACTCACCTCCTGTGAGGAACAGGGAATTTAATAACTCTACACATAAAATTTTTAACAGTTTGTAGAGAGTCAAGAAAGCGAGGATGCTGGCTTTGGTGATAAAATTAACTCGTTCCAGATGAGCACAAACAATTGAAAAGTTTCTAAGTGTGTCTGAAGGAGAGTCTTCTCTCCCTCAGCCAGAAAGATCCAGTTGTCAAAATCAAATCCAAGTCCTCATTGCAGGATTGGCAGCCATAACAAAACAGATGTATGGCCATCCTGGAAGGGCCCTGGTCAGAAAGAAGTAAGCCCTGAAGTTGGGATGGACACTGAACCCTCATATACTGATGGGTTTGTTTTGCCTGAGGAAATACTGTTCCCTCACAACCCTTAGCAGACGATGCATCCCACCTCCTACTCTCTGTAGACAATGTATTTTCTCTCTCCATTGACATCTACAGACACATATAAAGGAAGAAGGGAGAGAAAAGCAAAGATTATTAAATGCTAACAACCAATGGATAGAAACAAAAAAATGGTATTCAATGCTATTATTTCAACTTTTCTTAAGCTTATAATTCTTAAAATATTAATTTTTACTATTTTTAATTTCTTAGATGTTTATGTGTAGGTTCCAGAAGGCCAGAGTATCAGATCCCTTTGTAGCTGGAGTTACAGGCCCCCGTGAACCCAATGTGGATGCTGGGAACTAAACTGGGTCCTCTGAAAAAGCAGTAAGTATTCTTGACCGCTGAACTGTATCTCTCCAGCCTTAAAATTTATAATTTTTCTAAAGAAAAAGTTAAGAAAAATCAAAAGACAGATAGCTAAACAAATTTTGGCATAGTTATACAGTGATATATTACGCTGCATAAAAAGAAAATGTGATACATGTTGCTGCAGATAAACACTGAAGACATCATCTACAGTACCAACAAACCTTCAAAATGCCATGCCAAGTATAAAAAAAAAAAGAAACAAAACAAAAAGAGCCAATCATAAAAAAGACCATCAAAAATCAACCATCAAATGTCACCTTGTTTTCAAGCAACTAACATGTCCCCACAAGTAAACCTGCGTGTGCGTGTGCGTGTGCGTGTGCGTGTGTGTGTGTGTGTGTGTGTGTGTGTATTTACAAAGAACTAGAACCATGTTGGGTACATAAGTATGATGTTAAATAAGTAGCTAACACTTTAAATTACTCATCAAAACAAACAGAGCCAGAAGTACTGGCTCAAACCTACAAGTTCAGCATTTGAGAAGTGGTGGCAAGATCAGGAGTCACCCTTGACCACATAGCAAGTTTGCTGTTAACGTGGGCCATAAAAGACGCTGCCTAAAGGAAACAAAACAAAACGGTGATTGAGGATGGCTCACTGATTAAGACTATGTACGGCTCGCTCATACAAAGGACCTGAGCTTGGTTCTCTGCACCCACATGATCTGGCTCATAACTGCTTGCTCCTCTTCTGGACCCATGCAGGCATCTGCATGACCACAGCACACATAAGCCCATGAAGTAGACCCACAAAATTATTTTTTAAAAAAATGAATAAATAAAATAAGGATATACCACAGTCTAACGAAATGGAGAAACAGATAATAACAAGTGGGAACTATAGTAGAAAAGCAAATATTTTCTTGTCTTGAGGTCCTGTAGAAAAACCAAAATGGGGGCTGGAGAGATGGCTCAGTGGTTAAGAGCACTGACTGCTCTTCCACAGGTCCTGAGTTCAATTCCCAGCAACCACATGGTGGCTCACAACCATCTGTAATGGAATCTGGTGCCCTCTTCTGGTGTGTCTGAAGACAGCTACAGTGTACTTATATATAATAAATAAATCTTAAAAAAAAGAAAAAGAAAAACCAAAATGTACTCAAAGGAAGCATTTGTAGCAGTTATGAATCCAAGGCAATAAAGCTTCTAGGGCGGCATCAGGACTTCCTTTTATGGACCCTGTCAGCCTGTTAGGCAGCTGACAAGATTTGCTTTTACTCTAAAACTATCATGTGACTCTCCTACTAGAGTTTGCTTGTAAGAATTTATTTATATGGAATTATATACACTCAGGTAAAAAGACTGAGAGCATCAATAAGATATAGTGAAACAGCTCACCTGTGAGTTACTGATGACATGGTTGGCCTCCAGTTGAATGTTAAATGTAACACCAAGCTCCGATGAAAAGGATTTCAGGGGTGACAGCGTCCCTGATGTTAGAACAATGGTCCGTACTTTGTCATTAATATCTGAAAAGGCCTACAAGGAAACACCAGACAGATGAGATCATCTTCTTAAAAAGCTAAACATAGCCATTTAATTGCTGGTTCTGGTCAAGACAAGTTGCGCTTAGGACAAAATGAGCTTACCACAGCTGGATTTAAGCACCAAAAGTTTAGCACATTAACTCCAATTTTCTGTCGTGAATGTTTCTTATTTTTTGGTACAGGCAAGAGCGCATTTTTATCAAAAATAGCAATTTGATTTGTCCAGGAGTAAGTCTGTTGAATAGCAACTTTATAATCATCTGCAAATCTAAATGGAGAGATAATGCTAATTGAACTATAAAACATAAAACTGAATGATCAAGCTACATGCATCTCAAACCTGCTAACTATAAAACTCAACAGAGTGTCATGCCTTCCCACAAAAAGAAAATGCTGTCCCCATCACTAGTTAACTCAGGAATTCTGGTGTAAATTAAGCCATGAAATCACAACAAATTCTAACAAGAAATATTAAAAATCTAATCGGCTAACCTCATTAGCCACTTTCCAATTTCATTTCAAACATGATGTAAAATAAATCATGGCAGAACCAGAACTCCACATCATGCCTTCTAACTTGGAGCTCCAGGTCTTTGAAATATCTATTTCTTAAGTATTATGGCTGCTAAGTAGAAAATAGGAATTATGGTTAAAGAAAGTAATAGACCAGTTGTGCTTTTTTTAATTGTGTGAAGAAATAAGGTACTTTTAGTGAAAGTTTTAAAAGTGTTAGCAAGTAATTATAAAACTTACATTTTTTTTTTGTTTTGATTTGTGCATGTGTGTGGGCATGCTTATTCCCAGGATCTGCACATGACTTCTTGTAGAGGTCAGAGAACACCTTGCAAGAACCAGTCAGTTCAACCATGTGTGTTTCAGGAATCAAACTTGGGTCATCAGTCTTTACCTTAGGACCTTTATCTGCCAAGCCACCTTACTGACTCTTCATCTTTCGCTGCTTTTCATGAGGTTACTGAACCAGAGTATATATGATCCCATCCCCAACCTGTGTCCCTATGAGCCTATAAAATGCCCAGGCTCACTGCTGATAAAATGTGTTAATCTGAACTATGCTCTCACAGCATTTTACCCCTAATTTCATCTCTAGAGAAATCAGATCTTCAAGTTCAAGTCAGGAACTCAGCTAATTGTGAAGAGAATTTTATAAATATGCTTAAATCTGAAAACTATAAAACGCCAAAGATACTTTAAAAAAGAGAGTTAAGCAAACAAGACTTTGAAACTAAAAATATTCTGCTCAACCAGGTGGTTCACATATACAGTTCCCGGATGCTAAGGCAGGACAATGCAAAGTGTTAGGAAAGCCTTGGCTACACAATGAGACCAAAAACAAAACAAAAGTCAGGACAAAATAATTGCCTTACATTAAAAAAAAAAAAAAAGACAATCAAGATGTAAAAAGACAACTCACAAGACAGCAAAAGCGTAAGAATATTTTATCTCACAGAGGATTAGCATCCCAATTGCATAAATAACTATACAAACCAACAATTAAAAGATGCAGGTCGAAAAGGACAATAGACTTTAGTAGATTATTTTTACAAAGTAGACTTACAATTGGCTAACAGGTACATAAAAAGGTTACAGGATTGACAGTCATCAGGAAATACACATCAGAACCACGCAGAGGAATCACTTGATATCCAGTAGGACGGCTGTTATTGTTAAAAAACACCCAGAACCAAAGAATGCATGGGCAAGGATGTGGAGAAGTCAGACCCTTAGACACTGCTAAAGGGAAGGTCAAACGGGATAAATGCTAAGTAAAACACTAATGCATTCCTCACAAAGTTAAATGGGACTGTCACGTGATCTTCAGCTCCACTACCAGGTAAAAAGCATCCATCCAGAGAAAATGAAAGCACACTCAAACAGCTATCTGTACGCCAATATTCATAGCAGTACTATAAATCATAGGCAAAAACGCTAAATAACTAACAAAAAAGATTAATAAAAAATGTGGCAAAATTGTGTAGTAGAATATTATTCACTCATAAAAAGGAATCGAGTTTGATGTATGCTCTACACAGAAGAGCTCTGATGAATTATACCAAACAAAGTAAGTCAGACACAAAGAGACAGTGGTAACACGGGGAGCAACAGCTTATACATGTAAAATTCTTGTTTGGTGATGATGACTGCATATGTAGGGGTGCCTATGGCACTGGTTAAGAAGGTTTGTGCATATTTCACATGCTAGTAGAATTTTTAAAACACTCAAAACTATAACTATGAAGAGTTTGGCACGGGGGCACAGGCCTGTAATCCCAGCACTGGGGAGGTGATGGCAGGATAATCAGGAGTTCAAGACCATCCTCTGTTGCAGAATGAGTTTGAGGCCAGCCTAGAGTACATAAATCCTGTCTCAAATAAAAACAAGCAAACCACGCAAGAAAAGAACTTTCAGATACTGATAGACACAGATCCTAATTATTCTGAAAACAAAAGGAAACTGCTTAAACTTAGCGCTGGAGGACTACAAGTTAAAGAAGAGTTAATGAAGTGCACTGACTGATTTCAATATTTATTTTCACCAATGAGAAAAAGATTTCAATTGTGCTGAGTCTCTGTCAATAGCAATCTATACATGTGTATAGCTGTAACATTTAACATTTCCATACTAAGTTAAAAACAACATTCATTTAGCTGATTATTTTAAAACTTCATTCATGGCTGTGTGCACACACACTACAGTATGCATGCGGCGGTCAGAAGACAGGCTTGCAGAGTTGGTTTTCTCCTTCCACTTTCATGTGGCTCTGGGGATGGAACCCTGGTTGCTGGCTTATATAAAAGCAGCCTTTACCTGCTGACCTAAGGCTACAAACAAAATACAACAACAAAATCCCAACAAAACGGGTTTACCTGCTATTTTTTCTGAAGAGATAGTCAAGTACCATGAAGAGTCCTTTGAGCATGATCTGAGTTGATGCACTAATAATAGGTATTTGTATTGCCTCCTCTTTACCATGGGTTGATGTGACTTTTTCTTCTTTTTGAAGAACAGCTGAGAGATGTTTCTGTAAGAAATTACCCTATTATTCATGAAGGGCGTGGAGAGGTGACAGAAGGAAAATCCTTTGCAAACTATTAATACAAGTCAAAATGAAGCAGGTATTCATGAACACAAAAACTCAAGTCACTTTGCATTTTTACTCTTGCCTCTTTACCTATCACAGTAGTTAGGATGAAACTCCTGGACTTTATGCACACTAGGCATTCTATAGCTGACCTACCCAAGCCCAACAGTGGGGCTTGAATTTCCATGTTAGCAAATATTCCTCTGAGCCAGACACTTTAATAAAGACATCTAGGAGGATAACTTCTTCAGGAACTAGTGTGCTATTTAGAACCTTTTAGAAGCAATGAACTAAATCTTAAAAGTACCAGTTGATTTTTCCAATAGTTTTCCCCCTAAATTCCTGAATTATATATATAGGAAATAACTCTGGTAATGAGGCTATCATATGATAAACATACTTTACTAATACCCATTTTTGTTGTTATTGTTTTGGTAGCTGAATCTGGGTCTTCAAGAAGAGTAGGAGGGGCAGGGCATGGCAAAGAGAGCCTTTAATCTTAGTACCCAGAGGACAAAGGCAGGTGGATCTCTGTGAGTTTGAGACCAGTCTGATTTACAGCCAACCCTACACAGAGAAACCCTGTCTCAAAAAACAAAACTAAACAGAAAGACTACTAGGCAGGGATTCTAATGAACCACATAAGGCCTGATAAGTAAAATTTAAATAATTTAGAGAAACAATAAAAAAGAGATGAATTGAAGAGTAATCAGTCATTTTATTCTTGACCCAAGAATCCCTCAACCTACAAATCTTTTCATGAGAAAAAGTACGAATATGGTGATGGATGGAACGAAGAAAATATAAAACAAAATACATACAAACCACATGTGGTAACACATGCTTGCTGTCCTAGCATCTGGAAGGTAAAGGCAGGAAGCCAAAAAGTTTAGGCTAATCGTGGTATCTAGCAAGTTCAAGGCCAGACTATATTACATAACTAAGACCTAATCTCCAAAAATGAAAACCAAAACATGAATGCCTAAACAAGAACTGAACAAGGATATTAGGCATGGTAGTGTGGACAGAGGCAGCAGAAGGCCTGAATCGTATGCACAGAACTGTGAAAAATGCAAAGAAATCGTCTCCCCAAGGAGGAGGGCATCAATTGATTATCCAACACCAATGTAGACATGGACACGGGCACACACGCGCGCGCACACACACACACACACACACACACACACACACACACACGCACACGCACACACAACTACAAATTGCTATAGAAAGGACATATATAGTATGATTCCAATCACAAAGCATTCTAGAAAAGAATAAACTATAGAATCGGTAAGGGTAAGAGTGTTAGTCTAGGTTTCAGATGAGTGTCAAAGGGTACAGCAGAGGCATGAAGAGGTACAATTTAGAGAATGTTTTAGGACACTGAACCTATTCTGTATGATGCCTTAATGGTGGGTGACTAGGCAATTCCTATTGAACTGTACAACATGGGGAGTAAGTTGTCAGGAAAACCATGGACTTTGAGTGACAATAATATATTAATGCAGTTAGAAGCATATTCCATGACTCTATTCTCAACAGGCAAAACTAGTGTGGTGTGTGTGTGTGTGTGTGTGTGTGTGTGTGTGTGTGTGTGTTAGGGGTAGTGGATAGGATGAAAAATAATGAGAATTCTTAGCTTTCCATTAAAATTTTCTCTAATTTTGAAACTGTTCTTTAAAAAAGTTTCTTAGTTTAGATAACTAAATAGGAAAAAAAACCACAAACTACTCCTATTCCTGCTACCTGCTATAAGGGGGAATAGATTCTTGAGACTATGATAAAAGTATGAGACCTCTCTCCAGAAGAATGTACGAACATACACATCACAGTGAGGCTCCTACAGGTCCAACCACCTCTCCACTAACTTCCAGTTTCTGTTTTAAAATATAAATAACACAAAATATAAACTTTTTATTTTCTGAAATTTTAAGTACTATAATTGACATAAAATACACCCTAAAAATATTGGTTTCTTTTAGTTATGAATAAAGAAATAACACCTTCAAAGTCTCAGTTTGTCCAAACTAAACAATAATTTGTGCCATCACTAAAGATTATCAGATTTAGATAAGAAAATTAAAACAATTTTTAAACTATTAGTTTTTAAAACTCTAGACTTTACTGGATGTGCTATGGTTTTTCTCACTCGTAAATGACATCTAGTTGGCTAAGTAAATGTCATGGGTAGGGAGAAAGGATCTTACCTGCAAGACGGGGAAAGAAGCAGCGGTGATGCCCATCCTGTGTAAGTTTAAGAGCATCTCATTTCCACTCCATATCTTACAAGACGACTCATAATCCCTTTCTACAAGATTCTTAGAATTTGTTTCTAACCAACTGGAATTAGAACAAAACAATTCAATCAGCCAGTGTCATCCTTAGATGTCCTCCTATACCAGAGGTGGGGAACTATTATTCATATGTGGATCTGATACAGCCATCGACGTTGTTAGGACATGAGCGTGGATTAACACACCTCCCAAACGCACATGTCATACTGCGTTCTACCGACATAGGTAGAAGTGAGTGTTTATTAAGAAAGGAACAAGTGTGAGGTTTCTGTGCATTCGTACTGCTTTACTTAAGACTCACAGGTATGAGGTGTTTATATCAAATCACATAAAATGAGTGCAAAACAAATATTTATGGTGCATATTTACAACTAAGGAATTCTCTGAAAATACATATTTATTGATATGCATACTTACAGAAACAAAGGCATAAGAAGGGAAATACCAGGGTAAAAGACAGAACTCAGGGGCAGAGTGCTTGCATAGACCATGAGGCTCTAGGGTCGGTCCCCAGCACACAGTGGAGAGTAGTCATCCACATGAAAATACAGCTAATCACAGCTTGGTGGCTACTGTAATCTCAATGTCTGATATTTTCCTAGAGCTGATTTTATAACAACTGAATGCAGAAAAGTGGCCAGTCCCAAAGGAGATTTAAAAAAAAAAATGAAAAAGAAAATGTTTGAAAACAGAAGGAATAGCTGGTGCAAAGTTAATAAGCTTTGCTCCTTTGAGGACATGAAAGAAAGCCAGTGTGGAAATCACAATGGGCAATACTAGATGTTACCGGGTTAAACCGGAAACAGACTGGTTAGGGCAAGGATAAGAAATCTGGGATTTACCCAAAGTTTGAAATAAAGTTGTAAATAAGAAAGTGAGTGTTTGAAGTGTTTAAAGGATGATTCAGATTTCCCAGGCAGAATGGATTATGAGAGAAAGAAAGCAGAGTCATATGAGGAAGCTGTCAGTAACACTGAGACCAAAGACACGGGGTGACTTGGGGCACACCAGACAAGTGGCACCTGTAGGACTCAATGACTAACTGAATGATGAGGTGAAAGAGTGATCAAAGGCAGTATTTACTGTTTGACTTGAGGAAATGACAGGCTGTTTCTCTGGATAAGGAAGGCTGAATGTAGAGAGTGAAGAGACAGTTGTTAGAGCAAAGGGAGGAATTTAACTTTGGATTTAAAGTTGAAATATATTAGATATCTAATAGACATAAAAATAACTGTTTATGAGAATCATACTTAGGGAGAGGTCTGGACTAGAGACCCAGATTTAAGCTTCAGCAGTTCTGTAGATAATTCTCAATCCCACAGCTCTCAAACTGAGTTGCAACCGCATATGGAGGTCAAGAAACTGAATATGGAAGTTGTGAAAACTTTGGTAACACGTAAGGGACCCTACAGTAAGGAACCCAAAATCAAACACAAAGAATAGAAGGAATAATTGGGGGGAAGGATGGCCTAGTGGCTGAAGTGTTGGCTTGCACAAGCCTGAGGGCCCCAGAGCCACAGCCATCTCTTTAGCATCCTTGAGTTTACTAACGCCTGACATAATAGAACATATCTTTAATACAAAAAGACACCCTGAATACACTGACAGGCAAAAATTCTTACTTGATGAGGTTATAGCACACATCACGTAGGGGCTCGTGGCTTTTCTTCCTTATATTACTGTTGATCAAACTATCTAGCTCATCCCGAGCAAACCGGAGCTGAACTTCCGTTACACTGTAGCTTGCTGTTTCCCGAGCGCACTCTTCAATGTTATGAGCTTCATCCAAAATGACAACTTGTTCTTTCAGCTTTATATCCATCTGTAAGATAAAATAATTTTCTATTAAAACATTTGATAAAGTGGATTTAATAGGTAAAAGATTTCGTTTAAAAATTCACAATGTAGGCCAATAATTGCTTGTGCACTTTCTATTAAGGAGCTGACCCTCAAGCCTTAAGAACTTCACAAATGCTAACAACACCCACAGATACAGTTCTACACCGAGCAGCGCTGGGCTGAGCAGAGTAACTGTTGGGATTACAGCAAACTCCTCCTCTTTTCTCCAGATTAGCTCATTGCTCTTGGTTGACCTTGATCCCACAAGAAAAGGACTGCCTGAGAACAAAGCCATCATAATGAAGAGAAAGCTAACTAATTCTTTTAAAACTCTTTTCAAGTTAGGTGTGTGTAACTTGCACTTGAGAATCCAGAGTAATAAAACACGGAAATTTTATTAAAGTAACCACGAGAAAATAACATACACAGGTCTGAAAGTGACTGAAAAAGAACTACAGCAGAACAGAAATAGGCTGAGTATCAAAGGAGAAACCCTGTAGGAGGACCAGGAGTCTCAAGCTGGACCCCCGAGATCTCCCAAACACTGGACCACCAACCAGGCAGCATACACCAGCTGATATGAGCCCCCCCCCCCCACACACACACACATACAGCAGAGGACTGCCGGGTCGGGTTCAGTCAGAGAAGATGCACCTAGCCCTCCAGAGACTGGAGGCTCCAGGGAGTGGTGAGGTCTGGTAGGTTGGGGTGGAGGGGGTGGGGACACCCTCATCCTCAGGGATAGGAGTGGAGGGAGAAGGTATAGGATGTGGAACAGCCAGAGGGTGGCCGGGAGGTAGATAAAATCTAGAGTGTAAAAAAAAAAGTTAAATAAAATTAAAAAAACAAAAACCCAAAGGCATCACATTTTTTTTTTTTTTTTGGTTCTTTTTTTCGGAGCTGGGGACCGAACCCAGGGCCCTGCGCTTCCTAGGTAAGCGCTCTACCACTGAGCTAAATCCCCAGTCCGTACAATTTTTATGTAAATGGATGGAACTTGAAAATATCCTGAGTGAGGTAACCCAGCCCAAAAAGAAGAAGCATGATAATGTACTAACTTCTAAGTGGATATTAGCTATAAAATACAGGATATCCATACTGTTCTCCACAGACTCAGAGAAACTAAACAAGAAGGAAGGCACAAGTGAGGTGGCTTGAATCTCACTGAGAAGGGAGGATAAAATAGCCGTAAGAGGGGCTAGGGAGATGGCCCAAGGATTAAGAGCATTGAATGCTCTTCCAAAGGTCCTGAGTTCAATTTCCAGCACCCACATGGTAGCTCACAACCATCTGTAATGAGATCTGATGCCCTCTTTTGGCCTGTAGGTATAGATGCATGCAGAACACTATATACATAAGTAAATAAACAAACATTTAAAAAGTAGTCATAGGGGCAGATAGAGGAGGGAACTGTGTGGGAGAGGGGATGGGGAATGGAATGGGGGAGGGGTTCAGGATCAGGTGTGGGGAGGGACAAGAGAGACAGTCAACCAATAACAGGCCCAACGTGAGACTCATCCCATGGGCAAGCACCAACCCTTGGCATTATTAATGATACTCTGTTATGCTTGCAGACGGTAGTGTAGCATGGCTGTCGTCTGAGAGTCTCCACCCAGCAGCTGACTCAGACAGACGCAGACACCCACAGTCAAACGGTGGATGAAGCCTGGGGACTCTTATGGAAGAATAGAAGGAAGGATTGAGGGCCCTAACAGGGATAGAAACTCCAAAGGAAGACCAACAGGAAGACTAACCTGGACCTTTGGGGCTCTTAGAGGCTGAACCACTAACCAAAAGAGCATACGCAGGCTGGACCTAGGCCTCCACACATGTACGTAGCAGACACTCAGCTTGGTCTTCCTGTGGGTCTGGAACAACTGGAGCAGGGGCTACCAAAAACTGTTGCCTGTCTGTGGGACATGTTCTACGAGCTGGGCTTCCTTGTTTGGCCTCAGTAGGAGGCACCAGCCTTGCAGAGACTTGACGTGCCAGCATGGGGGGATGGATACCTTTGGGGAGGGGAGGGCACATGCTCAGAGGAGAAGAGGAGGAGGGATGGGAGAGAAGACTATGGAAGGGGTGACTGGGAGGGGGCAGTGGGCGGGATATAAAGTGAATAAAAAAGTGAGCTAACCAATGAAAGGTACCGTAGCAGAGGTTAGCCCTGTGGTAGCAAATAAAATGCCTAACAGGCTGGAGAGACAGCTCTGTGGATAAGAACACTTGCGGCTCTTCCAGAGGATCAGCATTCAATTCTCGACACCCACCTAAGGGCTCAAAGGGCACCGCACATATGTTGTGCACAGGCACACATACATGTAGGCAAACAAATACAAATAAAATAAAAAATTAAACTAAATATCAAAAAAAAATTAAATACTTATTAATCTTGAACTTTAAAAACTGGAGCTGCAGCCATGCCTCAGCTGGTAGAGTGCTTGCCTAACATGGAGGAGCCCTGAGTTGGACGGCTCGAACTGCAAGACCTGAGTGTGGCAGCATGCACCTGCAAGCCTGGACAGTAGAGGCAGGATGATCGGAAGCGCAAGGTCATCCTCAGCTACGTAACAACTCAAGGCTAATTTACTGGGCTATATGAAATCCTGTCTCAAAGATAAAGCAAAACAACCCTGGAACAGAAAAAGAGAGCAGAAAGCGAACATGAACTGTACAGTCACAGACAAGGAAAGCAATAGCTGGCTATGCCTTATTGTTTACTCTGTCTTAAGCTATAGTAATTATAAAAAGAATCAGGCAAACAAAGCTTAAAGTCCATTACTAAGAAACTTTACAATGCACAATTTTCATAGTACATATTCTCTTCATACAAGCTCTTGGAGACAGTTATTTTCCCCCTAGAAAAATGTTTTTAAAATAATTCTTAACCTTGCCATGTGATAGTGGCATATGCCTTGGATCCCAGCAGTTGGGAGTTCAAGCCCAGCCTGGTCTATATAGTGAGTTCCAGGGCAGCCAGGACTACATGGAGAAACCTTGTCTCAACAAACAACAAACAAACAAACACCTCTTAACTGAATGAGTGGAGAGAACAACGGTCATATAATGGTCTTATATGGGAACAATTTTGCTAGTGTCTAGAGATGTCTGACGGTAACAACTGTGAGGATCCTGTCGGCATATCAGAGACAAACCCAGGGGAGTCAGGAAACATCACAAAGCACAGACGCCCAGCACAGCGGAGATTTCTCTGCCCAAGTGCGAATCAGTCAAGCCTGGGTTTAGAAGCCACCTCGTAGTTCACCTTTGAAAATGATTTTGGTACTATTTATGTACATCCGATACAAAGCGGGGAAAGACATACAGCATCTAGAAGCGTTTCCACCCATCACTCTTATCTCAGGAGGCAGTAAGTTCTGAGCTCTGTATTACTCACACTTTCCCTTATTTGTGAGTCTAAGAGGTAGTTGTAGGGGCAAAAAATTATGTCGGCACTGTCTATCAGTTCTCGAGCTGTATAGTAGGGACAAGCTTTCAGTTTCCTCCCGAGGCTGACAAGTTCTTCTATGTCCCAGGCTTTGGATATGCCGTGAAGAAACTGCAATGTCTGCTGATTACTAATTCTGTGAACGCCATGATAGAAATAGCAGGACTTCCCCTGAAAACAGACGTAAGGGATATGTGAGCCAACTCTGGAAATGAAGGAATAAAATAAGATTAGCTCAGAACTTAAAAAGCATTTCTATGACCAAAAGCTAATATTTTATAGGGAAAATAAGTACTTGCATATTTATAATCACAGTCACATCTCCCTGCCAAAACACAGGGATCTCACTATGTTGCCCATATTGACCTTAAACTCCTGGGCTCAAGAGATCCTCCTGCCTCGTGTTGCTGAGTTACAGGCCATGTCCAAAACCATTTAGAGATTATAGTAATTGTCTCAGAATGAGAGAGAACTTAAATACAAAGTAAACTTGAGAAAAATATTCACAATTGGTGTAACCATGACATTAGCATAACACTTCTGAAAGGATGGGCAAAGCAATGGCATCTCCTGCCGCTTTTAGAAGAGAATCAGGACGATGGGCGGTGCTGTAGCCTTTAATCCCAGCACTCAGGGACCTTTGTGAGCTTTGTGAGTTCAAGGCCAGCCTGATCTACTGAGTGAGTTCTAGGACAGTCAAGGCTATGCAGACAAACCCTGTCTGGGAAAACAAAAAACAAACAAACAGAATTAGGTGAAGGGAATACAGAGAAAATTTCAGTTCATTCTCTTGTCCCTTTTCAAATTCAAGCCACGAGACAATATTGGAAGTAAGGAAACAAGAAAGGCAGAGGAGGGGAAAAGGGAGGAAGGAAGACCATTTTGAGAGAAAAATAAAGAAGGATAATTACAAGAAAGATCATAAAATATAAGAGTATCTCCAAGATTCACAGTTATTTATTCAGTCCCCATCTTTCCCTATTTTAAATGTATAAAAAAAAAATCTGTTTTAACTTGTACTTTCTATAGTTTCCGTTAAGGTATAACATTTCTTTAAATGTTCGTGTGGTACTGAATAATGAATCTAGGGCCTCTAGTACTCTAGATAAGTATTCAACTTCTGAGTCACAATCTCTAGTCCTCGTATGAATATTCAAGATGTCCAATGGTTAATTCTTATTTTTTGATGATATCTATTAACATCTTCGTTATTATGGTATCAGAAGTAAAACAATTATTGTTAAGTATTGGTAAATTAAAATTTTAATAACTCACTCTAAGTAAGAATATCATATATTAGCATAAACTGTATAAAAACTGGGGGAAAGAGAGACGCCTCTTTCTCAGTGGTTAAAAGCACTTGGTTCTTGCAGAAGACCTAGGTCTGGTTCACAGCACACACAGTAACTCACAACCACCTTAACTCTTGTAACGGGCTCCTACATGCATATAGTGTGCAGGCAAACTCATCACATATACATAAATTTTAAAAATAAATTCCAAAATGTATAAAATCAGCCCGGCATGCTGGCCAGTATCTGTAATCCAGGTGCCTGGGAGCCTGAGGCAGTGAGGTAGTGGGGTCTACCTGAGCGCCACGGCAATACCTTACAGCTAACATAAATAACTTAATTAGGAGAATAATAAAATGCATGAAACTAATAGTCATATCACAAAAAAATTAACAAAAGTTTAAGCTTTGAATAATGGGCAATTTGCCAAAACCTCAAAATTCTAATTTTTATCATCAATGTGACTATACAGAGTGCAATTTAATAGCAAAGAACAAACCAAAGCAAAAAAATCTGTAACTAAACTCATTTTCTATGACTAACAGCAAACATGTCAAGAAAATGTATACAAAACATATACCTTTGTAAGGTTGGGAAGGATAGTACATGCCTTTAATCTCTGCACTCCAGAAGCAGAAGCCAGTGAATCTCTTGAGTGGGCCAGCCTGGTCTACAGATTGAGTTCCAGACCAGACAAAGCTACATAATGAGACCTTGTCTCAAAACTAACAAACCAAATGATATACCCTTTTGAGTGAGTGAGTTATTTGTTAGTTCTCTAATGATGTTATAATAAGAAAAATAGGCATTGAATGTGTAGAGTATAAAGTCTATGTAAAGTGTTCTTGCTTAAACAATAAATATGCACATATATTCTAGCAAATATTGATTTTTCTTTTTAAATATTCTGGCAAAAAAACCCACACAACTTGACAGTGGTTTCCTTGAAGGATTAGAGTACAGAGGAAGCTGGACAACAGGACTCCTCATCTTGGGCTAGCTTTGACTCTTTTATCCATATACTTTATTTCTTTTCTTTTTGGGTGAGGGAAAGCAGGGTCTTATGTAGCCCAGGCTAGCCTTAAATTTGAATCCTCTTGCACGAGCCTCCACGGGCTGGGATCATAGTTGTGCACCACACTACCCAGATATCATTTAATATCTTTCTTGTTGCCTGCATCTATGAATGTGCACCACATGCATTCCTGGTGCCCACAGCGGGTATGTGATTCCCCAAAACTTGATTTACAGACATTGTGAGTTGCCATGTGGGTGTTGGAAATTGGACCCTGATCCTCTGAAAGAGTAGCAAGTGCTCTTAACTTCTGAGACGCCCTTCCTACTGCTTCGTTTGAATTTTTAAAAAATAAGATAATCTATATTTAAAACTTTTTAATGAATTGACATTTCTGGCTCCGCTTTCATTTTCTTTCCTTAATTGAAACAAAAAATTAATTTTAACAGACAGGTGCTTATCT
Organism: Rattus norvegicus; assembly: GCF_021556685.1. NCBI lineage: Eukaryota > Metazoa > Chordata > Mammalia > Rodentia > Muridae > Rattus > Rattus norvegicus. Next base: position 76,902,989 of record NC_141543.1, read on the forward strand.
TTCCAGTTCGGAGGCACTTTAAAAGTAACGGTGAACAAAAGCACATGTGCCTTCAGATCAAGCCAAATAATCAGAAAGTTTACACTTAGAGGGCTCTTAGGACGACAGCTCTTTGCAGGCTGATAGTGAGGCCAAAAACGCATCCCTTTTAGCCCTGTAACAGAACCCGGAAGGGAGTCTGTTGGCTGGGGTGTTATCACACTTTCACTCCTTTCACTCGGTGTCAGCTATCTATTTATCATTTCGCTTTGATAAATCAGCCACAGTAAACATGGACACCTATGGTGACTTTGTAATTGGCCCTCATTACAATACCAAATTACTCTGAGGGCTTGGGAACAAGGAAAAGACCCGCTCATGGACACCCAGAAGGTAAGCGCTTTGACACAGAGCTAGGATGTAGCAAGCCACAAGCAACTATCTTTACTTATATCACTAATATTCAAATATAAAATACTTGTTCATTTTGAGCCAAGGAAAAATTCTGAGCATTGAAGTCTATTAATTATTTTTACATGACTCAAACTTAAGAATAAAGATCAAATGCAGGATTCTAGAATATTATACAAAAGACTGTCTTAAACTTTTAATTGCTTCCGCCAATGTATTTTAACTTATGTATTTCCTACAAATGCATAATAATTTGTCAAGAACAAGTAAAAAAAGACTTTAAAAATATATAATGACAATGGCAGCCAGCACTTGAGTTTAGCAAAACCATTAGTAACTCATGGGAAACGGTTTAAACAGGGCATTTGCAGTGTCACCACAAAACCCTTTTTCTTGAGGACCTTTAAAACATAAACAGTGAAGAGATTCCATACAATTCTTCAGCTAATGAGAAAGAATTTGAATGGCAACAAATATGACTACAGAATTTCAAGCGTGACTTTGAGTAAGTCTATATTCTCTTCCCTACTCTGCATAAGTCACTCAAGCTCGTCATAGACCCTCTCCTACTGATAGTCTCTCTCTCCTACTACACACAGCTAAATAGCTGTTACAATGAAGAGGCCTAAAAACCTGAGTGAACCCTCATAAAATAAAATAAAACACTGAGAAAGAAAGAACAATGAAACATAATCTATTCATATCCTACGGTAGGAGGGGACCATCAATGTAACAAAACTCTTGGGACTCTCACTCATAGTCTTCTGTGTAAAATCAACTCCGATAAAATAATAGACAAAAAAATTCAAAATATACTACTACTGCTCACTTTAGATCCTGGTTCACTGAATACTCCTGAGTGTACTCTCAGACTTACAACTTCAATTTTCAAGCACATTAGCTACACTAATTATAAACTCCCAAAATAATACCGCCCAGGATTAAAATGGTATTTACAAAAAGCATGTCATTCTACCCATCCTAAATTCATACCACACTAATTTCCCTAAAAAAATTTAAGATCATGTATGACATTGTTTTATACTTAATAATCTCTTATAATTATCTGACAAAATATGTACTAATTAGAATTATAAATTAGAATAATCATGTATCTAAATATTAAAAATTTCAAAATTTATACAGTTTAAACTAGATTTAAATATATAAAATATGTTGATTAGATCTAATTAAATAAGATTCTTAAAATGTCTTTATCCCGGGTTGGGGATTTAGCTCAGCGGTAGAGCGCTTGCCTAGCAAGCGCAAGGCCCTGGGTTCGGTCACCAGCTCCGAAAAAAAAGAAAAAAAAAATTACCCTTTAAAAAAAAAAATGTCTTTATCCCTTCATTTGACATCACCTATGTTCAACTATTTTGGGTAGAGGGATTTAAAAGAAAAAAATTATAACTATATACAACAGAAATTAATATCTATAAATTTTAAAACCAAAATCTATCAGTTTCAATGTGAGCCAAGATTTTCTTATGGCAAAATATTTTTCAAAAAATATCAGAGCCAGTAATTAATTTGATTTTCATATTACTTAATGGTCACTAAAAAAAAATACATAGAACATGTATCAAGAAATTTGAGTCTTTTCAACCTTATTTTTTTTCCCTTGAAATCAAAGCAGTTTTACTCACATGTTTTCCATCCAGCAATTCCATGCACTTTTCGTTTCTGTTGAAGTTTCCAACTACTTCAGGATGAACACAGGTATGGTCCCTACTGGAAAGAATAGTCATCGGGACCCCTGAGTAAGCTGTTTTACGGAGCTCTCTAGTAATCTGAGCAATCTGCTTGTGTGTTCGTGTCCCAAAGTAAATTTTAGGTCTCTTGGATTGGTCCCCATTATCTTTCTTAACAGTGTTTGCAGACTCTTTGTTAATTCCTTGGTTAGCAGAGCAACAGCATCTGGAACAAAGGCCATCAGGCTGAAACAAGGAAAGAAAACAGAAAACAGAAACACAGCAAATGTCAGAATGAGTCACAGCGGTCCAAGAAGCTTACAGTCCCTAATTCTCCATTGAAGAAACTATGCCTCAGATACAAGTTAGTCCGCTATCTTCTCAAACTTATAAACAGTGTTTCTACACTTACATCCTCTCTGACATATCGTACTGACTCTTAATTCCAAATGTTTAAAGGACAGTTTAATCCCTCTATTTTATAACCTATAGTTTTTAAATGAAATGACAAATTGAAAAATCATCAATTTAGCTTGGGTCATGTGATCTTGTGATATTATAAAACTGATAATTTTCCTCATAGCACAGCTCAAATATTCTACATGTTCAAAAAAGGCACTTTAAAATAAAGTGGGTCACAAAAAAAAGGCACTTTAAAGGTGGTTAATGAAAGAACAGATCTAACGAGTTCAATCTTAAGCATCACTACGAAAAGTAAAGAAAATCATTCCTGAGCAAAGGCATGAATGAAAACAAATGAAGAATGTCAACATTTTACAGGGAGTGAAAACAGGCTGTTTGCATGGAACAAGTCTGTCTAAATCCAATCACATGTGTGAAATGAAAACCCACCAGAAAAACTGTGAGCAAAATAGCTCCTCCTGGACAAGTTCACTAGCAATTCGGCATCATAAATTAAATCATGTAAATGTCTCTTTAAATACAAGAGTACAGTCTACAATTTACCTGATTTTAATTCCTGTTTCCAAATTCCGCCCATGTCTCTCTCTCTCTCTTTTTTTTTTTTTTTTGCAAGTTTAATGCTATAGGAATTCACACATTCTTAATAAATACTCCCTTCAAAGCTCTCATTCCTCCACCAAACAGGACAGAATGCGGCTTCATGTAGGAGAAATGTAGTTAAATCGTCATTTGGTAGGGAAAAGGTAGGCAGCACAATCATTTAAAAGATTTTACACTGGAAATACTCAGTTTTGAGGAACAAATACTCGACTTACTGCATTAAAAAATTGTAATCAGTAAGATTAGCCTTCATAAACAAATGATAAGGCATAGTATGTTACACCACAATACCGGAGATCAAGCTGTCTTTTAGCCTCAGTTCAGTGGAAAAGCAAGTTCAAATTACTCCTAGTCTCACTCAACCTTGTCCACCATTAAATATTACAATACATGATAGAATGGATGTAAATGTGACCCTTCTGGAGCTGTCACTCACTGGGATAAAAGGTTCACTGATGTGCCAAAAAAACATTCAGTCAAAGCAGATAAAATTACAGTCACGCTGGAATTGTTACATTGCCCTCTCGGGTTGCCAGGAACAGCAGATTTCATTACAGAGTGCTGCCACATTAAATAGCCAGTTCCAAATATCCTGCCTTCTATATTGAATAATTACTTATTCACTGAAGGGATAAAAGAAGAGTTATGAATGGGGCCCTTGTCACCAGTGAAGCAGGAAACAGCTGAAGTGTGGTTTATGTTACATATGTTGCAATATCTAACAACATACAGAGAAAATGGAGTGCAAATTCTGTCATGATATTTGCACTAAATTCTTGTTTAGTTTCTACAGCGATCACCTTAATTAATTAACATACTAAGAAACTAAGGTAATAGCAAGCAGAAAATTAATTTACTTTTCCATACCTTCTGACTTTTTACTCAATTATACTATTTCTCTTCCTATAATGCTGTTGAATTTACTTGACTTAGGCTGTTAGGACTCATTAAATCATTGTGTTCTATATGAATACGTTATACAGAACCCTAAAGGTAATTCATTAAAATGGCTCTCAAGGCTTAGAAAACTTCTTTTTGAGAGAACATTTTTCAACATTAATTTCACAGTATTTACTACCAACTTCTTTTAACTTTACCTTTTTCCTGACTTCCTTTCAAAAAAAAAAAGATACAGAAATATATAAAATAAATCAACTACTACAAATGTCTTCATATTTAATTTACAGACCTTCACATATATACAAATATACTTTTCATATAAATATTTTCAAACAAAAAGAAACATTTGCCATACAACTTGCTATTCTGTATTCAAATTTTTAAATATTAAGACAGGTGAATTTGGCATTTGTAAATCGGTTCTTTAAATGTTATGTAGTAGCTCTACTAATACAAGTTCATGATTAAAAAAATTAATCAGAATAGATTTAGATACCACCAATTTTTCACACCATTAATTCAGAAGAGTATAAGCCAGGGTTATTTTCATATGAGATGTGTCTTGTTTGTTAAATTTTAAAGTGATCTGAATAATTCTGCATCTATGAATTCAAGGTAAATGCCTTAAGACAGTTCTCAGTGGGGAGTTAGGCAAGGAAAAGGTAAGACTGAAATTAAGACAGTAGTGTCTTGTTCCTATGTACTCCCGAGGTTACTACTTAAAGGATTTCAGAGAATGTCTGAAGATGGAAAAGTGGCAGACAGCAGAGTGGAAGCTCTTCAATAAGCATTTAGCTAATAGCAAAAGGAGCTGCTTGAATCAAAATTATTAACCTTCAACACTGACATAATACACATTGAATAAGAGCAATGACAGGAGATCAGAACACTCCTTGACCCGTGAATAAGCTATTACTCTCTGGCCATTCTCTGAAACCCTTGGACTTAGGAGCACTGAACAATCAGATGAATAAAATTAACTTTGTGTTTCATAGAGTGGTTGCTTTTGCCTATGTTCTTTAAATTTATATAATTTTTATCAGGACACTACAAAATAAAATTTAAAACTATAAACTCGATTCATCAAGTATATTGAAGGCCAGCAGGTAACATACCTACTTTCCAAAACCTGTCAATGCTATAACCTGTAAATGTCAATGAGTTATGACCAAGCTCTGTAAAAATGAATTCCTCTTCACATCTAGACACTGTCTTCACTTCAACAGAAGACAGGAAAACCCAAGATCCACAGCAGCAAACAAACGCACAGTAACGTTTAAAGAAAAACACAGGGGACACCCGTGGACAGGACAGAACTCACCTGCTCAAAAATTCCTTTCAATTCTTGGCCAAAACTGTTCTTGGGGACTTAGCAACTAAGAATTATTAGAAAAATTTCCACATGTTTAATCATTTCTACTTCCTCTTTTGTCCTATTGAGAAAAGATAGACCTAAATTCTTTGAAAGGGTGAAGGATTAGAAGGTTTGATTATGAGAGAAAGGCCAGCTGCTGGGTCTTCCCCCATTCCTAGAATCTTGTGATGAGCAGTTAGTTCCAAGTATAGCACATTAAACATCAGCTATGAGAGTCCCACAGCTCTCTGCAAACCTTCCCAACACACCCCTTTAAAGCCTAAACACCTGAAAAAGGAGTAAGGCCACGAGTTATTTTCAGAAAAGGGAAATTAGGAAATGAGGAAATAGAAATTAATGTCACAGTCAACAGTGAGGCAAGAAACAAATAGCATTAGTTGGTGTCACATATACTGAAATATCTAACAACAGGATCACACAGAAAATGGAAAGCAAATTATATCATGATATTTTAACTGAATAGTTACTCTGATACTCTGTACTGTAGGAGACTAGGGATTGAATAGTCTTTGGAGAAGCAGAACAAAAAGAGCATATTTGCTATGAACAAAATAAGTACTTAAGCACGGTGTGGTGGCACACACTGGTTATCCAGTACTTGGGGAGTAGAGGTAGGAGTATCAGCAGTTCAAGGATATCCCCAGCTACATAGCAAGTTTGAAGACAGTCTGGATTGAAACTCAGTCTGAAAACATATATGCTCACTTGCATATTCTCTCTCTCTCTCTCTCTCTCTCTCTCTCTCTCTCTCTCTCTCTCCCTCCCTACCCCCCCAACAGAGAGAGAGAGAGAGAGAGAGAGAGAGAGAGAGAGGAAGAAAATAGCAATTCCCATTTCCCTAACTTCCCAGATGTACAGCTATTTTGTCCCATTACGGCTTCCTTAAGGACAGCAGCTCACATTTCTCATGTAACTCCTTCACTGAGTGTGGAAAGTGTAACCTAAACTGTTTGCCTTGGAGGACAATGACACAGTGGCTCAAAACAAACTGCTATAGCCTAATATCACATTTTTAAAGTCCGATAAATACATTAGTCCTAATTTAAAGTAGCTTAAATATGATAAAAGTACTTCAAAAATTAAATGATTAGCTTTTTAAAGCAGAAGCACAAGATAATTTACTACTCTTTGGGGTTAAAACGAATCATCTTATGTGAGTATTTGTGGCTGTGTGCTGTAACACATACATATCCTAAGAGGTTCAATATTAATAACTACCACTTATTAAAGCTGTCCCTGGATGAGGCACTTCATATGCGGTATCACATTTCATTCATCCATTCAGTCAAGAAACATTAGAACTCCTTGTTCCACCAAGCCAAGCAGAAGACAATGACAAGGGCCACCCAACCTCATCTACAAAAAAGGGCTTCTCTCTTTACTTGCCTTACAAGGGGCAGTTTGGAGAGTTTATCAATGCCAGTTTCATGAATTACACAATTGTTCCAGTTTCTTCCATGTGCATTATTTTTCTGATGCAATTACAAAATATTCCTAAGGATAAATTATGAATTAAAGTATACAGCTCATAAAAATTACTTAAAATTATAATTAAATTAAATATTGTCCATCAAGATCCATGATAAGTGTATCAGAAGAGGGAAAAGAAGGGTCATTCAATCAATAGACTCTTTACAGAGTCAGGAAACATCTTTTCCACCATCAAATGTTTTTCATCCAGGGTCAGAGAATAAGTATTTCAGCTTTTGAAGGCTATAAGGTCATTGCTCCTATATTTAAAAAGTCCATGGGATTTAAATGTGAGTAAAGTTTTGTTTGGTTTTGTGGCAGGGTTTCTCTTTGTAGCTCAGGCTAACACTGAGCTCTCTCTTTGAAACCCAAAATGGTTCCAAACTTGATCCTTTTGCCTCGCCTCTAGAACGCTGGCATTATAGGAACATGCCACCCACCCCCTTTAGAAATGGATTTATTCATTTGCTTGTTTATTGGTATTTTATATGTATGAATGTTTTACCTGCATGTATATGTATATGTATATGTATATGTATATGTACATGTATATGCATCCCATGTGTGCCTGGTGCCCAGGGAAGTCAGAAGAAGTCATCTGTTCCCCTGGAACCAGAGTTATGGATAGTTATGAGCTGCCATGTGGTGCTGGGAACTGAACTTGAATGCAAGAACAAGTGCTCTTAACTCCTGAGCTATCCTCCAGCCCCAGGAAAAGTTTTCTTAAAAAACAAAACAAAACAATAAACCAATAGTGAAAATAATTGAAAATATAATCTCATTAATATGTAAAACTTATTTAAAAAGACATCTTTCTTAGGCCTTTAGATGCCTACAACCTCTACAATCCCACTTACTACAGAGGCTGAGGCAGGAGTACAGACGGATCCAAGGCTAGCTTGGCAGCTTAAACTTCAGGGGTTGGGGATTTAGCTCAGTGGTAGAGTGCTTGCCTAGCAAGCACAAGGCCCTGGGTTCGGTCCCCAGCTCCGGGAAAAAAAAAAAAAAAAAAGAAAAGAAAAAAAAAAAGAAAAAAACTTCAAAGGGTCCGGGTACTGTGGTCCAATGGCAGGGGGTTTGCATAGGTTCAACAGATAACACTCAGAATTACAAAAGAAAGGATGCAACGGCAGCAGCAACAACAAGATGCCTCCCTAGGTAAATAAATAAGGTAAAAGGAAGACAGAGACTAAGAAAAGATATTTGCAATGAATAAAAATAAATAAAGTATCTAAAACACAAGAACTGTGATAAATACACTTTAAAAAGGCAAACCTAGTGGACAGCTAGGAATAGGGAAATCACACTAGAGAACTGTGGAAAGGCTGAGGAGCACTTGAAAACATTAGCAAACTAATGCTTAGCCCATCTCAGCAATTAGGAAAATGCTAATTAAAACCACAATTTCCTAGCACTAGGGACGCAGAGGCAGGCAGACCTCTGAGTTTGACGCCAACTTGGTGTACAGAGTGAGTTCTAGGACGGCCAGGGTCACACAGAGAAACCTGGTCTCAAAATAACCAACTAAGCAACCAAAACAAAACAAAGAAAACATCACAGTTTCCCTTTTGCACCGACCAGACCAGACTGGGTGTTGGAAAGAGTGTGAAACAGCTCTCCTAAGGAATGAACACATGCACAAACCGACAGATCCACGTTGGAAAGCACAGTGAAATCATATAGTGGAAAACACTAGTGAAATCAAAGATACACAAAATCTCTGTGGGCTCCCGAGATGGCTCAGTGGTTATCGTGCTTGCTGCTCTTCCAGAGAAGGTGAATTTGGTTCCCAGCACCTACATTGGTTGGCTCACAATGGCCTGGAACTCCAGACCCAGAGGTCTAACACCCTCTCCTAGCCTCTGCATCCTTTGGATCCACACAAAGACACACATGCATACATGCAATTAAAAATAAATCCTTAATAAAATAAGTTTAGACCCAGCATGGGACCACCAGTACACATTAGATAAATCTGTTAACATGAAGACAGCTACACAGGGATATAGTTTGCCCCATTGTTTTTGTTTTCTGAGACAGAGTATTTACTCTGTAGAACCTGGCCTGGAGCTCACTATTGGTATAAGCTGGCCCCAAATTCATAATAATCTTCCTGTCTTAGCCTTCCTAGTGCTGAGGTATGAACCACCATGTCCAACCTCATTGCTTCAGTAGTGAGGAAAATGTGTTATATCTTTCAATAGAATAGACAATAAGGGTTTCCCTAACCAACAAAAACCATATACATATATTAAAAATAAAGTATAACTTTATTATGAACACATACCCAACATAGCAATGTTGAAGAAGTTGAGTATAACCTAGATGTAACTCTCTCCATAAAATTCCAAATAAATCAAAGGCAGGGATAAAAATGTGAAATTTTTGTTTTGTTTTTATAAGACAGGGTCTCTCTGTGTAGCCCTGGCTGTCCTGAAATTCACTTTGTAGACCAGGCTGGCCTTATATTCACAGTTTCTCCTGCTTCTGTCTCCCTAGTGCTGGGACTACCAGTACGTGCCACCAACGCCTGGCAAAATATGAAAGTTTTAAGTAGAGAACTAACAAATAACTGTTACAGTAAATAATCACAGGGAAACTATATGTATGGACTAAAATAGGACTGGGGAGTGGGTAGAGTACTTGCCTAGCATGGACAAAACTTTAGGTCCAACCTCCAGCATATACATCTATAACTGTACAACTTGGAAAGTAGAGGCAGGAGGACCAGAATTTTAAGGTAATCCTGAGGGATGTTTGGTTTTGTTTTGTTTGAGTAGTATTTTTGTGTCTGTTTGTTTTTTCTGAGACACGGTTTCACTGTGTGGCCCTGACTGGCCTGGAAGTTACTATGTGTAGATCAAGTTGGCCTCAAACTCAGAGATCTTCCTGCCTCTGCCCTACGAGCAGTAGGATTAAAGGTATTGACCACCTATGCTGGGCCTAGGAAATCAGTTTTTAAAACGTGATTCCATAACTGTTATCAGGTGCTCAAAAGAGACTATGACTAATTTGGGTAAGGAAGAGCTTAGTCCACAATCAGATTTTACAGTGGAAATGAAATAGCAACAGCATTTTCTTGACAACCAACTGTGCCATACACATTTATTCTAGATAGGAATAAAAAAGGTGACAGTCAAGATAAGATCACTTCATAGAGGTTTGACCACTGCTTTTAAGCCCGCCTCAGTTTTAATATCCATCAATTACCCAATATAACATAAGGCTAAGAAAATTTGAGATGTGTTCTTATTGTGTTTTGTTTTCTACTTTCTTTTGTCAAAAAGAAAATCAAAAGGAATTCTTCAAGTCACTGCAAAATCCACAATAAATGTAAAGTCAAGTTCAAAACCTTAAATCTAACCAAATGGAAATATAGAAACATGCAGGGTAAGGAGCAGAGGAGCAGGAGAATGGAAGAAACATGCAGCTGCTGGGGTGGGGCAGGGGATCTCAGGAAGTCCCAGAGACTTGGGATGGGAGAGGCTCCCAGAACTCAAAGTGGTTGACCTTAGCCAAAATGCCCAACAGTGGGGATACGGAACCTGAAGAGAACACCTCCAGTAGCCAGACAGGACTCCCAGTGGAGGGGTGGGGACAATAACCCACCTACAAAATTTTCAAACCCGAATTGTTCCTGTCTAGAAGAAATGTGGGGAAATGGAGCAGAGATGGACGAATGGGTGATCAGTCACCAACCCAACTTGGGAGCCATCCATGAGCAGGCACTAATCCCTGACACTATCGATTACTGATGCCACGTTGTGCTTGCAGACAGGAGCCTAGCATGGCTACCCGGCAGCTGAATAGGGCAGATGCAGATGCCCACAGCCAAGCATGGGATGGAGTTTGGGGACTCCTGTGAAAGAGTTAGGGCAAGGAGTGAAGGAACTGAAGGGGGTGGCAACTAACAGTTGGCTACCAGTGTCAACTAACCTGAACCCTGGGAGCTCTCAGAGACTAAGTCGCCAACCAAAAAGCATACATGGGCTGGTCCGAGGTCCCTGGCACATATGCAGCAGAGGACTGCCTTATTTGGCCTCAGTGGGAGAGAATTGATGCCCCAGGTGGGTAGAGTGGGAAGGGGGGCAGCATTTGGGATGTAAATAATTTAAAAAGATAAACAACAACAAAGAAACATTTTTCTTTTTCTTTTTTAGATTTTGTTTATCTGTATGTGTTTATGTATATATGCCATGTATGTGTGAGCACTTGAAGAGGGCCAGAAAAGAGTGGCCTTGAAACTGGAGCTACAGGCTGTGTGACCTGCCTGATGTTGGTCATGAGGACTGAGCTCTCAAAGGCCAGGAAGCCTTCTTGACCACTGCGCCATCTCTCCAGCCCCTTGTCCTGTTGTCATTGCCATTTTTATTACATGTATTCTTCAATAATTTCATGCATGTACATACACACCTGGTGACTCTCGTTCCCACCCCCCTTTCGCCCTAAAGAGCCCCTCCTCCTGACAAGCCTTTCTCACACTCAGGGCTGTGTTTTGTGATCTCTTTAGTTTACCAGTGCCGGCTGTGTGACCATGGGTTTACTTTAAAAAGCCATGCATATAAAGAGCCAGTAGTAATAGGCCAATTAACATAGAATTATAATATAAGCTTTGAGGCAAAAAAAAAAAAATGGGGGGGGGTTACTGTTGACGTTGTCAACCATTTGCTGCTTTCTACGCCATCTAAACAAATACTAAAAGTCCCTGATACAAAATCTCCCATAAGCACACACTTCAATAAGACAGTGAGTGTGACGTAACTATAGCTTTTCAATCATTCTTTAAAAGAGATTAAACAGTAGTACTCCACTGCCAGCTTCATGATTAAACTGCACAAAGCAGCTGTTTATCCACTCACAGCAACCAGCAGGTGAACCTGATTCAATATTTATCACAGGCTTTCACAGATCACTGCTAACCAAGCAAACGTTTTAATTAAGTTGGAACTTGCTTCAAAGAGCTCATTCAAGATGTCAATCAGCAGGTACGGGATCAGATACAGTGTCAGGTGAGAGTGTGTAATACAAATCCACAACTTTCTTCATCCCATCTCTGTAAATTAGCCTGCTCTAAAGTTCAGACTCTGATTGTAACAGACTGCCAGTCTCCTGGAATGTGTAACTGAAGTCACTCAAATTCTATTGTGAAGGTTGTAAGCAATATGTTAAACTGCAGTGGGCTAGCACATTAAGACAGATCCTTTTCACGGTTGTTTTTTGATACCGTAAGTGTTTGTTACCTTACTCTCCACTTACTGTTTACTTTCTTGCCTAGTGTAAATGGAAATTCCTCAACACGCTTGCCCCAGTTTCTGAAAAGTCTTGTTTCAGTAGAATTAATCAAAAGAGCCTGAGTACAGTCATTTTTATCTATGTTTACATAAGAAAAATTCATGCAATGAGGCATCTCACTTTAACAAACGTACCACATAGACCTACCTGTTATAATGCAAAACGTCTCCTAGTAGCACTATGTGCAGATACAATTATAGCAGTTCGTCCCGAAATAGCGATGAGCCCCAGAGTGGCTTCATGGAGTTTATTGAAAAAATAAAATCAAAAGCTGGCATAAGCCTAAAATGCCGGCATGCAGGAGACTGGCGGAAAGATTCCAAATTCAAGGTCACCTTGGAATACACAACCAGAATTGATCTAAAAAAGCCAGACATGGTGGTACACACCTATAATCACAGTGCTGGGGAATTAAAAGCAAGATCATCAGGAATTCAGGGCCAGGCTACATACATTAGATCTTATCTAAAAAGAAAATGAAAAAAGTAGGGGAATGAAATTCCTTACAGAGAACTACAGAAAATTTAAATGGAATAACTCACCATTTTGCAACTCTCACAACTGATTAAGTGGCTCAGGCAAGCTGCCTAAGTGGATGTTAAAATCATTGGGTGAGAAATGGCTCAGTGGTTAAGAAAAACAATGGCTAATTTTCCAGAGGATTGAGGTTTAATTCCCGGCACCCAAACGGCAGCTCCCACTGTCTGTAATTCCAGGTCCAGGGGATCTGACACCCTTACATAGACGTTCAGCAGGCAAAACACCAAAACAAATAAAATTAAAAATAAATTATTAAAAAAAATTGAGTTAACTAGGCCTCGTGACCTACACCTCTAATCCAAAGTGAGTTTGAGGCCAGCTTGGATTATGTAGTGAGTTCCAAGACAGCCAGAGCTATATAGTGAGACCCTGTCTCAAATAAACCACCACCAATAATAAAGAAATTATTGAATGGAAAGCTGTTGGAGAACAATATAGTCACATAGTCTCAAAGGTCACTTGTGGGACTGGAAAGATGGCTCACGAGCTAATTACAATTACTGTTCTTGCAGAGGACCCAAGTTTGGTTCCCAGAGCCACACTGGGTGGTCGTGACCACTTATAACTCTAGTTACAGGGTATCTGACACACTCTTTGGCCTCCTCAGACACCAGCACACGGTACACATACATACTTTCAAGCACACATACATGCCCGTGAAATAAATAACTAGCCTTGTGTGTGGTGCTACCTGTCTTTAATCCCAGCACGGGAGGCAGAGGTAGATAGATTGATAACTGTGAGTTTGAGGCCAGCCTGGTCCGTATAGTAAGTTCTAGACCAGCCAGGCATATATAGTAAGGCACTGTTTTAAAATAAACATTTTTTAAAAGTCACCCAGGGATTAATCAGCAGTTACGAAGGCTTTAATCCAGTGGTTAAATTTAGCATCAGCAGTGTTGAAATAAGTCAAACACCCATGCTTGTACTCCAAACACTTAGGATAGCTAAGGCAGAAAGATCAAGTTTGAAGCCAGCCTGGGCCATGTAGTCCCTTCTAGGCAAGCCTAGACTCAGAACAATACGAAACAATGGTAAGACAATGGTCTCAGATGCATCCTGACACATACAAGAAACCTAGTTCTCACTCTACCTTGATTGCAGAGCCAACAATCAAGGCCGGGACGGAGATCAGAGCTTGCTTAGCACGGGTGAGCCATGTTCAGTACCTATCAAAGTACAGGAAAATTCAAACAAGCCACGAGAAAGAACATGGGAGGAGAGAATGATAAAAACACAATATATTTAGTTGTACATGGCTGAACAAACTGTGTGTTAATGATATGTACACCTGTACATTTCAAAAATACTTAAAAATACTACCCCTCAGGGTTGGAAGTGATTTTTATTTTCTACTTTATAATATTTGGATACTATTTTTTTCTGTATTATTGTTTTATCTGCATGTATGTATGTATGTATGTATGTATGTATGTATGCATGCATGCATGCATGCATGCCACTGAGCCTGCAGGGCACAGAGAGCATATCAGATCTCCAGGAACTGAAGTCACAGGCAGTTGCGAGCCTCCGTGAGAACTGAGAACAGAATCTGCATCTTCTGTAAGGATAACAAGCACTCTTGACTGCCGAGCCATCTCTCAAAGCCCCATTTTGGTCTTTTTCAATGAATCTTTCAATGAAGAAAGCAATACTCTGCTATCAACTCGTCTTGTACACACTGACCAAAATGCTATCAACAGAACTTACACAAAGTCATTTTGTGGGCTGAGGCAATGGCTCAGTTGATTTTCAAGCGTGAGGACCTAAATCTGACCCCTAGAGCCCATATAGTAAAGTGCACAGAAAATGCAGTTCTGGGGTGACTAAAACATGATCACTAGGATTCACTAAGCAGCCAGCCTGGTCTAACTGGAGCACTCTCCAAGACAATGAAGACACCCTGTCTCAATAATCAAGGGGGATGACGTCAGTCAAATGATACACACATGCACACACATCTGCAGGTGCACACATGCATACACACAACACACAAAATTATTTTGCTTCTACCACGGACACTGAAAATTAGTTGACATCATCTACACACAGACCTCTAACACAGAAGTTACCCCAACAGAATTTTCTCTAACGACAGATGGTCTGATATCTGGCTATTCAATGGACTTGACATTGCCCAGATAGGAACACAGAGCACTTGAAAAGTAATTAGTGTGACTAAGTGAATTTTTAATTAACCGAAGGAGCCAGTTGTTATCCTAGCCAGCTTTCCTACAGTGAGCGCGA